>NC_047018.1:10833224-11176659 GCF_902652985.1 Pecten maximus | reverse complement strand
CATCCACATAACGGTTAGACAACATCTAGACAGTCTTCTACTGAACGGTTAGACAACATCTAGACAGAGTCATCCACATAACGGTTAGACAACATCTAGACAGAGTCATCCACTGAAAGGTCAGACAACATCTAGACAAAGTCATCCACTGAAGGTCAGACAACATCTAGAGTCATCCACTGAAAGGTCAGACAACATCTAGAGTCATCCAATGAACGGTCAGACAACATCTAGACAGAGTCATCCACTGAACGGTTAGACAACATCTAGACAGAGTCATCCAAAGAACGATAAGACAACATCTAGACAGAGTCATCCACTAAAAGGTCAGACAACATCTAGACAGAGTCATCCAGTGAAAGGTCAGACAACATCTAGACAGAGTCTTCCACATAACGGTTAGACAACATCTAGACAAAGTCATCCACATAACGGTTAGACAACATCTAGACAGTCTTCTACTGAACGGTTAGACAACATCTAGACAGAGTCATCCACATAACGGTTAGACAACATCTAGACAGAGTCATCCACTGAAAGGTCAGACAACATCTAGACAAAGTCATCCACTGAAGGTCAGACAACATCTAGAGTCATCCACTGAAAGGTCAGACAACATCTAGAGTCATCCAATGAACGGTCAGACAACATCCAGAGTCATCCACTGAAAGGTCAGACAACATCTAGAGTCATCCACAGAACGATCAGACAACATCTAGACAGAGTATTCCACTGAACGGTCAGACAACATCTAGAGTCATCCACTGAACGGTCAGACAACATCTAGAGTCATCAACTGAACGGTTAGACATCATCTAGAGTCATCCACTGAACAGTAAAACAACTTCTAGAGTCATCCACTTAAAGGTCAGACAACATCTAGAGTCATCCACTGAACGGTCAGACAACATCTAGACAGAATCATTCACAAAACGGTCAGACAACATCAAGACAGTCATCCACTGAACGGTTAAACAACATATAGAGTCATCCACTAAACGGTCAGACAACATCTAGACAGAGTCATTCACAGAACGGTCAGACAACATCTAGACAGAGTCATCCACTGAAAGGTCAGACAACATCTAGAATCATTCACTGAAGGTTAAACAACATCTAGACAGAGTCATCCACTGAACGGTCAGACAACATCTCAACAGAGTCATTCACTGAACGGTTAGACAACATCTAGATAGAGTCATCCACTCAAAGGTCAGACAACATCAAGAGTCATCCACTGAACGGTCAGACAACATCTAGAGTCATCCACTGAAAGGTCAGACACCATCTAGACAGAGTCATCCACTGAACGGTCAGACAACATCTCAACAGAGTCATTCACTGAACGGTTAGACAACATCTAGATAGAGTCATCCACTGAAAGGTCAGACAACATCTAGAGTCATCCACTGAACGGTCAGACAACATCTAGAGTCATCCACTGAAAGGTCAGACAACATCTAGACAGAGTCATCCACTGAAAGGTCAGACAACATCTAGAGTCATCCACTGAACGGTTAGACAACATCTCAACAGAATCATTCACAGAACGGTCAGACAACATCTAGACAGAGTCATCCACTGAAAGGTCAGACAACAGCTAGAGTCATCCACTGAACGATCAGACAACATCTAGACAGAGTCATTCACAGAACGGTCAGACAACATCTAGACAGAGTCATCCACTGAAAGGTCAGACAACATCTAGACAGAGTCATCCACATAACGGTCAGACAACAACTAGAGTCATCCACGGAACGGTAAGACAACATCTAGAGTCATCCACTGAACGGTCAGACAACAACTAGAGTCATCCACTGAACGGTCAGACAACATCTAGAGTCATTCACTGAACGGTCAGATAACATCTAGAGTCATCCACTGAACGGTCAGACAACATCTAGACAGAGTCATCCATTGAACGGTCAGACAACATATATAGTCATCCACTGAAAGGTCAGACAACATCTAGACAAAGTCATCCACTGAACGGTCAGACAACATCTAGACAGAGTCTTCCACTGAACGGTCAGACAACATCTCAACAGAGTCATTCACAGAACGGTCAGACAACATCTAGACAGAGTCATCCACTGAAAGGTCAGACAACATCTAGACAGAGTCATCCACATAACGGTCAGACAACATCTAGACAGAGTCATCCACATAACGGTTAGACAACATCTAGACAGAGTCATCCAAAGAACGATAAGACAACATCTAGACAGAGTCATCCACTGAAAGGTCAGACAACATCTAGACAGAGTCATCCACTGAAAGGTCAGACAACATCTAGACAGAGTCTTCCACATAACGGTTAGACAACATCTAGACAAAGTCATCCACATAACGGTTAGACAACATCTAGACAGTCTTCTACTGAACGGTTAGACAACATCTAGACAGAGTCATCCACATAACGGTTAGACAACATCTAGACAGAGTCATCCACTGAAAGGTCAGACAACATCTAGACAAAGTCATCCACTGAAGGTCAGACAACATCTAGAGTCATCCACTGAAAGGTCAGACAACATCTAGAGTCATCCAATGAACGGTCAGACATCATCTAGAGTCATCCACTGAAAGGTCAGACAACATCTAGAGTCATCCACAGAACGATCAGACAACATCTAGACAGAGTATTCCACTGAACGGTCAGACAACATCTAGAGTCATCCACTGAACGGTCAGACAACATCTAGAGTCATCAACTGAACGGTTAGACAACATCTAGAGTCATCCACTGAACAGTAAAACAACTTCTAGAGTCATCCACTTAAAGGTCAGACAACATATAGAGTCATCCACTAAACGGTCAGACAACATCTAGACAGAGTCATTCACTGAACGGTTAGACAACATCTAGACAGAGTCATCCACTGAACGGTTAGACATTATCTAGACAGAGTCATCCACTGAACGGTCAGACAACATCTAGAGTCATCCACTGAACAGTAAAACAACTTCTAGAGTCATCCACTTAAAGGTCAGACAACATATAGAGTCATCCACTGAACGGTCAGACAACATCTAGACAGAGTCATTCACTGAACGGTTAGACAACATCTAGACAGAGTCATCCACTGAACGGTCAGACAACATCTCAACAGAGTCATCCACTGAAAGGTCAGACACCATCTAGACAGAGTCATCCACTGAAAGGTCAGACAACATCTAGAGTCATCCACTGAACGGTTAGACAACATCTCAACAGAATCATTCACTGAAGGTTAAACAACATCTAGACAGAGTCATCCACTGAACGGTCAGACAACATCTCAACAGAGTCATTCACTGAACGGTTAAACAACATCTAGACAGAGTCATCCACTGAACGGTCAGACAACATCTAGACAGAGTCATTCACTGAAGGTTAAACAACATCTAGACAGAGTCATCCACTGAACGGTCAGACAACATCTCAACAGAATCATTCACTGAAGGTTAAACAACATCTAGACAGAGTCATCCACTGAACGGTCAGACAACATCTAGACAGAGTCATTCACTGAAGGTTAAACAACATCTAGACAGAGTCATCCACTGAACGGTCAGACAACATCTCAACAGAGTCATCCACTGAAAGGTCAGACACCATCTAGACAGAGTCATCCACTGAAAGGTCAGACAACATCTAGAGTCATCCACTGAACGGTTAGACAACATCTCAACAGAATCATTCACTGAAGGTTAAACAACATCTAGACAGAGTCATCCACTGAACGGTCAGACAACATCTCAACAGAGTCATTCACTGAACGGTTAGACAACATCTAGATAGAGTCATCCACTGAAAGGTCAGACAACATCTAGAGTCATCCACTGAACGGTCAGACAACATCTAGAGTCATCCACTGAAAGGTCAGACAACATCTAGACAGAGTCATCCACTGAAAGGTCAGACAACATCTAGAGTCATCCACTGAACGGTTAGACAACATCTCAACAGAATCATTCACAAAACGGTCAGCAACATCTAGAGTCATTCACATAACGGTCAGACAATATCTAGACAGAGTCATTCACAGAACGGTCAGACAACATCTAGACAGAGTCATCCACTGAAAGGTCAGACAACATCTAGAGTCATCCACTAAACGATCAGACAACATCTAGACAAAGTCATCCACTGAAAGGTCAGACAACATCTCAACAGAGTCATTCACAGAACGGTCAGACAACATCTAGACAGAGTCATCCACTGAAAGGTCAGACAACATCTAGACAGAGTCATCCACATAACGGTCAGACAACAACTAGAGTCATCCACTGAACGGTCAGACAACATCTAGAGTCATCCACTGAACGGTCAGACAACAACTAGAGTCATCCACTGAACGGTCAGACAACATCTAGAGTCATTCACTGAACGGTCAGACAGCATCTAGAGTCATCCACTGAACGGTCAGACAACATCTAGACAGAGTCATCCACTGAACGGTCAGACAACATATAGAGTCATCCACTGAAAGGTCAGACAACATCTAGAGTCATCCACTGAACGGTCAGACAACATCTAGAGTCATCCACTGAACGGTCAGACAACATTTAGAGTCATCCACTGAACGGTCAGACAACATCTCAATAGAGTACAGTCATTAACAGAACGGTCAGACACGGACGTTCACATCACAGTTTCACAGTAAAACCTCTTGTCACAGATCTTGTTTATGCCTTACACAACTAACTCCCACCAACTAACACCATTTGATGGTACATCTAGAGATACATTCCCTATACCTAGCTGTAGTAAACATCAACTGTACAATGACAAGCTTGTTCCCTCATAGATCAATCTGCCAGACTGCAACGACGGCAACAAACAGTAATTTATTTAGAGAAAATCGAAGATCTACATCAAACACCAAAGGTAGGAAATGTACATACATGTATAATTATACTATTTCCCATTCCACGTGAGTAAACAAGTCAACTACTTCTATAGGTATATACGGATTACTGACCAACCGTCTTCCCGTCGATAACAGAGTCAAATATCGTATACTAAACTTTGGCACTTGATAATATAAGTGGAGACAAGTACACCAAATTGGATGACAAGTACACCAAATTGGATGACAAGTCCACCAAATTGGATGACAAGTACACCAAATTGGATGACAAGTACACAAAATTGGATGACAAGAACAATTTGGATGACAAGTACACCAAATTGGATGATAACTACACCGAATTGGATGTACACGAAAGAGGATGACAAGTATACCAAATTGGATGATAACTACACCGAATTGGATGATAAGTACACCAAATTGGATGACAAGTACACAAAATTGGATGACAAGTATACCTAATTGGATGACAAACAAACCAAATTGGATGACAAGTACACAAAATTGGATGACAAGTATACCAAATTGGATGATAAGTACACCGAATTGGATGATAAGTACACCGAATTGGATGACAAGTACACAAAATTGGATGACAAGTACACCGAATTGGATGATAAGTACACCGAATTGGATAACAAGTACACCGAATTGGATGACGAGTACACCAAATTGGATGACAAGTACACCGAATTGGATGACGAGTACACCGAATTGGATGACAAGTACACCAAAGAGTGGGACAAGTATACCAAATTGGATGATAAGTACACCGAATTGGATGATGAGTACACCAAATTGGATGACAAGTACACCAAATTGGATGACAAGTATACCAAATTGGATGATAAGTACACCAAATTGGATGACAAGTACACCAAATTGGATGACAAGTACACCAAATTGGATGATGAGTACACCAAATTGGATGACAAGTACACCAAATTGGATGACAAGTATACCAAATTGGATGATAAGTACACCAAATTGGATGACAAGTACACAAAATTGGATGACAAGAACAATTTGGATGACAAGTACACCAAATTGAATGACAAGTCCACCAAATTGGATGATGAGTACATCAAATTGGATGACAAGTACACCAAAGAGGATGACAAGTATACCAAATTGGATGACAAGTACACCAAATTGGATGATGAGTACACCAAATTGGATGACAAGTACACCAAATTGGATGACAAGTACACCAAAGAGGATGACAACTATACCAAATTGGATGACAAGTACACCAAATTGGATGACAAGTATGACAAGTACACCAAATTGGATGACAAGTACACCAAATTGGATGACAAGTACACCAAAGAGGATGACAAGTATACCAAATTGGATGACAAGTACACCAAATTGGATGACAAGTACACCAAAGAGGATGACAAGTATACCAAATTGGATGATAAGTACACCAAATTGGATGACAAGTATACCAAATTGGATGACAAGTACACCAATTGGATGACACGTACACCAAATTGGATGACAAGAACAACAACCTAGATGGCAATTGGATTGATAAGTACACAGAATGTCACTGAATACAACATCAGATATCATAAACCAATTCCATCTAATACCGTTAATGACTTCTGGACTCGAACTACAAATATTGTCATTAACTTTAAGGAGAAAATGTAAGTATATGGAATGGCTATCAGTTCTAGAAGCGGCATAAGATATTCGTGTACGAAACGAATTCCGCTGCTATGACATAAACATATGGGAGGCACGCTTAACTTGAACGACTTACTGCGAAATTACATGTACATTGATCAGTTAGTGATTAAGTTGAAAATGACAAAAAACTGTTCAGTATTACTAGACTGCTGAACCTACCCGCCATGTCAATCCTCCACCCCTTGATAACAGCAGTGACAGATATTTACACGACCTCCCTATAACTGACGCATAGGAGAATAAATAAGTGAGCTGTGTATTCCGATATATCTACCCTAGTCAGGCTGTTCTATTACCTTTAAATTCCAATACACCTTTGTGGCTTTGATGGTTTCTATTTTCTGTATCCCTCCTTAACACAAATCGTATCCAATTGCATATACATATCCCCTCCCACTTTATATAAGCACCCATCATTTTAATGAACCAACATTACATAAGCACCCTTCTATCGCCTCGCTCTCTCCATTTTAATGCATCCCCCCTTCACGTTTTACGACTTACCCGGGGAAGGGGGCGGGGCTCCGTTGGTTTCTGCGTCACCATTTACGGCATGTTTACTGTCAATATAAAATACGGAAGTGTCAAAGATATAAAAAATAGATGTTGAAGTGTTTTGAATGATGACGCATCCAGACGCAATGAATACAATCAGGGCGGCCTGAGGTAATGTAATTGAATTTCATGGCTATTCAGTTTTCTCTTTCCCGTATTCTGCGTGTTTTACACGTCTATTATATTTGCGGTACATGTGAATATCAGAGAACGTTGGCATCAGTTCAAAATAACTTCACGAACGTATACCTTACACAGGAGCATACCAAACCATCACAACTTATTGACACGCTATTCTAATGACTGATTTGTCTAATATGAGCTCAAAGGGGAATGTGTGCCGTCGTATAAGAGATCTATGGCGTCAACAAGATCATTACATTTTGAAAGACCAAAACAATGTTAAAGATTCAACACGACGAGAAATTTCGCCAATGCAATCACGCGTACTAAGACCTCTCATACGTATAGGAGTATCCAAAGCCGTATTCCTAGTTTACATTTATTATTGAATTTAGCTTGTGCTTGATTTAAACTACATATCGGTATAATCAAATCGTCAGCGCATTCCTGTCAGATCGCTTGGTTATTTAACGGCGTGAATATGCTCTAACGGGTTTCATTCCGGGCGTGCTTGACGATATTCCAACATCGGGAAACCATTCAGCCGATCAAACATAGCCGCTATGTCGGAGATCAACAAAGGAATCAACACCAGCTCAGCCAACGAAACTACAGTGATCGAAATATGAACGAAACATGGCCAAAAAACCTCCATACAAAAATGATACTGGCATGAATATTCTGAGCCAATTATATCGCCAGACCACGACTATATCGATTACCAGTCTCATACCAAATGTCTTATATCGTGAAACCAATCAACCTATACCCAAGCAAACCTATATCCAAAGCTTTATATCGTGAAATCAATCAGCCTTTACCCAAGCAAACCTATATCCAAAGCTTTATATCGTGAAACCAATCAACCTATACCCAAGCAAACCTATATCCAAAGCTTTATATCGTGAAACCAATCAACCTTTACCCAAGCAAACCTATATCCAAAGCTTTATATCGTGAAACCAAGCCCATATACATATGTATACCATATGTTGTGTGTCGTGAAACCAAGCCAATACAGCCCTTTTGTTTTATATCGAGACACCAAGCCAATCCAGTTATGATGTGTATATCGTGAAACTAAGCCAACCCTATACCCAATGCTTTATATCGTAAAATCAAACCAATCTATACAATATATCTTATGTCGTGAAACCAAGCCAAGTCAAGACCCAATGTCATGAAAACCAAGCCAATATATACCCATGTTTTATATCGTGAGACCAAACCAATTTAAACCATATGTTTTATGTCGTGAAACCAAGCAAAATACATACCCAATGTCTTATGTCGTGAAACCAAGTTCATCCAAACCTAGTGTGTTACATCGAGATCTTGTAGCTATGTTAGGGAAATCCGGAAATAAACACAACGATAATCCGCGTGTAAATTGTATACATTAATAGCACGCTATATCGTTATTAAGCAGAAACATCTACAAAGCTACATGTATCAGACTAGGAGACGATGTATCAGACTAGAGGACGGTGTATCAGACTAGGAGACAGTGTATCAGACTAGGAAACGATGTATCAGACTAGGAGACGGTGTATCAGACTAGGAGACGGTGTATCAGACTAGGAGACAGTGTATCAGACTAGGAGACGGTGCATCAAACTAGGAGACGATGTATCAGACTAAGAGACGATGTATCAGACTAGAGGACGGTGTATCAGACTAGGAGACGATGTATCAGACTAGGAGACGATGTATCAGACTAGGAGACGGTGTATCAGACTAGGAGACGATGTATCAGACTAGGAGACCGTGTATCAGACTAGGAGACCGTGTATCAGACTAGGAGACGGTGAATCAGACTAGGAGACGGTGTATCAGACTAGGAGACGATGTATCAGACTAAGAGACGATGTATCAGACTAAGAGACGGTGTATCAGACTAGGAGACGATGTATCAGACTAGGAGACGATATATCAGACTAGGAGACGGTGTATCAGACTAGGAGACGGTGTATCAGACTAGGAGACGATGTATCAGACAGGGAGACGGTGTATCAGACTAAGAGACGATGTATCAGACTAAGAGACGGTGTATCAGACTAGGAGACGATGTATCAGACTAGGAGACGATATATCAGACTAGGAGACGGTGTATCAGACTAGGAGACGGTGTATCAGACTAGGAGACCGTGTATCAGACTAGGAGACCGTGTATCAGACTAGGAGACGGTGTATCAGACTAGGAGACGATGTATCAGACTAGGAGACGATATATCAGACTAGGAGACGGTGTATCAGACTAGGAGACGGTGTATCAGACTAGGAGACCGTGTATCAGACTAGGAGACCGTGTATCAGACTAGGAGACGATATATCAGACTAGGAGACGGTGTATCAGACTAGGAGACGATATATCAGACAAGGAGACCGTGTATCAGACTAGGAGACCGTGTATCAGACTAGGAGACCGTGTATCAGACTAGGAGACGTGTATCAGACTAGGAGACGGTGAATCAGACTAGGAGACGGTGTATCAGACTAGGAGACGATGTATCAGACTAAGAGACGATGTATCAGACTAGGAGACGGTGTATCAGACTAGGAGACGATGTATCAGACTAGGAGACGATATATCAGACTAGGAGACGGTGTATCAGACTAGGAGACGGTGTATCAGACTAGGAGACGATGTATCAGACTAGGAGACGGTGTATCAGACTAGAGACGGTTATCAGACTAGAGGACGATGTATCAGACTAGGAGACGGTTATCAGACTAGAGGACGGTGTATCAGACTAGGAGACGATGTATCAGACAGGGAGACGGTGTATCAGACTAGGAGATGCTGTATCAGACTAGGAGACGGTGTATCAGACTAAGAGACGATTTATCAGACTAGGAGACGGTGTATCAGACTAGGAGACGGTGTATCAAACTAGGAGACGGTGTATCAAACTAGGAGACGATGTATCAGACTAGGAGACGACGTTCCAGACTAGGAGACGACGTTCCAGACTAGGAGACGATGTATCAGAATTATAATTGATCAGGAATGATTCCAAGAAAAGCACACTAGCTTCTCCTGTGAGAAAGCAATGCCGACTCTGATGTGTGAGCTATATCGACTTTACATCGATTCCTGGGCACTACACTGTCTGGGAAACACGGCTCTCTCTGTACATATTTACCACTAATGTTAGGTTTTATCTAATTTAATTTCTCAATCTATTGATTTTGTTGTAAGATAAAGCGTTTTAAGAGCGACGATAAGCGAGCCATGATACCTGTGTTTTACCTGCAGTAAAAGTACCTCCGATCAATGACGGATGTAAACACGGTAACCGATTATAGATAGTCCAATAAAATAACAAATTAACAACCAATGACAAATATTCTCAATGTACCCTTACCTATTGGATGATGTGGAATTTGATTTTGGCTTCAAGGATGGAGAAGGTGTCGTCGTTGTTCTCGTCGTTGGCGGCGTTTTATTTGGAGACGTAGAGGATTTTCCATGAGAACGAGGGGCTTTCTCGTAAATGTTACAATGACCATTCACCTCGTGGTGTTCCTGGCTGGTACTTCCTTTTACTATCAAACGCTCGTGACTTTTATGTAACACTTTCGATTTGGAATTCATTCTTGCTCGTTCGTCTTTAGCTCGAATTTTGGTTAATTCCAGTTGTCCATTATCGTCTTTGAATGTTAAGTTGTCATATGCACCAGGGCCTAAACACAGACCCTCCAATCCGGCCCCTCTTTGCGGCCCAGGTGAGTCACTGGGCCCTATTTCCTCGTCATCTTTAACTCTGTATTTGGCTTTCCGTCTCTCCCGAGGGGAATCCGACGCTTCACTCTCGCTCCGACTTCGGGAGGTACGACGAGACTTGCCAGCCCCCGGGGACGAGCGTAGTTCGGTCCCCTTTGACAGATTGGGGTCTAAGTCCATGGTGTAGTGAGAGATTACTTACTTTATCCAGGGCTACATAACGAGCTCTGCCAACTATGTCCACCTCTCAATCACTTACTTACAATCCCTGCTTTGAAACCTGAAGCGTGTCGAATCGCGAGCGGACTGGTGAAGCCGACCGTAATACACACATATACAATAGGCTGTCCTCTTCCTCGACTGATCTGCCGAGCTCTTGTCTCTTATCCATACACTCATCGATCGGTGATGAGATGGTTTTTACAATACCATATGACTTTTCAATAGGGATGTACAGCGCTGATCATAGCGAGCTCACACTGAAGTTTCCTTGTCAGGGTTTGTGTGGCGATTTTACTCGCCTAGGAAACAGTCTGCTGTCTTAGATACAAAATGTAGTCGTGTGTCTGTAGTATACACATTGCGCAGAATTGCTTTGCGTCATTTCGAAGACATGACTTATTGCCAACGAGTTTGTGCATTCAAAACACGCACCCTATTATAGTTAAAAGGCCCACGTCTTGTTTGTCGACACTCATTTTAAGCCATTTGCATATTATAAGATATCAAATTGTATGAAGTGGAAGCACGGCGCGCATTTATAGGGTAGTTATTTTCATGTTCCTCCAACACGATTGAACCGTGCGTCATAATGTTCCAGATATGGATCTACCTGCAGTGTGATATTTTAATGATTGATAACTATATCGTCTCCGGATCATTACCCGACCTTTCTTAGATTTTTCATTGACTTTTGATTAGAATAATCTCTGGTTTCTATGACAGGGTATTTCTGTACTGTAACGACAGATTTAATGTCGGCATACGTTCTGTTTGTGCTGTGTTTTGGCTGCAGGCACATGTGAAAATCGGATCACGGGGCGCAAAATCCCAGTTTAGGTTGTCATAATTGGTGACGGGCATTGAATTGGTGCATCAAACTATATACAATTAAGATTTGGGGAGAGACATCAATGTAGAAATGGTACTTGGACAGTTGGTGAGAGGAACTTGTCAGGACGACATTAGGTACTATGATGAGAGAGACTTGTCAGGACGACATTAGGTACTGTGACGATAGGGACTTGTCAGGACGACATTAGGTACTATGACGAGAGAGACTTGTCAGGACGACATTAGGTACTATGACGAGAGGGACTTGTCAGGACGACATTAGGTACTATGACGAGAGGGACTTGTCAGGACGACATTAGGTACTATGATGAGAGGGACTTGTCAGGACGACATTAGGTACTATGACGAGAGGGACTTGTCAGGACGACATTAGGTACTATGACGAGAGGGACTTGTCAGAACGACATTAGGTACTATGACGAGAGGGACTTGTCAGGACGACATTAGGTACTATGACGATAGAGACTTGTCAGGACGACATTAGGTATTATGACGAGAGGGACTTGTCAGGACGACATTAGGTACTATGACGATAGAGACTTGTCAGGACGACATTAGGTACTATGAAGAGAGGGACTTGCCAGGACGACATTAGGTACTATGACGAGAGAGACTTGTCAGGACGACATTAGGTACTATGATGAGAGGGACTTGTCAGGACGACATGAGGTACTATGACGAGAGTGACTTGTCAGGACGACATTAGGTACTATGATGAGAGAGACTTGTCAGGACGACATTAGGTATTATGATTAGAGGGACTTGTCAGGACGACATTAGGTACTATGTAAGGACTTGTAGACGACATTAGGTACTATGATGAGAGAGACTTGTCAGGACGACATTAGGTACTATGACGAGAGGGACTTGTCAGGACGACATGAGGTACTATGACGAGAGGGACTTGTCAGGACGACATGAGGTACTATGACGGGAGTGACTTGTCAGGACGACATTAGGTACTATGACGAGAGGGACTTGTCAGGACGACATGAGGTACTATGACGAGAGTGACTTGTCAGGACGACATTAGGTACTATGATGAGAGAGATTTGTCAGGACGACATTAGGTACTATGGCGAGAGGGACTTGTCAGGACGACATTAGGTACTATGATGAGAGAGACTTGTCAGGACGACATTAGGTACTATGACGAGAGGGACTTGTCAGGACGACATTAGGTACTATGATGAGAGGGACTTGTCAGGACGACATTAGGTACTATGATGAGAGACACTTGTCAGGACGACATTAGGTACTATGACGTGAAGGACTTGTCAGGACGACATTAGGTACTATGACGAGAGGGACTTGTCAGGACGACATTAGGTACTATGACGAGAGGGACTTGTCAGGACGACATGAGGTACTATGATGAGAGGGACTTGTCAGAACGACATTAGGTACTATGACGTGAAGGACTTGTCAGGACGACATTAGGTACTATGACGAGAGGGACTTGTCAGGACGACATTAGGTACTATGATGAGAGGGACTTGTCAGGACGACATTAGGTACTATGAAGAGGGACTTGTCAGGACGACATTAGGTACTTTGACGAGAGGGACTTGTCAGGACGACATTAGGTACTATGACGAGAGGGACTTGTCAGGACCAAATTAGGTACTATGAAGAGGGACTTGTCAGGACGACATTAGGTACTATGATGAGAGGGACTTGTCAGGACGACATTAGGTACTATGACGAGAGGGAGTTGTCAAGACGACATTAGGTACTATGATGAGAGGGACTTGTCAGGACGACATTAGGTACTATGAAGAGGGACTTGTCAGGACGACATTAGGTACTATGATGAGAGGGACTTGTCAGGACGACATTAGGTACTATGACGAGAGGGAGTTGTCAAGACGACATTAGGTACTATGACGAGAGGGTCTTGTCAGGACGACATTAGGTACTATGACGAGAGGGAGTTGTCAAGACGACATTAGGTACTATGACGAGAGGGACTTGTCAGGACGACATTAGGTACTATGACGAGAGGGTCTTGTCAGGACGACATTAGGTACTATGACGAGAGAGACTTGTCAGGACGACATTAGGTACTATGATGAGAGGGACTTGTCAGGATGACATTAGATACTATGACGAGAGGGACTTGTCAGGACGACATTAGGTACTATGACGAGAGGGACTTGTCAGGACCACATTAGGTACTATGACGAGAGGGACTTGTCAGGACAACATTAGGTACTATGACGATAGAGACTTGTCAGGACGACATTAGGTACTATGACGAGAGAGACTTGTCAGGACAACATTAGGTACTATGACGAGAGGGACTTGTCAGGACAACATTAGGTACTATGACGAGAGTGACTTGTCAGGACGAAATTAGGTACTATGACGAGAGAGACTTGTCAGGATAACATTAGGTACTATGATTAGAGGGGACTAGACTTAGAGCTGGATATTGTGTAAGGCCCGGCGATTTGAAAGGGACCAATGAAAGCAACTGTCGCGGTATTTAAAAGATCTGGGTTTTTACAAATCCTTGAGCCGCTTATTAAATGTTGAGCCCGTGTAATTGGACACCTAAGTAGTAGCTACTTGGACCTATTTAACGGCGCCTTAGTGCGCTTTATTGTCAGTATAGGAAATAAGAAGGTGTGATATAAATACTTATATTCTAATCCGAATATCAACATTTCAGTTAATCTATTACTTTAAACCTTCCGGTTCATCAGAACATGACATCTCGAGCGATACGAATCCCTTCGCTATTAAAAATTGATCAATACGAAACAAAAGATTGTAAGAATTGTCTAAAATCTCAATTTCGCTCAGGAAAACAACGTTAAATATCATAACAAGAGGTGGAAGCTGAAAGTAAGAGTTTGAAGTGACATAACAATATACGTATATCAGAGACGCCGAAAAGCTATTTATAGTAAGATGTTGAAACCCAAATTTGCCAAAAAATAATGGTTGTGAGTAGATATAATGAGTTCCGGGATTATGAAAAAAAAATCATGCATTCGGTAGTCGAGAATGCAAGGACATCGCAAATCTATCTTAAATAACAGTGACCTCAATTTTGACATCAGTTGAACGGACAAGAGATGCTGGCTATGAATGCGTGTATTAAGTTTCAAGGCAATAGGGTAATTAATGAACTATGTCGAACATGGAAGTCACTAATCTATTCATAATAACAGGGGCCACAATTTTGACCCGAGATGGTTAAAATAAAAACTCGCATTGAACAAGATTGTTAGTAAGTGCATGAAGTTTCAGAAAAAAACTGGTTCATTACTGAAATCGTTAGAGCTAGGAGCATGCAAATCTTTTTATAGTAATAGTGGTCTCAAATTTGACCTCGGGTGGTTTCAACAAATACTCTTACAAGAGATGATGATTTTAAAAAAAGTGCATGAAGTTTCAGGAAAATTGGATCATTAATAAAGTCGGCAGAGCGAGGACGTTGTTAGATCGTACTGGTCGCGAGGGCATACTGGAAGGATGGGGATACCTTAAAGCTAGATATGGCCTAGGGTAATGATAATCCTGGAATTAATTACCTCATCAGTAATTTAATACTAGAGCACTAGCGCCTTGATAATAGATTTGCAAACCAAATGAAGAATACATCACTATTACAACATTCAGTACATTTAACAGGCCATTACCGAAACCATATGATGAAGGGAGTTATATGGCGTAGCTCAGGAATGTGTCAGAAACAAACCACAAGCAGGAGATTCCACCACAGGAAATATCACCAATCAGGACAGTCATTCAGATGACACACTATCAGACAGGAGGATCCATCAGAGAAGACACCACCAAACAGGGGACTCCATCAGAGGAGACACCACCTGACAGGAGACTCAATCAGAGGAGACACTACCGGACAGGAGACTCCATCAGAGGTGACACCACCGGACAGGAGACTCCATCAGAGGAGACACCACCGGACAGGAGATTCCATCAGAGGAGACATCACCTGACAGGAGACTCCATCAGAGGAGACACCACCAAACAGGAGACTCCATCAGAGGAGACACCACCGGACAGGAGAATCCATCAGAGGAGACACCACCGGACAGGAGACTCCATCAGAGAGACACCACCAAACAGGAGACTCCATCAGAAGAGACACCACCTGACAGGAGACTCAATCTGAGGAGACACCACCTGACAGGAAACTCCATCAGAGGAGACACCACCGGACAGGATACTCCATCAGAGGAGACACCACCGGACAGGAAACTCAATCAAAGGAGACACCACCTGAAAGGAGACTCCATTAGAGAAGACATCACCTGACAGGAGACTCCATCATAGGAGACACCACCAAACAGGAGACTCCATCAGAGGAGACACCACCAAACAGGAGACTCCATCAGAGGAGACACCACCGGACAGGAGAATCCATCAGAGGAGACACCACCGGACAGGAGACTCCATCAGAGAGACACCACCAAACAGGAGACTCCATCAGAAGAGACACCACCTGACAGGAGACTCAATCTGAGGAGACACCACCTGACAGGAAACTCCATCAGAGGAGACACCACCGGACAGGATACTCCATCAGAGGAGACACCACCGGACAGGAAACTCAATCAAAGGAGACACCACCTGAAAGGAGACTCCATTAGAGAAGACATCACCTGACAGGAGACTCCATCATAGGAGACACCACCAAACAGGAGACTCCATCAGAGGAGACACCACCTGACAGGAGACTCCATCAGAGGAGACATCACCTGATAGGAGACTCCATCAGAGGAGACACCACCAAACAGGAGACTTCATCAGAGGAGACACCACCGGACAGGAGACTCTATCAGAGGAGACACCACCGGACAGGAGACTCCATCAGAGAGACACCACCAAACAGGAGACTCCATCAGAGGAGACACAGCCTCACAGGAGACTCCATCAGAGGAGACACCACCGGACAGGAGACTCCATCAGAGGAGACACCACCTGACAGGAGGCTCCATCAGAGGAGACACCACCTGACAGGAGACTCCATCAGAGGAGACACCACCTGACAGGAGACTCCATCAGAGGAGACATCACCTGACAGGAGACTCAATCAGAGGAGACACCACCTGACAGGAGACTCCATCAGAGGAGACATCACCTGACAGGAGACTCCATCAGAGGAGACACCACCTGACAGGAGACTCCATCAGAGGAGACACCACCGGACAGGAGACTCCATCAGAGGAGACACCACCTGACAGGAGACTCCATCAGAGGAGACATCACCTGACAGGAGACTCAATCAGAGGAGACACCACCTGACAGGAGACTCCATCAGAGGAGACATCACCTGACAGGAGACTCCATCAGAGGAGACACCACCTGACAGGAGACTCCATCAGAGGAGACATCACCTGACAGGAGACTCCATCAGAGGAGACACCACCAAACAGGAGACTCCATCAGAGGAGACACCACCTGACAGGAGACTCAATCAGAGGAGACACCACCTGACAGGAGACTCCATCAGAGGAGACACCACCTGACAGGAGACTCCATCAGAGGAGACACCACCGGACAGGAGACTCCATCAGAGGAGACAGCACCTGACAGGGGACTCTACCAGAGGAGACAGCACCTGACAGGAGACTCCATCAGAGGTGACACCACCGGACAGGAGACTCCATCAGAGGAGACACCACCTGACAGGGGACTCTACCAGAGGAGACACCACCGGACACGACTCCATCAGAGGTGACACCACCGGACAGGAGACTCCATCAGAGTTGACACCACCGGACAGGAGGCTCCATCAGAGGTGACACCACCGGACAGGAGACTCCATCAGAGGTGACACCACCGGACAGGAGACTCCATCAGAGGAGACACAGCCTCACAGGAGACTCCATCAGAGGAGACACCACCGGACAGGAGACTCCATCAGAGGAGACAGCACCTGACAGGAGGCTCCATCAGAGGAGACACCACCGGACAGGAGACTCCATCAGAGGAGACACTACCGGACAGGAGACTCAATCAGAGGAGACACCACCTGACAGGAGACTCCATTAGAGGAGACATCACCTGACAGGAGACTCCATCAGAGGAGACACCACCTGACAGGAGACTCCATCAGAGAGACACCACCAAACAGGAGACTCCATCAGAGGAGACACCACCTGACAGGAGACTCCATCAGAGGTGACACCACCGGACAGGAGGCTCCATCAGAGGTGACACCACCGGACAGGAGACTCCATCAGAGGTGACACCACCGGACAGGAGACTCCATCAGAGGAGACACAGCCTCACAGGAGACTCCATCAGAGGAGACACCACCGGACAGGAGACTCCATCAGAGGAGACAGCACCTGACAGGAGGCTCCATCAGAGGAGACACCACCGGACAGGAGACTCCATCAGAGGAGACACCACCGGACAGGAGACTCAATCAGAGGAGACACCACCTGACAGGAGACTCCATTAGAGGAGACACCACCGGACAGGAGACTCCATCAGAGGAGACACCACCAAACAGGAGACTCCATCAGAGGAGACACCACCTGACAGGAGACTCCATCAGAGAGACACCACCAAACAGGAGACTCCATCAGAGGAGACACCACCTGACAGGAGACTCCATCAGAGGAGACATCACCTGACAGGAGACTCAATCAGAGGAGACACCACCTGACAGGAGACACCATCAGAGGAGACATCACCTGACAGGAGACTCCATCAGATGAGACACCACCTGACAGGAGACTCCATCAGAGGAGACATCACCTGACAGGAGATTCCATCAGAGGAGACACCACCAAACAGGAGACTCCATCAGAGGAGACACCACCAAACAGGAGACTCAATCAGAGGAGACACCACCTGACAGGAGAATCCATCAGAGGAGACACCACCGGACAGGAGACTCCATCAGAGAGACACCACCAAACAGGAGACTCCATCAGAAGAGACACCACCTGACAGGAGACTCAATCTGAGGAGACACCACCTGACAGGAAACTCCATCAGAGGAGACACCACCGGACAGGATACTCCATCAGAGGAGACACCACCGGACAGGAAACTCAATCAAAGGAGACACCACCTGAAAGGAGACTCCATTAGAGAAGACATCACCTGACAGGAGACTCCATCAGAGGAGACACCACCAAACAGGAGACTCCATCAGAGGAGACACCACCTGACAGGAGACTCCATCAGAGGAGACATCACCTGACAGGAGACTCCATCAGAGGAGACACCACCAAACAGGAGACTCCATCAGAGGAGACACCACCGGACAGGAGACTCCATCAGAGGAGACACCACCGGACAGGAGACTCCATCAGAGAGACACCACCAAACAGGAGACTCCATCAGAGGAGACACAGCCTCACAGGAGACTCCATCAGAGGAGACACCACCGGACAGGAGACTCCATCAGAGGAGACACCACCTGACAGGAGACTCCATCAGAGGAGACACCACCTGACAGGAGACTCCATCAGAGGAGACACCACCTGACAGGAGACTCCATCAGAGGAGACATCACCTGACAGGAGACTCCATCAGAGGAGACACCACCTGACAGGAGACTCCATCAGAGGAGACACCACCTGACAGGAGACTCCATCAGAGGAGACACCACCTGACAGGAGACTCCATCAGAGGAGACACCACCGGACAGGAGACTCCATCAGAGGAGACACCACCTGACAGGAGACTCCATCAGAGGAGACATCACCTGACAGGAGACTCAATCAGAGGAGACACCACCTGACAGGAGACTCCATCAGAGGAGACATCACCTGACAGGAGACTCCATCAGAGGAGACACCACCTGACAGGAGACTCCATCAGAGGAGACATCACCTGACAGGAGACTCCATCAGAGGAGACACCACCAAACAGGAGACTCCATCAGAGGAGACACCACCAAACAGGAGACTCAATCAGAGGAGACACCACCTGACAGGAGACTCCATCAGAGGAGACACCACCTGACAGGAGACTCCATCAGAGGAGACACCACCGGACAGGAGACTCCATCAGAGGAGACAGCACCTGACAGGGGACTCTACCAGAGGAGACAGCACCTGACAGGAGACTCCATCAGAGGTGACACCACCGGACAGGAGACTCCATCAGAGGAGACACCACCTGACAGGGGACTCTACCAGAGGAGACACCACCGGACACGACTCCATCAGAGGTGACACCACCGGACAGGAGACTCCATCAGAGTTGACACCACCGGACAGGAGGCTCCATCAGAGGTGACACCACCGGACAGGAGACTCCATCAGAGGTGACACCACCGGACAGGAGACTCCATCAGAGGAGACACAGCCTCACAGGAGACTCCATCAGAGGAGACACCACCGGACAGGAGACTCCATCAGAGGAGACAGCACCTGACAGGAGGCTCCATCAGAGGAGACACCACCGGACAGGAGACTCCATCAGAGGAGACACTACCGGACAGGAGACTCAATCAGAGGAGACACCACCTGACAGGAGACTCCATTAGAGGAGACATCACCTGACAGGAGACTCCATCAGAGGAGACACCACCTGACAGGAGACTCCATCAGAGGAGACACCACCAAACAGGAGACTCCATCAGAGGAGACACCACCAAACAGGAGACTCAATCAGAGGAGACACCACCTGACAGGAGACTCCATCAGAGGAGACACAACCTGACAGGAGACTCCATCGGAGGAGACACCACCTGACAGGAGACTCCATCAGAGGAGACACCACCGGACAGGAGACTCCATCAGAGGAGACAGCACCTGACAGGAGGCTCCATCAGAGGTGACACCACCGGACAGGGGACTCCATCAGAGGAGACGCCACCTGACAGGGGACTCTACCAGAGGAGACAGCACCTGACAGGAGACTCCATCAGAGGTGACACCACCAAACAGGAGACTCCATCAGAGGAGACACCACCTGACAGGGGACTCTACCAGAGGAGACACCACCGGACACGACTCCATCAGAGGTGACACCACCGGACAGGAGACTCCATCAGAGGTGACACCACCGGACAGGAGGCTCCATCAGAGGTGACACCACCGGACAGGAGACTCCATCAGAGGTGACACCACCGGACAGGAGACTCCATCAGAGGAGACACCACCTGACAGGAGACTCCATCAGAGAGACACCACCAAACAGGAGACTCCATCAGAGGAGACACCACCTGACAGGAGACTCCATCAGAGGAGACATCACCTGACAGGAGACTCAATCAGAGGAGACACCACCTGACAGGAGACACCATCAGAGTAGACATCACCTGACAGGAGACACCATCAGATGAGACACCACCTGACAGGAGACTCCATCAGAGGAGACATCACCTGACAGGAGATTCCATCAGAGGAGACACCACCAAACAGGAGACTCCATCAGAGGAGACACCACCAAACAGGAGACTCAATCAGAGGAGACACCACCTGACAGGAGACTCCATCAGAGGAGACACAACCTGACAGGAGACTCCATCAGAGGAGACACCACCGGACAGGAGACTCCATCAGAGGAGACAGCACCTGACAGGGGACTCTACCAGAGGAGACAGCACCTGACAGGAGACTCCATCAGAGGTGACACCACCGGACAGGAGACTCCATCAGAGGAGACACCACCTGACAGGGGACTCTACCAGAGGAGACACCACCGGACACGACTCCATCAGAGGTGACACCACCGGACAGGAGACTCCATCAGAGTTGACACCACCGGACAGGAGGCTCCATCAGAGGTGACACCACCGGACAGGAGACTCCATCAGAGGTGACACCACCGGACAGGAGACTCCATCAGAGGAGACACAGCCTCACAGGAGACTCCATCAGAGGAGACACCACCGGACAGGAGACTCCATCAGAGGAGACACCACCTGACAGGAGGCTCCATCAGAGGAGACACCACCGGACAGGAGACTCCATCAGAGGAGACACCACCGGACAGGAGACTCAATCAGAGGAGACACCACCTGACAGGAGACTCCATCAGAGGAGACATCACCTGACAGGAGACTCCATCAGAGGAGACACCACCAAACAGGAGACTCCATCAGAGGAGACACCACCTGACAGGAGACTCCATCAGAGAGACACCACCAAACAGGAGACTCCATCAGAGGAGACACCACCTGACAGGAGACTCCATCAGAGGTGACACCACCGGACAGGAGGCTCCATCAGAGGTGACACCACCGGACAGGAGACTCCATCAGAGGTGACACCACCGGACAGGAGACTCCATCAGAGGAGACACAGCCTCACAGGAGACTCCATCAGAGGAGACACCACCGGACAGGAGACTCCATCAGAGGAGACACCACCTGACAGGAGACTCCATCAGAGGAGACACCACCGGACAGGAGACTCCATCAGAGGAGACACCACCGGACAGGAGACTCAATCAGAGGAGACACCACCTGACAGGAGACTCCATCAGAGGAGACATCACCTGACAGGAGACTCCATCAGAGGAGACACCACCAAACAGGAGACTCCATCAGAGGAGACACCACCTGACAGGAGACTCCATCAGAGAGACACCACCAAACAGGAGACTCCATCAGAGGAGACACCACCTGACAGGAGACTCCATCAGAGGAGACATCACCTGACAGGAGACTCAATCAGAGGAGACACCACCTGACAGGAGACTCCATCAGAGGAGACATCACCTGACAGGAGACTCCATCAGATGAGACACCACCTGACAGGAGACTCCATCAGAGGAGACATCACCTGACAGGAGATTCCATCAGAGGAGACACCACCAAACAGGAGACTCCATCAGAGGAGACACCACCAAACAGGAGACTCAATCAGAGGAGACACCACCTGACAGGAGACTCCATCAGAGGAGACACAACCTGACAGGAGACTCCATCAGAGGAGACACCACCTGACAGGAGACTCCATCAGAGGAGACACCACCGGACAGGAGACTCCATCAGAGGAGACAGCACCTGACAGGAGGCTCCATCAGAGGTGACACCACCGGACAGGGGACTCCATCAGAGGAGACGCCACCTGACAGGGGACTCTACCAGAGGAGACAGCACCTGACAGGAGACTCCATCAGAGGGTACACCACCAAACAGGAGACTCCATCAGAGGAGACACCACCTGACAGGGGACTCTACCAGAGGAGACACCACCGGACACGACTCCATCAGAGGTGACACCACCGGACAGGAGACTCCATCAGAGGTGACACCACCGGACAGGAGGCTCCATCAGAGGTGACACCACCGGACAGGAGACTCCATCAGAGGTGACACCACCGGACAGGAGGCTCCATCAGAGGTGACACCACCGGACAGGAGACTCCATCAGAGGAGACACCACCGGACAGGAGACTCCATCAGAGGAGACACCATCTGACAGGAGGATCCATCAGAGGAGACATCACCTGACAGGAGACTCCATCAGAGGAGACACCACCTAACAGGAGACTCCATCAGAGGAGACACCACCTGACAGGAGACTCCATCAGAGGAGACACCACCTGACAGGAGACTCCATCAGAGGAGACATCACCTGACAGGAGACTCCATTAGAGGAGACACCACCAAACAGGAGACTCCATCAGAGGAGACACCACCTGACAGGAGAATCCATCAGAGGAGACACCACCGGACAGGAAACTCCATCAGAGAGACACCACCAAACAGGAGACTCCATCAGAGGAGACACCACCTGACAGGAGACTCAATCTGAGGAGACACCACCTGACAGGAGACTCCATCAGAGGAGACACCACCGGACAGGAGACTCAATCAGAGGAGAAACCACCTGACAGGAGACTCCATTAGAGGAGACATCACCTGACAGGAGACTCCATCAGAGGAGACAACACCAAACAGGAGACTCCACCAGAGGAGACACCACCTGACAGGAGACTCCATCAGAGAGACACCACCAAACAGGAGACTCCATCAGAGGAGACACCACCTGACAGGAGACTCCATCAGAGGAGACATCACCTGACAGGAGACTCAATCAGAGGAGACACCACCTGACAGGAGACACCATCAGAGGAGACATCACCTGACAGGAGACTCCATCAGATGAGACACCACCTGACAGGAGACTCCATCAGAGGAGACATCACCTGACAGGAGATTCCATCAGAGGAGACACCACCAAACAGGAGACTCCATCAGAGGAGACACCACCAAACAGGAGACTCAATCAGAGGAGACACCACCTGACAGGAGACTCCATCAGAGGAGACACAACCTGACAGGAGACTCCATCAGAGGAGACACCACTGGACAGGAGACTCCATCAGAGGAGACAGCACCTGACAGGAGGCTCCATCAGAGGTGACACCACCGGACAGGGGACTCCATCAGAGGAGACACCACCTGACAGGGGACTCTACCAGAGGAGACAGCACCTGACAGGAGACTCCATCAGAGGTGACACCACCGGACAGGAGACTCCATCAGAGGAGACACCACCTGACAGGGGACTCTACCAGAGGAGACACCACCGGACACGACTCCATCAGAGGTGACACCACCGGACAGGAGACTCCATCAGAGGTGACACCACCGGACAGGAGGCTCCATCAGAGGTGACACCACCGGACAGGAGACTCCATCAGAGGTGACACCACCGGACAGGAGACTCCATCAGAGGAGACACAGCCTCACAGGAGACTCCATCAGAGGAGACACCACCGGACAGGAGACTCCATCAGAGGAGACAGCACCTGACAGGAGGCTCCATCAGAGGTGACACCACCGGACAGGGGACTCCATCAGAGGAGACACCACCTGACAGGGGACTCTACCAGAGGAGACAGCACCTGACAGGAGACTCCATCAGAGGTGACACCACCGGACAGGAGACTCCATCAGAGGAGACACCACCTGACAGGGGACTCTACCAGAGGAGACACCACCGGACACGACTCCATCAGAGGTGACACCACCGGACAGGAGACTCCATCAGAGGTGACACCACCGGACAGGAGGCTCCATCAGAGGTGACACCACCGGACAGGAGACTCCATCAGAGGTGACACCACCGGACAGGATACTCCATCAGAGGAGACACAGCCTCACAGGAGACTACATCAGAAGAGACACCACCTGACAGGAGACTCCATCAGAAGAGAAAACCTGACAGTAGCTGAAATCTAGAACGTGCTGTAACACACAATTTCAAGCACTTCTCTATATTACAAAGCGCTTTCCTGTTATGTCCACACAACAGTTCGACAAGTTTATATGAAGATGGGCGATTCCAGTAATACATTTTAAGGAACTTCTTTCTATTATCTTTGTAGAATGGACATATTAAAACAAAATAAAACTCATCCTCTACCTGGTTTTGGTCACAATAACGACAAATTCTATTCGCCCTTGGAATATTGCGATACCTACCTCCTTCTACATAGAGCTGGCGAGCTGACTGTCGTAATTTCGAAATAAATTTAAGATATGTATCTTGAATATAGTTTGTTAAGTAAAATTGTAACGTATAGCTATCAATAAGGAATTTATACAAAAATCATTTTGACGACATTTCTACAAATTAATTTCTAGCTCGAATAAAATTATCTATCAGGCGCTGCTTAAAATAGATAGACGGTTATATGTCTACTCAAATCACCATCTTAGCCATATGTATCTGTCTCGTAGCTCAGAAGTTTGGTACGAGCTCAAGAGTCTGCTCACTGCGCCATTGGATGAGAACTTTGTCACGTGTCGGTAGGAATATCTGTTGTAGGCGGATTTGTGGGTGATTTTTATGAATGTTCTGGAAACTAAGGGCACAAAAAATACGGAATAATGTCATTCACTTACTCCAACGTGTATGACTAATTCTATAAAAAAGAAACCCCCCAAAAAAACCCAAAATAACAACAACAAAAAATAAAACAAAAAACTCCACCCAAAGCAGGAACAGCTTAATCAACAACGAGTTTTATCTTAATTAGTGAATGAGTTAAAACATTAAATAGTCTGCGTTCAAGTGTATACATTGACAAATGATGCGATATGAAATGGGCTATCCATTCCATATTCCATACTATTACTCGGCATACTAGAGTTTAGGAGTTATCTAACCTGGTATAGTTCTTGTTTCAGCGAAACTGTCGCTTTCCGTGGAATTATGTCTCCCTCGACAGAGTTTATCGTGCGTTGTTATCTAGGATAGTGTAAACATCAAATACATAGCCCGGAAGCCTTTCATTAGTTAATAGAGGTCATCTGATTATATACGAGCCAGGAGCTTGTTGTACAGGTCCGCCATTGTGTCAAATGACCCTCCAACCATTACACCTACGACCGATGTTGACACGCCATATCTTGTCCCAATCTTTTCTCTATTGACAGCTCGCTCTGTAAATATTTGTCATCAGTGTCTGTAACATTAGCTCTCCGCCCGGTATCTGTCCTGTGTGTATTTGAATCTCTCCAGCACAGGTATCTCTCATGTACAGATAATCTCCAGTACAGGTATCTCTCATGTACAGATTATCTCCCATACAGGTATCTCTCATGTACAGATAATTTCCATTACAGGCATCTCTCATGTACAGATAATCTCCCATACAGGTATCTCTCATGTACACATAATTTCCATTACAGGTATCTCTCATGTACAGATAATCTCCAGTACAGGTTTCTCTCATGTACAGATAATCTCCAGTAGAGGTATCTCTCATGTACAGATTATCTCCCATACAGGTATCTCTCATGTACAGATAATTTCCATTACAGGTATCTCTCATGTACAGATTATCTCCCATACAGGTATCACTCATGTACAGATAATCTCCAAAACAGGTATCTCTAATGTACAGATAATCTCTAATACCGGTATCTCTCATGTACAGATAATCTCCAGTACAGGTATCTCTCATGTACAGATAATCTCCAGTACAGGTATCTCTAATGTACAGATAATCTCTAATACAGGTATCTCTCATGTACAGATTATCTCCCATACAGGTATCTCTCATGTACAGATAATCTCCAATACAGGTATCTCTCATGTACAGATAATCTCCAGTACCGGTATCTCTCATGTATAGATAATCTCCAGTACAGGTATCTTTCATGTACAGATAATCTCCAGTACAGGTATCTCTCATGTACAGATAATCTCCAGTACCGGTATCTCTCATGTATAGATAATCTCCAGTACAGGTATCTCTCATGTACAGATAATCTCCAGTACAGGTATCTCTCATGTACAGATAATCTCCAGTACAGGTATCTCTCATGTACAGATAATCTCCAGTACATGTATCTCTCATGTACAGATAATCTCCAGTACAGGTATCTCTCATGTACAGATAATCTCCAAAACAGGTATCTCTCATGTACAGATAATCTCCAGTACAGGTATCTCTCATGTACAGATAATCTCCAGTACAGGTATCTCTAATGTACAGATAATCTCCAATACAGGTATCTCTCATGTATAGATAATCTCCTGTACAGGTAACTCTCATGTACATATAATCTCCAGTACAGGTATCTCTCATGTACAGATAATCCCCAGTGCCAGTATCTCTCATGTACAGATAATCTCCAGTACAGGTATCTCTCATGTACAGATAATCTCCAGTACAGGTAACTCTCATGTACAGATAATCTCCAGTACCGGTATCTCTCATGTACAGATAATCTCCAGTACAGGTATCTCTCATGTACAGATAATCTCCCATAAAGGTATCTCTCATGTACAGATAATCTCCAGTACAGGTATCTCTCATGTACAGATAATCTCCAGTACAGGTATCTCTCATGTACAGATAATCTCCAGTACAGGTATCTCTCATGTACAGATAATCTCCAATACAGGTATCTCTCATGTACAGATAATCTCCAGTACAGGTATCTCTCATGTACAGATAATATCCAGTACAGGTAACTCTCATGTACATATAATCTCCAGTACAGGTATCTCTCATGTACAGATAATCTCCAATACAGGTATCTCTCATGTACAGATAATCTCCCATACAGGTATCTCTCATGTACAGATAATCTCCAGTACAGGTATCTCTCATATACAGATAATCTCCAATACAGGTATCTCTCATGTACAGATAATCTCCCATACAGGTATCTCTCATGTACAGATAATCTCCAGTACAGGTATCTCTCATGTACAGATAATCTACAATACAGGTATCTCTCATGTACAGATAATCTCATATACAGATAATCTCCAGTACAGGTATCTCTCATGTACAGATAATTTCCAGTACAGGTATCTCTCATGTACAGATAATCTCCAGTACAGGTATATCTCATGTACAGATAATCTCCAATACAGGTATCTCTCATGTACAGATAATCTCCTGTACAAGTATCTCTCATGTACAGATAATCTCCTGTACAGGTATCTCTCATGTACAGATACTCTCCAGTACCGGTATCTCTCATGTACAGATAATCTCCTGTACAGGTATCTCTCATGTACAGATAATCTCCCATACATGTATCTCTCATGTACAGATAATCTCCCATACAGGTATCTCTCATGTACAGATAATCTCCAGTACAGGTATCTCTCATGTACAGATAATCTCCTGTACAGGTATCTCTCATGTACAGATAATCTCCCATACAGGTATCTCTCATGTACAGATACTCTCCAGTACCGGTATCTCTCATGTACAGATAATCTCCAATACAGGTATCTCTCATGTACAGATAATCTCCAAAACAGGTATCTCTCATGTACAGATAATCTCCAAAACAGGTATCTCTCATGTACAGATAATCTACAATACAGGTATCTCTCATGTACAGATAATCTCATATACAGATAATCTCCTGTACAGGTATCTCTCATGTACAGATAATCTCCAAAACAGGTATCTCTCATGTACAGATAATCTCCAGTACAGGTATCTCTCGTGTACAGATAATCTCCAGTACATGTATCTCTCATGTACAGATAATCTCCAGTACAGGTATCTCTCATGTACAGATAATCTCCAGTACAGGTAACTCTCATGTACAGATAATCTCCAGTACCGGTATCTCTCATGAACAGATAATCTCCAATACAGGTATCTCTCATGTACAGATAATCTCCTGTACAGGTATCTCTCATGTACAGATAATCTCCAGTACAGGTATCTCTCATGTACAGATAATCTCCAGTACATGTATCTCTCATGTATAGATAATCTGCTGTACAGGTATCTCTCATGTACAGATAATCTCCAATACCGGTATCTCTCATGTACAGATAATCTCCAAAACAGGTATCTCTCATGTATAGATAATCTCCAGTACAGGTATCTCTCATGTACAGATAATCTCCAGTACGGGTATCTCTCATGTATAAGTATGCCTACAATACAGATAATCTCCAGTTAAGGTATCTCTCCTGCACAGATACCTTTCATTGCCTTGTTATTTGTCCTGTATTGTCATCTGTATTGTTTTCCTTCCAATAGTACAGGTATCTCTCCTGTACTGGTATCTCTCCAATAGTACATGTATGTCTCTTATTTTGAGATCTCTCCTGTACATATATCTCTCCTGTATTGATATCTCTCCTGTAAAAGTTCTTTTCCTGAATTTTATATATCATGTTCACGTATATCTCATGTCTTAATATCTCATCTGTCTTGGTATCTCTCCTGTTTTGATATCTCCCCTGTCTTGGTATATCTCATGTATTGATATCTGCCCTGTCTTGGTATCTCTCCTGTATTGATATCTCCCCTGTCTTGGTGTCTCTCCTGTCTTGATATCTCCCCTGTCTTGGTATCTCTCATGTATTGGGTCATACATGTACCAATATCATTGTTTGAATGTTGTCTTACTGTAGAACTGTGACACATTAGAATGTCCTAACTGCTATCCATCATTTGTAATGCTATATTGTATCGTGGAAGCTTTTAACATTTGGAACTGACATGTCTCGGCGATAAAAGTGCGCGCACCTGCGAAATACTGTTTAAAAAATGAGCTGGCAGCATATCCTGACTCCTACGTCATAGAGATGAGTCTCCAGTGGGCGCTCACGTTAACATAATGAAGATATCGTGTTCTTGTAATATTGGTTATAGAAGGATCTGAAAGTTATGAAAATACTCTCAGAATGATAAAAAACAAAAACAACTACATGCCCAGCTGATAAAATGATATAATGAAACAATAAATTGGTGCGTTAGACAGGAGTTACCATTGTAAACACAGGGAGGGAATACATGTAATAAACAAGTAAACATATACCAACAAAGGATTAACGGAAGTATATAATTCGGGAGAGAATAAGTTGGTCTTACTGTCCCATACTTACTGTCAGGATGTCCGCTTATTAACTGTGGTGACCCAGCACTGGCCTTACAGGTACGACGCCCGCGCCATTTAAATATCGTATAAATGTATGAAACAAACCTGGGAATTCGAATCACAAGTTAGAATGCTATTATTACATTTGGTGAAATGAGAAGATAAAGAATGTGACCAAAAAAATGAAATACTGAACTTTGTTGGAATAATGAAAACAATAAAAAAGTACTGTTCTCCACGATATGAATTGAAACGGTACGCGTGGATAACACATAGAACTATACGTAGAACCGATTCTCCATCTTGAGGACAAGACACATTCAAAGAACAAGTTATCATACAGTATACGGATCCGAGGTGTGCCTTTAGATTTACAATCTCTCACAAGAATATTTTTTTCGTGATACTATTCTGAATGAAATGTCATGCTCTGGGAGAATTGTTTGAATCCAATGAAAATGTAATATTTTATTGAAAGATGGCGTCGAGTTTTTGGAAATCGCATCCAAAAAAACTATCAAAGACTTAAACTCTGTGTTTACAATCTCAGTCGCTCACCAAGTACTATACAAGATGATGTAACTATTGTAATTTTTGAAAGTTTATTTTGTTGTAATCTCATTTTTGACGAATAAAATAATTAATTGAGGATTGATTGATTGGCAAGTTCGTTAAATAATAATTAAACAAGGCTTTGTAGCTTTGTGTGTCCACGCTATCTTTCTCAAGTTTCTCCCACAATTTGAATGAGGTGCCCGTATAAATCCCTACATTTACGACGGAGTGTTCAGGGTAACTCAATGCTAAACCAATTATACATTCAAGTGTATGGGCAATACTGGAAACAAATCATAATGTGCGCATGTCTATCGGGATTCGACCCGGTTAAACAAACTCAGCCAGATTATTTGTTCCACAACGAAATGATAAAACAGTGCGATTCCAGGAAACGACTGATGTGTAAGGCGCCCACTCATTGTACGGGAAATGTCATCATCTGATATGTAGGGCGCCCACTCATTGTACGGGAAATGTCATCATCTGATGTGTAGGGCGCCCAGTCAGTGTACGGGAAATGTCATCATCTGATATGTAGGGCGCCCACTCATTGTACGGAAATGTCATCATCTAATATGTAGGGCGCCCAATTAGTGTACGGGAAATGTCATCATCTGATGTGTAGGGCGCCCAATCATTGTACGGGAAATGTCATCATCTAATATGTAGGGCGCCCAATTAGTGTACGGGAAATGTCATCATCTGATATGTAGGGCGCCCAATTAGTGTACGGGAAATGTCATCATCTGATGTGTAGGGCGCCCAATTAGTGTACGGGAAATGTCATCATCTGATATGTAGGGCGCCCAATTAGTGTACGGGAAATGTCATCATCTGATATGTAGGGCGCCCAATTAGTGTACGGGAAATGTCATCATCTGATGTTTAGGGCGCTCACTCAGTGTACGGGAAATGTCATCATCTGGTGTGTAGGGCGCCCAATTTCATCATCTGACGACAATGAAACAATCTGAATGTCAGTGATATATGTTTCTGACATACAGCAGCACATTTCTGCTGCTAAATGATGTTATAAAATAGCTTGATGTTGTGTAATGGTTAGTATATTGATTTCTCTGACTCGCATTTATAATGGTCGCCCAATGAAAATGATAGTGACGTCACAAACTTTCGACGAGCACCATCACCTGTAATGATAACGGTTAGTTAAATTCCGGAGATCTCAACCAGACGGAGGAGACGGTTTTAGTTTATTTTGTTTAACGTCCTATTGACTGCCAGGGCCATTTATGGACTTGCCAGGTTTTGGAAGTGGAGGGCTAGTTAAAGTGTCGGGGTACCTTAAGCACTCGGCCCCCGGCGGGGTATTGAGTCTCAAAAATGTATAAATGTTTTGAAGGTACAATGTGTAAGAATAATGGAACATTTCATTTTTTTTTCATTGTGGAATAAAAAAGACGTTTCATAATTATTGTATATAAATCTATATGAAATAGAGAATTAACTAAATCGTCTGTATTCAGGAGTCTATACATTTCAAAATTATAAAAACAAGACAACTCAGCGAATTACCCTCTCCCATCGGCTGTGAAAGTATACCTCACGAGAGCAAATAATCTATTTGTTTGCAACTAATTATACACACTAACTATTTGACAATCCCATCACATTTGAATTGCGATTGGTGTTTTTTAGGTGAATAAATTCAAGAATATTAATAATCTTAGTAAGCACCATCATAACCTCAATGCAAGTGAAACCCCGAGTAAGATGAACCAGAGACCTGATATACACTGGATGAAGCTATGTCCCTTGTTCATGTGACAAGAAGAGCAGCAGATCAGGCCAAACGTTTTTCTTTGATGTAGGTCAAAGATCAAAATGTAGGTCACTGCGACTGTAGTTTGGGGCATGACACATCACCCCATCTAAGTGAGTCCATTATCCAAGCATGAAATTCTAGTGACAAGTAGTGTAGGAGAGAGGGTCCAGACAAGATAATGTGTGGAAGGAGGGACACAATGCAAAAGAGTAACAATAGAACACAGATATAATGCTGTACCTTTTATTACAAAATCACTTGGTCTTTAAAAAATATGATATTGGATACCCTGACAAGATTAAAATCCAGATGTGAACAATACTATTTGCGTAAGTTTGTGTTTGTATGTTAGTTACATTATAAACCCGTTTGAGTAACCTCCACCAGTTAGTTGTAGTGACATGTCTCTAATGTCCTAACATTAACAAGCCTTGGAAGTGATTTTTCATTCCAATTTAGAATGGCTAACATGTTCCTTAGTTACAAAGATCATGAAAATCAGGACATTAGTAATATGTAGAGGTAGTTGTAATCAAAAACCATAGCAACCATTAATGATATCTAGTTCCTAAACAATCAATGCCTTTAAATCTTTATTAGTGGTCCTAGTACTGATTACACTGGGTTTACTGTTAGCTTGTTTGTCAATAAGACAGTAATACATGGCACACTGTATATAGGTTTAAGTAGTGTAGGCCAGATCATGGTACTGAAGTGAACTGCCATGTCCTATTTGATAACTGAACATTTCCTACAGCACCATGCACTAGTTGTGTGTGTACAAAATATTTTTTTACATAATAATGAGCACAAACCAATCAATAAAAAAAAACCGCTTACACCAGAATATCTTTTACTATAACATTAAAAAACAATAGAATAAAATTATCTTAACGTTAGTAGCACAAAGGTCAAACAGAGAACAAGGGAGATAATCAGCCCAGAAAATTAAACAAAATATCCAACCATGGCCAAAGAACATACTGACCCTTTTATATAATTTGCTATAACGAGAAAACAATATCTATGCTGTTTTTTTTAGCCAAATTCATAAGATTACAGTTGACATGTAGTTAAACATGATATTCTTTCAACATAATCATTTTAATTAAATATGTGTACAAAGAAAAAATAATACAGAGAAAATATAAAGTATTAAATAAAATATAAACTTATAATAATATGAGGGGAGTGATGTTAGCACTGTGAAGTGTAAATAAAAACAGTGATGGGGTGCAGCACACACAGGGCATCCAAAACTGTACATGGTACAGGACCATCAAGTGTTACAGTGAATCATTAGGGCAGGTGTGACCAGGACACTTCAGTATAAGTGGTCTTTATAATATCTGTACATCGTTAACGATACAATTAATTAGTGATGTATCTATACATAATTAAGATACCATTAATTAATGATATATCTGTATGTCATAAGATAAAGGAACTATAATTATCCATTGTTAAGAAAAGTATGTAAATTCTAATTAGAAGTTTCTTGCATGATTTAGTGCTTTCTCATGATAAATCTAGCCTGAAAGTAAATACATGTACTAGGATAAGAAAGAATGAGAGCCAGTATATAATACATGATAGATAACTCCTACCCCGGTTATACATCTGAGTGTCTGTCCTATCAATAGTGATATCCTAATAACTCCTACCCCGGTTATACATCCGAGTGTCTGTCCTATCAATAGTGATATCCTAATAACTCCTACCCCGGTTATACATCCGAGTGTCTGTCCTATCAATAGTGATATCCTAATAACTCCTACCCCGGTTATACATCTGAGTGTCTGTCCTATCAATAGTGATATCCTAATAACTCCTACCCCGGTTATACATCTGAGTGTCTGTCCTATCAATAGTGATATCCTAATAACTCCTACCCCGGTTATACATCTGAGTGTCTGTCCTATCAATAGTGATATCCTAATAACTCCTACCCCGGTTATACATCTGAGTGTCTGTCCTATCAATAGTGATATCCTAATAACTCCTACCCCGGTTATACATCTGAGTGTCTGTCCTATCAATAGTGATATCCTAATAACTCCTACCCCGGTTATACATCTGAGTGTCTGTCCTATCAATAGTGATATCCTAATAACTCCTACAAATCAGTTATCATTGATGATGACAAGCATCACACCTACATCATAATTCTAAAACAGTAAAATTGCACATATCCTTGACATCCTCACATACCTGGTCACAGGATCAGTAAACAGACGTCTCACATACCTGGTCACGGGATCAGTAAACAGACGTCTCACATACCTGGTCACGGGATCAGTAAACAGACGTCTCGCATACCTGGTCACGGGATCAGTAAACAGACGTCTCACATACCTGGTCACAGGATCAGTAAACAGACGTCTCACATACCTGGTCACGGGATCAGTAAACAGACGTCTCACATACCTGGTCACGGGATCAGTAAACAGACGTCTCGCATACCTGGTCACGGGATCAGTAAACAGACGTCTCGCATACCTGGTCACGGGATCAGTAAACAGACGTCTCGCATACCTGGTCACGGGATCAGTAAACAGACGTCTCGCATACCTGGTCACGGGATCAGTAAACAGACGTCTCGCATACCTGGTCACGGGATCAGTAAACAGACGTCTCGCATACCTGGTCACGGGATCAGTAAACAGACGTCTCGCATACCTGGTCACGGGATCAGTAAACAGACGTCTCGCATACCTGGTCACGGGATCAGTAAACAGACGTCTCACATACCTGGTCACGGGATCAGTAAACAGACGTCTCACATACCTGGTCACGGGATCAGTAAACAGACGTCTCACATACCTGGTCACAGGATCAGTAAACAGACGTCTCACATACCTGGTCACGGGATCAGTAAACAGACGTCTCACATACCTGGTCACAGGATCAGTAAACAGACGTCTCGCATACCTGGTCACGGGATCAGTAAACAGACGTCTCGCATACCTGGTCACGGGATCAGTAAACAGACGTCTCGCATACCTGGTCACGGGATCAGTAAACAGACGTCTCACATACCTGGTCACAGGATCAGTAAACAGACGTCTCGCATACCTGGTCACGGGATCAGTAAACAGACGTCTCGCATACCTGGTCACGGGATCAGTAAACAGACGTCTCACATACCTGGTCACAGGATCAGTAAACAGACGTCTCACATACCTGGTCACAGGATCAGTAAACAGACGTCTCGCATACCTGGTCACGGGATCAGTAAACAGACGTCTCACATACCTGGTCACGGGATCAGTAAACAGACGTCTCGCATACCTGGTCACAGGATCAGTAAACAGACGTCTCGCATACCTGGTCACGGGATCAGTAAACAGACGTCTCGCATACCTGGTCACGGGATCAGTAAACAGACGTCTCACATACCTGGTCACAGGATCAGTAAACAGACGTTAGTCCAGACTTAATCTGTGTTACGATCCGGAGGCCTGAAGATAATGTCATCTAAGACAATATAAGAAGGATGTAGTCATTATCTTATAAATAACCATCACAGTGCTTTGTCAACTCCTTTCATTAACAAAGTTTCAGTTGTGAACAGACATCACATCTTACTAATTACATGTACTTCCTAATTACTCACAATACCTCTTAGTTACAAGTAATTACATGTAATCATGTTACTATAATACATACTTCCTGATTAATCCCGGTAACATATACTTCCCGGTTACTCTTAGTTACATGTACTTCTTAATAGTACTCAAATCATCCTGTCATTTTGAAATTTCTTTTTGCTATTTATCTGACCTCCTCATACTTCAAACTTTCTTGAAGATTTTGAATAAATAAATAGATTTTCAAATATGTCCTCAATACTTCAAAAAAAAAAGAAAAAAAAAGACATGATATTCAAAATATAGCAGTGATTAATTATTATATCATTATTGTACTTCAATTTACATGGTAATTAAACAAAATAAATCTAATCAATATGGAGAGCTCCAACCAGCTAGAAATGTCTCCCCCCCTACTACCGACACATATCCCCCTTTTTTGTATTATGTCTGTAAATCTATATAAATAATAACCTGAATATATAAAGTTTATTAATCACAGACAGTCATGCTACTACTGACTAGTACTGAATGGCAGTGATGTCCAGGCGACAACATATCACAGGTATCACCCAAGCTTCCTATCTACATACAAACAACTCCCGTATCACTTGTCAATTTCTATATTGCCTTCATTAGGTTTCAAAATAGAGAAAAAAAAAACGTTATCTAAGGTTTCAAGTACAAATAATGTAAATAAAAAAAGTGGACCATGAAATAGTTAGTCCCACCAGTCATTTTACTATACATTATATAATTAACATTGACATGTGATTGTGTACGGGGTACACGAGTAACCTCATTATGACGGGTCTGGTGAGATTCAAAGTTCATAAAACTAGCTGGGATATGACTAGTAAATAACACTGATGTAGCCATGTTGATGAAGTCAAGTCCTTCACTGTGTGACAAGGCCCAGTTTAAAACTACTAAAGTTATATTTACTTGATGGTAAGCTATCAACATACTGGTACAAGTTCCAAATATTAAATTCAAAACTAAAACTTAATCTAAGATTTAACATCATCACATAGAAGGAAACACAAAAATATTGTTGATTTTCAGCTCCAAAATTACTTTAACAACTTGTTACTGTCATATTTGTACGACAGCTACATGTATGATTAACCGAAGTCCACCATTACAACAACACAATACATCAGGCTTCAAATACATCACAGCTGCTAGCTAGGTAGGTAGTTAATGTCACATCTAATTTTGATGGCATCATTGTTAGAGATAGAGAAAACGAGACCTATTTATATCTGTTAATAACCAGACTGCATAGATTACACTCGTTATATTAACTGTAATTAATATTTGTGTTATATCTACATATACCACCTACTACACAGCTGATCTTTAATGATAACAAATAAAAATACCTCTCTTTGGAGGTTTATATTGAGTTGTAATTCATTGCAAAGGATAAACTTAGGTTGATGGTGGCAGTTGTTTATTGGTATAAAGCATGTCAACTATTACCTAAATTTACATTCTATTATTCTAATAGTTAACACCCAATATTTCAATGTGTAACCCAAGATGACACAGATGAAAACTCAGATTCCTAGAATTTATCATAAACTACAAACTGTACGCATGGTCTTTACATTATTCTCAGAGTCTATATCCTGTGGATTGTTTTTCAATGATCGATAACAGAGTGATGTACATTTGTAACATGATTATACACTTGTACTGAATGTTTATCTAATATAGAGCTGTCAACTTTACCATGAAGGCTGTATCACATGGAGACAAACACAGATTTTACCTGAAGTAATACCCAGGTGTACATTAATTATGAGTTACAACCACCAAACATATGTATTATATATTATCTTAGTTATATCAAATATTTTGTGACATTTTCAGTGGAGCAGATTACACCGACATTGTCACAGGGTGAAAACGTACGATTCTTGACATTCTGAAATAGCGGGTTTTTGCTAAAATTTAACATGTACCTCAATGTATACACAATGTAGGTGAAAATAAATACTGAAAACTTCAACAGGTTCAAGCTGCTGGATAAAAATCTCCTGAAAATGATATTTTACCAAAATTCCACTAAGACAGTGAAATCCAAGATTTATCTCAAAAAGCATTTTAGGTCCTACTGCATTTTCCTGTGTAATGATAAACTAGCAAGATCAACTTGGGAAACATGTACACAGCATGAACATCAGTGTTGTAGTCATTTACATACTACACTTTGTCCAATAAATAAAATGTAACTTATCAAAGCATTACTTCATTAATTAATCATGTAAAGCATTACTTCATTAATTAATCATGTAAAGTGTGTTGTTTGATTGTGAGTTGAAAGTTTCTCATGATAGCCTCTTGAAACAAGTTGAGAGTAATATAACATTATAAAGAAGCATTGCTGTCACAGTTTATCCAGCTGTGGTATGAACGTATCACGACTAATATAGTCGGAGAGCACCAGTACCAAGTTCATTTCTTAACATTGGAGACATATCATTTTCAGTTTTTGTTGTTGCCGAGATTTTTATAACTTTGAATGATATACATATACAACCAGTGTTAACATTTGATAAATCTTCCATGAATATCAGAATACAACAGTAGCAGATTATCAGTATTATAATTTTGCTCTTAAAGGAAAACAGACAATAGCCAATTGAGAAATGAGTGAAGTCAGATATTTCATACCTTATGTTTAAAGGAGCTACATTTTACAATCAAAGGAAGACTTTAATTTAATATGAAATATGCTTCCAAAAAACCATTTGAGAGATTTATTCAGCTGTTAATGCCTTTTGAATGCTTCATATTTTTGATGACATTTGAATGTTCCATATAATTGATGACTAATTAGGACATAAGGTAATTATAGACAGGAGTGGCCAGATTGTCCACAGAGACCTCAAGCTAGGTTAAGCCCTGTATGAAATAGTCGTAACCTACCAACATGTAAGTAGGTATGACATATCTATGATAAATTTGTCTTAAACAAGGTTTCAGCTAGCCTTGATAGACTTCCGTGTAATTATGGCAAATGCATGTATTCCTCCATGAATGAGAAGATTTTTCCAGAGTTGAGCTGTATTCTGGCACCCCATTGTTGTCAAGGTCACAAGTATCTGGTAGTGGCATCTTCGTCTCACAGAATCCTGCTGTAATCGAGTACACAAATATCAGCTGGATCATCAGACACGATGAATCACTGTTGGGTGTTCCTGTCGACACATGGAGTATTTGCAGTATTGGTGGTTAAATATTGGCAGAATAAAAAAGGTTGGTTTGTTTCACCGAGTTGAATTTGGATGTGAGTTAGGTATAGATTGAGTCCTGCGTGAATGTACTTGTCGTTGTCTAGCTAAAAATGACTGTCCAGTTGAAGCATTGGCCAACCTTTCTTCTGTAGCCTGACGATTCAACTGCATCCCCTGAAACACAGATCACTGAATATCTTCACATTTTCAAAATCAGATATGGTTCAGAACATCAGATTTAGCCTGATTTGCTCTTTGTCTTTATATGCGGACAAGATCACCATGCATATGGATATTGCAGTGAAGTAAAAATGCTACCAAATTATGTTAATCATCCCGTAATAGCTCATCCACCTGCCAACTAACTTCAGGTCGAGTATCCTGTAATAGCTCATCCACCTCCCCCACTAACTTTAGGTTGAGTATCCTGTAATAGCTCATCCACCTCCCCAACTAACTTTAGGTCAAGTATCCTGTAATAGCTCATCCACCTCCCCCACTAACTTTAGGTTGAGTATCCTGTAATAGCCCATCCACCTCCCCCACTAACTTTAGGTTGAGTATCCTGTAATAACTCATCCACCTCCCCCACTAACTTTAGGTCGAGTATCCCGTAATAGCTCATCCACCTCCCCTACTAACTTTAGGTCGAGTATCCTGTAATAGCTCCTCCACCTCCCCCACTAACTTTAGGTCAAGTATCCTGTAATAACTCATCCACCTCCCCCACTAACTTTAGGTCAAATATAACTCATCCACCTCCCCTACTAACTTTAGGTCGAGTATCCTGTAATAGCTCATCCACCTCCCCCACTAACTTTAGGTCGAGTATCCTGTAATAGCTCATCCACCTGCCAACTAACTTTAGGTCGAGTATCCTGTAATAGCTCATCCACCTGCCAACTAACTTTAGGTCGAGTATCCTGTAATAGCTCATCCACCTCCCCTACTAACTTTAGGTCAAGTATCCTGTAATAACTCATCCACCTTCCCCACTAACTTTAGGTCAAGTATCCTGTAATAACTCATCCAACTCCCCCATTAACTTTAGGTCAAGTATCCTGTAATAGCTCATCCACCTCCCCCACTAACTTTAGGTCGAGTATCCTGTAATAGCTCATCCAACTCCCCCATTAACTTTAGGTCAAGTATCCTGTAATAGCTCGTCCACCTCCCCCACTAACTTTAGGTCGAGTATCCTGTAATAGCTCATCCACCTCCCCCACTAACTTTAGGTCAAGTATCCTGTAATAGCTCATCCACCTCCCCTACTAACTTTAGGTCGAGTATCCTGTAATAGCTCATCCACCTCCCCTACTAACTTTAGGTCAAGTATCCTGTAATAGACCATCCACCTCCCCCACTAACTTTAGGTTGAGTATCCTGTAATAGCTCATCCACCTCCCCCACTAACTTTAGGTCGAGTATAACTCATCCACCTCCCCCACTAACTTTAGGTTGAGTATCCTGTAATAACTCATCCACCTCCTCCACTAACTTTAGGTCGAGTATCCTGTAATAACTCATCCACCTCCCCCACTAACTTTAGGTTGAGTATCCTGTAAGACCATCCACCTCCCCTACTAACTTTAGGTCGAGTATCCTGTAATAGCTCATCCACCTCCCCCACTAACTTTAGGTCAAGTATCCCGTAATAGCTCCTCCACCTCCCCCACTAACTTTAGGTCGAGTTTATGTGTTTGACCCCAGGGCTACTGACAGGTAGGATATGGTAGTAAAAGAAGGCCCAATCAAACGACAACGAGGGTTTAATAGGCTGGAAACAACTTACCAGATTATACCAAGCAGATACTATGTATTTCTCCTCTTGTTCTCGTATATTTTTAGCCTTGTCATTTTCTTTCTGGAATTGTTAAGACACAAGGCTTTCAGCAATCATGTATACACTGAATTTCATTAGAAAAGTGGTAAACACTACAAAAATGCATTAATTTGGTAAAATTATATGATAATCTTAATACAGAAATACCATTCAATACAAGAAATTACATTATAGACCTGATTTTGAGTGATACATCCCTACATTATCAATATGACAACTGGCATTATTATATATAATGGTTGTCTGAAATAAATTAGTAAGGACATAATAGGCTGACAGCTTCAATTCTCTTTATATATTATTTCTATTGCAATTACTGTTCGATGCTGCTTTCAATGCTTCAACTTAATTCTCAACCAAAACTCAATATATTTTTGCTTCTAAAAACTGAATAAAGCCAGGTAGCTTTTTATCAACTGAGAATGCAACACATTTCACACTGAGTTTTAGAACAATGGTTTGGTCTTGTGTTTTTATAAACAAAATGTAACTAGTGGTAAATATGCATTCCTGGTAAAAAAATCAAATCACAAATCATGCTAAAATTACTTAAAATCAAACAGTGACAGCGAAATCAAAAAGTAACGGAAGGATTACCTCTAACTGTTCAATGTATCTATCTTTTTCCTGCAGCTGATTTTTTAAGGCGGTCACTGTCACTTCAGGGACAGTTCCTGTGTTCTGTTTGGTGTCTATAGCCTTGAACACCTAGCAACGAGAAACAGAACTTGTGACAGGTCATTAACAGTCCATTAATTTAATGTATCTTAGATGTGATAGAGATTATGATCACAGGGGATTAATAACAGTATGGCTATTAATTGTATTTGTATGTTAGTAACATTTTGGTGCTTTTAATTTTTTTTTCATAAACTCGGGACAGCTGAATGCTATAAAATTTGTATATATACATGTAGTTTAACTGTAGTGAGGTCATGAGGCTTACATATTAATGCTATTACTGAATCAGGGGGACACACTGAGAAACTGAAATATGACTTCTGCAGGAAAAGAGAGAAACAACGGCATGCTAAGGAGATTAGTGACTATTTAGTAGAAACATTTTTACGGGGATAAATATCAACAGAGGCATCTCTCATTATCTCATCAAGCACCGAGGAGGAAAGAACTCTTCTCTTTACACACACAATATCAAAATGAAATCATATTTAAAATAAAGGCATACTATGTACATTCAGCATCAAACTAATAGCAATCAATGCCATGGTCAATGTTAGATATCAGACATCTTAGTCTACAGACGGTACACAACACACAGTAACATCGTAAATGTTTAGTTAGTACTACACAGCCATGTAGTGCTAGTACCTACTCCAAGGTGTACGTACCGACTTAGCTTTCTCCAGATACTTTTTATACCTAGCCTCCATTAACTTCATGTCATCATCCTTTTTATTGAGCTGGTCCTGTAGCTCCTGAACCCTATCTACACTACTACTTAACCTTGCTTCAAGGTCACCTATTGTCTCTTTGTTTTTCTGAAGCACATTTTCAATATCTTGAGTTCGTTTAATATGTTCGTTAATTTTTTTTCTCATCTCCAGCATTTCCCCGTTTGATGTCGTGGTCTGGACTCTCCTGAATATCTTCAACTTGAGCCTCCAAAGTCATAATTCTTTGATTCGCTATCCTGTGTTTACATATAGAAAATATAAACATTTAATACTACCATCACATTCTATTTCGGGACATAAAATTCAAAAACAATGAAATCACAAAACAATGATAACATGAAAACAAATTAGCAAACAAACACACTGATTCACTATAATTACAGTATGATATTATCAGTATATTTGTATTACAGCCTGAATACAAATATCATGAATCCTTAATTCACTTTTAATATATTTGTCACCTCATCAGTAAAACATTTCAACCAAGTTAATGTACAAATTGTTTATGTGATAAATGCACAAAAGGTTACCGTAATTCAGTCTCAAGTTCATTCTTGCGAGCGTTAGCATCATCAAGCATAGACTGTAACATGGGTGCCTGTTCACTGTCGTCATTAGAGGTCCTCAGTTTCAGTATCTTATTCTCGTGCTCCAGCCTCAGCAGCTTCTCCCTACAATAGTGATCTGGTACTAAACCTCACTGTTGCACAACACAAAAGTCTATTCCAGGTCGGAATATGTGGGAGGAGAGTGGGGATAAGGGTATTGATCAGTTGGATTACATTTAATAAACATATATATATTGATCGAGTAGTAGTGCTTTGTAAGGATATGACAGAAGGGACATAACTCTTCAGCGAGATAATGTGCATCAAGTTTCATTGAGAGGTTAAATGGAATACTGTATAAGAAACATCTGCTCACAAATGGACAGTCAGATGTACAGACTCCAGCAGCACTCCTAATTAACATGCATGGGGGTTATATACAGTATATAACACTTAGAATTACATCAATCTAATTAACTTGTGATTCTGTCCCTATATGAGTACACTGAAGGTCATATTGAAATCAGGGATAAGAAACAGCCTTACTTGACTTCTGGTGGCAGTGATAACATCTCCAGTCTGGGTGAGGTAGCTATCTCCCCGGGCTCCTCCATGTTCTGTAACTGTGTCAGCTTCATCTCCTCATTGAGTTCCCTCAGGGAGTCTCTCTCCTCAACCATTCTCTGAGACATCATTATCACATTATAGTTATCACCACTACATCACGGACATTGTACATTGTAATATGCTGTAGAATAACATAATGTTTTATCAAACTGTACACTCAAATCGACAGTTTTTTGTATTAGATAGAATGGGAAAAGGTAAGAAGCATTGACATTACATTAGGTTTACAATAGATGTACTAAATATCATTTAAAAACAAATGACAAATTTACAAAAAGGCAGGAATTCAAAGTAATTTTTCACCCACACCCTAGCTCTTCAGGCCTTAAATTCACAAACTAGCTAAAGATGCATAACCACTGTGTCATGACAATATTGTGGGTGGTTGTTTTTCATATAAAAAATAAGACATTTTACATTGCCATAATGCTGTAGATAATACCATGTTTAATTTATCGTTAATATGTGAGATACCAAATGTTAAGATTTTAAATTTTACTTATTTAAAAGAGTCTAGAAGTAACTATGTTGTGTCGGATCATGATTGGCTCGCTGAGCATGTCTCACCTCCTTTTCCCGTTGAAGGGTAGACATTTTGTCCTGTGCACGCTTGGCCTCAAAGTCTGCCTTGTCTGCTCGCTTGGTTTCCTCAGTGAGTTTGTTCTGGATCTCATGGACCTGACGTTTGTAACCTTCAAGCTGTTGTTTCAGTGACGATGCCTTCCTCAACTCCTGTTGGTGAATTTTCATTATCAAATCAATTAAAGATAAGTTTGAACAAGAAAATAATAAACAGTTTTATCAAATAAGAAAACGACTTTAAGCTGATCATGAAATACCAGTAAAAAGCTGCCTTTTTTCTTTTAATTGAAGTTTAATTTTGTAGTTTACTAATTTAAAGCTTAAAATTGTCATTATTGATTTCAACATCAAAACTAAACTAAACTGTATCAAATTTACCTCTTCTAGCTCCAGACGTTCTGTCATATACTTGGTATTTTTCTCCTCCAGCAGTTTCAGCTGGCCTCTCAGGTCACTAAGTTCATCTGAGGTAGAAAAACACGTTTTACTTTTAGCAGCTCCAACCAAAGCCAATTATTTACCTTAATGACCTGGACTCTTGATGATCCTTTTCCATTTACTAAATTTTGCTTTTTGATATGAGATAATAATTAGAGTAGAGAAATTGTAATCAGCTTGATGATGAGGTTAGAAATAGTGAAGTTATATTGTGGAAATAAATGTTCAACAGATGTAAGGACATTATGACTTGATATTATCTACATTGGTAAAGGTGACACAGAAAGGAAAAGGTACTCAGTGGTCCAATCACTCTGTAGTCCTCATCCTAATACAATGTAGAATGTGACAGGTACATACCTGGGTACAGTATTTCTTAATTACAAATGCCGATATAGTGCAGGCAAACAAATAAAGGGAAGTAATTCCGTCTACAGTGGGTATACCTATTTCATGACTAAATACTATATCCCAAGAAGTATATGTATCCTAAAGTTAGCATCTGTAGGAAATACCATGTATGAGGTATCCCCATACATAATGTGACACAGTGAACAAAGAGTCAAATGGGACACTATTGCTGATGCTTAATTTGACAATAAAGAAGAAACAGCAAATGAATTATGAACCAGATGAAGTGACAAACTGAATGATGGATTAAAGCCTATAATCCCAAAGTCAGATGGATAAAAACTTATAATCCAAAAGTTAGATGGATAAAAACCTATAATCCCAAAGTCAGATGGATAAAAACTTATAATCCAAAAGTCAGATGGATAAAAACTTATAATCCAAAAGTTAGATGGATAAAAACTTATAATCCCAAAGTCAGATGGATAAAAACTTATAATCCCAAAGTCAGATGGATAAAAACTTATAATCCCAAAGTCAGATGGATAAAAACTTATAATCCCAAAGTCAGATGGATAAAAACCTATAATCCCAAGGTCAGATGGATAAAAACCTATAATCCCAAGGTCAGTAATGTAATGATGGATAAAAACCTATAATCCCAAGGTCATATGGATAAAACCTATAATCCCAAGGTCAGTAATGTAATGATGGATAAAAACCTATAATCCCAAGGTCAGTAGTGTAATGATGGATAAAAACCTATAATCCCAAAGTCAGATGGATATAAACCTATAATCCCAAGGTCAGTAATGTAATGATGGATAAAAACCTATAATCCCAAAGTCAGATGGATAAAAACCTATAATCCCAAGGTCAGTAATGTAATGATGGATAAAAACCTATAATCCCAAAGTCAGATGGATAAAAACCTATAATCCCAAGGTCAGTAATGTAATGATTGATAAAAACCTAAAATCCCAAGGTCAGATGGATAAAAACCTATAATCCCAAGGTCAGATGGATAAAAACCTATAATCCCAAGGTCAGCAGTGTAATGATGGATAAAAACCTATAATCCCAAGGTCAGATGGATAAAAACCTATAATCCCAAGGTCAGATGGATAAAAACCTATAATCCCAAGGTCAGCAGTGTAATACCAATGGAAAGGTCTTGTCACAAAGAAAACGTGTCCGATATGTATGGTTAACATATATACTGTGGCCAAGGTTGTAGTTTTTTTTTTTTTTTAAATTAGGTCAAATGTCATGGTCAAGGTTAGCAGGTCCACAATGTAGTACCAATGGAAACGTCTTTTCACAGGGAACACACATATAAAATACCTAAGCTATATCCTCATTAGTATTGAAACAACACTGTAAACTTTAACCTAGCTGTATACAAACAGCAGCGACACCACCAACAGTATAGCAATAGCTCCCCTGGACTTTGTCCCAACAAGCTAATAAAACATAATCGAAGCATAATGGTATACATAATGGTATAACTTACCTAATTTCTTCTTGTAAGATTCTATACTTGATTCATACTTAGACTGAAAAGGAAATGCATACATTTATAAAATATCTGATGAAAATGGAGATGGTGGTTTTACCATATTATAGCATTCCACAATTCAAACATTTAATATAGCAAATCAATACCATGGCTATACCTACATACAGGTTGTGTAACCGAAATAGTCTGACCAATCTCAGTATAAAAACTCAGTATACTGCTGCCTTGGTACATGATGAGTGACAAGATGACGTTTGGTATGGAAAATCATTAACATTCAACATCAACCATAAACAGTGATTTAAAAGCTTTGTTTCATAATAAAAACATCAGCCAAATTATAAACAGTTGTGATTTGCAGGGAATACTTACAACTTGTTCTGATGTGTGACGAAGGACATCCACCTCGTCCTTTAGAGAACGTGCCTCGTCTGCTATTGCCGTGAGCTCGACATTCTGGGGACATAAACCTCAGTTTTACCATCAAAAGGTACTTACTTCCACATATACATACAAAGATCTTCCTTAATACCCCAAACCAATAGTTCCCATTAAGTTATACTACAATGCATATTCAGTGAGTAATTTGTAAAGATTGATGATATAAATTTTTTCTTTATTCAGGTTTTTATTTACTTACCTTTTGTTTAATTTCAGAAAAATCCCTTGCAAGAATTTCAGACTTGATTCTTATGTCATCTCGACCTGAAAAGATGCAACGGTTACTTTAAATTAAATATATCAAATGGAATAGACGTTCTATTGTCATTCATCTGTGTATTGATGTAAAGGCGTTCTAGGTCAGTAGACAAACACCAGTTACAAAACAGTTATACTTAAAAAAGTAAGATGTAACTACAAAATTTACTCACTCGACTCCAGTTTAAAATTCTCTTCCTGCAGCTTATCAACCTGTTGTTGTAGTTGTTGGAACCTCTTACCGGCCGGGGTACTGTGAAACAGATATAAACATAAGGTCATTAGCGGGGTACTGTGAAACAGATATAAACATTACGTCATTACAAACACTGGCTGTAGTCACATTGTTTTTTTTTTAAATCAAGGTCTCCACACAAAACACCTGAGGATCACAATCTTCTGTCCTAAGTACCTCATACCCAAGTAAGCTCATTAACTAGTGGTTTTTAATGTATTCAGGATATTATATCAACAGGATAGCCAGGTCCTTAATATATAATAAACTGTTAAATACTGTCGTGGACTCCTGTTATTTACTGTACATGTAATTCATCCATATATTAACATGTAAAACTGTCTTTAGATATCTAAGATATGTCAGAGTCCAGTCTGTAGTTATATCCTATGCTCTCTGTCCTATCTGCTCCAGACTAAATAGGGAAAACAGAAACGAAAATGTTTTGCAATTTATTTTGGTATTTATAGCTTAATTAAGACAAACATCACTGCTGAAAAACTATCAATACTTTGAATGAATGACACAGAAATAATGTAATGGAAGAGTCTTAACTATCTATATGTCATAAGATCAGAATTCCTTCCCAACATTGACACTGGTATTGACTGCTGAAGTATCCATGATATGACTAGTATCAGGTGATATCAATGACAGCATCCATGATCAATATGACTAGTATTGGTGATATCAATGACAGCTTTAACTACTTGGTGCTGGTCTAAAAGATATGATAACAACTGTACAAACATATGCTTACACTGTGATAGGAATACTGTTTTTTATAATGATAGAATCTTGAAGATTTACGACTATTTATCAATTCCAGTGCCTGCTACATTAAAGTATACACATGCCACTATCAAATTTACACCTATCCCAAAATTCAAATGCAAAATGTTAGAAAGACAGGATACTTTAGTTAGAACAAGACTTCGCTTAAGGGGTTTTCAGTCCATCATTCCATAAAAATGCAATTTTAATCACAAAATACAATAAAATAATTCTTAAAAATTTCAGTATTTATTAAAACAGATATACAGTAATTTTATCTATGATCGATTACATCATACAAGGCCAAGCCATTGATTTATAAAATAACAATTGGTTTTGGATAAAAAGCAAATTAAAGACAAATTAAAAAGTTAAATAATCTTGAAAATGATATATATTATATACGAATACAATTATGAATAAAATCTCAATAAATACTATACAGTGTTACACAAAAGCACACAATAAGAGACAGGGTACTGAACCCACAGTTATCCCAAGGAGGTAAAATGTAAGCAGTATTCAATGCATGTGTATACAGTAATAGTAATGGGATATAGATAAATGAAGAAGCTGGAGAAAATTGGCTGGCATAGATATTCAAGAATATGATGTGATCAATCTTTGGAAACATGTTTTACCTGTAAAATCTAGAAGATACTTAAAACTTACATTTTATCTGAATTTTTTTTTTCTTGGAAATAGTATGCACAATTATATAATATAACTACAACCAGTTTTTTTGTTTTTAATTAGGTTGAATTCCTAGTAAGAAAAATCAGAATCAATTAATATTTTGAAATATCAAAAGAGTCAGAAATAGTGTTATTTGAATGGTTAAAAATTCTAGTTAGAAAATTTTTAATGACTTTTTATGAAGTTAAGAAAAATTACATTATTTAGAAATAGAAGTCTTAGTAAGAATACTGTACAAATCTGGTCTCAATACATCAAAAATAGCTACACATCACTCAGAAATAGGAGAATACGGTCTATAAAGCTGGTCATGGTACAGTAAAAGTAGCTACAATGTATATATGTATAGACTAATAGGATAGTCACTAATAATATAACAGTATTCAACCACTATAACAATTATATCTTCATTTCAACTTAGATACAAATACGGTGGAAACAAATTTACATTGCTTTTAGCTAGGTGACACAACACTCCAGATATTATTTTACCAGACTTGTCAGTGTCTAAACAGCTTTTACTTATACTGACTGTGAAGTGGATTGGTGCTATTTACAATAAGCAAGATCAAACATTATACTAAATTCTGAAGAAAAAAAAGAAAAAAAAAGAAAAAAATATAAATTCATGTAAAGTAGATATTTCCAGATGTATAAATATAAATGTAGAAATATAAAACATATAAAAAGTTTATGAAATATATGCCAAACAGATATATAATACACATGATTTTGTTTTTACAAAGCTACAAATCTGAATCTGGTCTACCCTGAGGTGGGGGTCTCACACTGACAATCCAGGCTGGTGTAACACGACAAATAAAGGGGTCGTACATAGCTATATATATATTGCCTGTCCTCAACAACTGTTCACAGCGTTACTAAGTGAGGATGTGACAATGTTGTGTGTATTGTACTTTACAGTGTCTGTATTTAGTCTTGTCTGTGATGTGACTTGTAAACTTATTGAGGCGAACGAAAATATCCATTCCTGTCATGGTTTGAGTCCAAATGCAAACTAGTAGTATCTGATGCACAAACGTCTGAAGCCCAAGCATATATCCAATTAAATCTCAAGTCCATATAAAAATAGCTGTCCAGAGACATGACATGCTTTGTAAGTAGGGTCAAAGGCCAAAGTCAGCTAGCCAGGCAGGTAATAAAAGGACACAATACAATAATTATAATCTTTTACCCTGGCGGTACATTGTACATGAATTGTATTAATTTTTCCTTGATAAATATTTTGTGTTTCAAAATAGGACAACAGTACTAATATCAATTAATTATTAGATATTACTTGTTATTAAATGTATAAAAACCTGATAGTGTTGATTTTAAAACAGCAGTGATCATGAGATATACTATTCAGTAATCCGGAAACTGTACGCATTATCCTAGGGGAGTTTTTATGTAAAAATATAACATTTTTGTACAAAAAAGCTGTACTACAAACCCAATACTTTTGAAATTAACACAGAAAATAACACTGTCATTCTATCGAAGTCCAAAGATGTCAGGATACAGATCTGGATTAAAGATTACTAATAATGCATTAACGACATTTTACAAGACTTTTTAGTGTTCATCAGTCAAATATCATTTCTGTTGAGTATCATCAGGGGAACACAGCCTGGTACACACACAGACCACGGCCTGTCAGATCATGCTATTGGTTGTCCCCAGACCTACTTGGGACAGACTATGTCAACAGGCATGCTCACAAACTTTCTGTGTAATTATCAGTTGTTCCCATACCATCAAACATGTCTCTGATTCACTTATACACCTAATTCTTCTGTCTCTTACAGACATACATATACAGAAAAAACTGTCTAGTTACTCTCTCAATGTAACTAATATCTCAGAGAAATGGTCTCAAATTGATAATTCAGGAAAATTATACATGTATATCATGTACATTTCGTTGTATTTTTCAACCAGTTATGATTTCATCTAAAATATGTACTATCATAAATTTGATAAATTATTAAATTAAAATGTGATAAAAATTTGATATAAACTTTCACCCCTGACATTCATTTGGCTAATGTAGAATTTGATTTGTTAAGAAAATCTATCAAATTGAGACTATTTCTGAGACCACTTGGTTATTGGTAGAATAATATTTCTGTTATTTAGGAAAATAGGACTTGCTTATTTCCTCATGCAAGATTCGTTAAATGCCTATTAACACTATTGCTCTGTTACCTGGACTGAAGAATGTAATTGACACACCTGGTGAAGGAAGAATCGTTACAGGTAAATTACAGCTGTGCTGAAATAATCCTTATAGATCCTCTAATCCATAACACAGTGCAGCAAACTTAAATCAAAATCTAACTAACTTGAGACTCTCAAAATAAAATCAAAATTAGCAAAGCACACCATTAAATACAGAGCATATCATAGCTGTTTATGACTAAAATGATATCAATTTATTAAATAAAGTGCAGCGATATCATACACATCTAGAGGTACCTGTAGTACCAGGAATTGTAGTGAGTATGTAACTATATAAACTTTAAAACAAATAATTATCACTTTTGAACCAGTTACTGGTAAACCATTATATACATGTGTGTGTATATATAATTATATCTATAAATATATATCAAAACCTAAAATAGTGTACAGTATTTATATCCAAAAGAGCAAATCAATTGTAAATTGCTACAAAAAATGCTTGTCACAAATAAGTCAAATATTTTAGATGTCATGTACATATAAATACATCACATACAAAATAATATGGAAATTATATATAAATCATGCATTCATCCATTATATGGTACTATTTTTACTTCCTGTGAAAATTATTCTGGTATTCTGAACTGTTGCTGTTAGAGAAAGGTTAGACAATTTCTATTTTTCTTGGTTTATTGAAATCAATTTAAAGTCAATTATTTATAGCTCCTTAATTTGGATGTTTATAAAGTCATGTACATTGCTTTCCAGACTTATATTATACAAATATTCACACTTGTCCAAAAACTTTTCTTGATATTAATATCATCATGGTAATTACTTTATTCCAATTTGTTGGCAAATGAAAGTGTATGTTTTGAGAGGGTTAGCAGGAACTGTTTGTGGTGTAAACCTATACCATCTGGCTGTGCTGTTACTAAACAAAATTACTTACGCTGGATCATCCAAGTTTTCTGCTAAGTTTAGCCTTTCGTTTAATTTGTCATTCTCAAACACTAATGCCTGTTTTTCTTCCATTAAACCAGCCACCTGTAAAAATGTTTTTAACATCACAAAACAGATTATCACAAGAGGAATATAATTTTCAATGTTCTAATTATCATTTTAGGGATTTTAAATTCTGTTTTTCATTTTTAGTTTTGTAATTTTTTCTGGCGTGAAAGTCACTTAATTTACAGCAATTTTTTAATTATTCTACTGGAACAAAAACCTCTGAAAGAGTTATATCCCCTTGCTCAAAATGCATGCCATTTTCCTGACATTTGTCAGCATTTTACCTGTTGGTCGAGCTCATGGCATCGCTGTGTCAACTCCTCTCTTGCCTCCAGTGCACTGTTCATTTCTTCAGTTGTCCGTCGCAACTGTAGTAACATTGAATTGTTAGATCTCATTTCTTAATAGAGATGTTTCACTGGTTTGTGAAAAAAAGAATCTCTGTTGAATAAATGGTTCCATAGATATTTACCTGAGATCAATGGGTCTAATCACTACAGGGGAATGTATCTTTTGAATACTAAATAGTAATCAGCAGTGGAATACAGCTAGGTAATGACAGATCTATATAAAACACATCCCCACTGCTATCTGTCTGAATCAATATCTAATTACCTGTTCCGCTAATTCTGATTCACCGTCACTACTGGTGGTGATTTCTTTCGTCATGAGCTGGAAAAAAAACAAAAAAAACTGTCATCAAGGATTTTAAATGACCCTTGGGAGTGATGTTTTTGACTACTGAGCATTAGATTTCATTTGACCTTTGGTAGTGATGTTTTTGACTCCCCAAGAATTAGATTTCATTGACTCTTAAGAGTTATGTTTTTTACTCCCCAGATTTTGAATTGAGTTTAATTTGTCTTTAAGGATATTTGACATGTGCTTTGACCTTGAAGATTGATGATTTGACTTTCAAAATTGCAAGATGTCAATTGTCAACAGAAAGTGCTGGTCATGGTATTTTATCTCTTTATGTGTGACCCTCAGTTCAATAATCATTGATGTGTTTTACACAATATCAGATATTCAGATACTCTAGTCATGATGACCTACCTCTTGTATGGCATTCATTACAACATGCTGTACCGACTCCTCCATGGACATGATGCGCTGGATGTACTCCTGTTTAGCTTCGCAGTTGACAGCACATCCCAGAATCAGCTGAAGCAGGCGGCCCAGTTCTGACACATTACTGTGCTCACCTAATAAACGATTAATTCAATGATAAAACTTCAGAGAATATAAGTTCTATTCAGACTGAAAATAGTACAAAACAATTTGATTTCTAATGTGAAATGTGCATCACTTTTTGAGTCTCAATTTTGAGTCCATAACATGGAAAAGTTAATCATATTTGCACTCATGTCTCAAGGTATGATAGTAACTTAATTCCACTACTAAGACTTATTTATTGCATTTTTGCCAGTGAAATATAGAAATTTATCAAACTAATAAAACTTATATTTTCACTGCAGTGATCAGCAGTGAAAATATAAGATTTGGCAGTGAAAATATAAGTTTTCCATTTTTGACCAATCAGACCGGACCTTTGTATTCACTTCGTTGAAACTTGCTGATTTTTCCAATCGAAGCGGAGATAGATCAATTGGTTATTTTGCTATATTTCTGAAATTGGTTATTTTGCTGTATTTCTGAAATTTTCAGTATCTTTTGACAAAATATTCACTTGACGTTAGCTATTCATGCACAGATTCGCCTGTAACAGTAGAAAACTCTTAAATTGCGTTGAACAGTCCTTTCAAAATGTCACCGTCAAGTTGACGTGGAGTAACGTCACAAAGAGATGACGTCATTACTGATTCCCCCACTTTTTGACACTATTAATTTTTTGATGTTTTTAATTTTGTTCATAAGTTTATGAAATGCAATAAAAAGAAAATTGAATGGTTGCCTGTTAAATATAACACATATTTCACTCGTATGACAGAATATTTCGATATTTTTCACTCGTGCTTCACACTCGTGAAAATATCGATATTCTGTCATACTCATGAAATATATGTTATATTAAACGGGAAACCATTCAATATCATCTATATATCACATTTGTGTAAAAGTTAACACTGTCCAGTAATATTGTTTATGATAATCTCACAGGTTTTGTCTATCCTAGCAGGACACATGTGTATCGATCACTCAACATGTTCCTTAATTCACAAACACAGACTATGCCTCCAAATTTGATACTTTTACCAAAGGTTCCATTGAATTTCAGGCTTGTGAGAAAGTTAAGATGAAGTTGTTGGAAGCCAAAATATATAAATGTTCAGCAGTTCAAAGAGTTTGTGTTTTTAATATCTTATCTAACAGTACATATCACACATTAATATCATGAAGTAATCAAGGGTATCAGTATTTTATCTGGTTTAGTTTGCTTGATTATCTAGTAAATTAACTTATGAAGTCTATGATCTTGGTTTTTATAAGTACACTAGATGTAGCACTGGCTCTAGCTCTTGATGACATACATTTCAAGTACAACCGGATGTGAGCCTAGTCGCATTTCATAATAGCAGGGTTAGTCATGATACACGTGTACTTGAGGCTCAATTATAATCAATCCTTCACTGGAGATATAGTGATACAGTATAGACCTGTCAGACTTTAATTCTGTACAGTCTATGTACTGGAGGTGTATAATGATACAGTATAGACCTGTCAGACTTTAATTCTGTACAGTCTATGTACTGGAGGTGTATAATGATACAGTTTATATCTGTCAGACTTTTGTTCTATAAAGTCTAGGTATATATACTGTACCTCTCGGACTTCAATTCTATAAAGTCTAGGTATATATACCTCTCGGACTTCAATTTTATAAAGTCAAGGTATATATACTGTACCTCTCAGTCTTCAATTCTATAAAGTCAAGGTAAACATACCTCTCAGACTTCAATTCTATAAAGTCAAGGTAAACATACCTCTCAGTCTTCAATTCTATAAAGTCAAGGTAAACATACCTCTCGGACTTCAATTCTATAAAGTCAAGGTAAACATACCTCTCAGACTCTCATTCTATACAGTCTTGGTACTAGTGTATAGTGATATATATCTGTCAGACTTCCATTCATAGTATATATAGGTATGAGTGTATAGTGATACAGCACAAACTGTATGATATAACTTGTATATATTGTAGTTGAACATACGTTGTAGTGACACCGTATACCAATAGAGTTTTCACAAACAGTATATATTGTAGTGACACCTTACCAATAGAGTTCTCACATACAGTATATATTGTAGTGACACCGTATACCAATAGAGTTTTCACAAACAGTATATATTGTAGTGACACCTTACCAATAGAGTTCTCACAAACAGTATATATTGTAGTGACACCTTACCAATAAAGTTCTCACAAACAGTATATGTTGTAGTGACACCTTACCAATAGAGTTCTCACAAACAGTATATATTGTAGTGACACCTTACCAATAAAGTTCTCACATACAGTATATATTGTAGTGACACCTTACCAATAGAGTTCTCACAAACAGTATATATTGTAGTGACACCTTACCAATAGAGTTCTCACAAACAGTATATATTGTAGTGACACCTTAACAATAGAGTTCTCACATACAGTATATGTTGTAGTGACACCTTAACAATAGAGTTCTCACATACAGTATATATTGTAGTGACACCTTATACCAATAGAGTTCTCACATACAGTATATATTGTAGTGACACCGTATACCAATAGAGTTTTCACAAACAGTATATATTGTAGTGACACCTTACCAATAAAGTTCTCACATACAGTATATGTTGTAGTGACACCTTACCAATAAAGTTCTCACATACAGTATATATTGTAGTTACACCTTATACCAATAGAGTTCTCACAAACAGTATATGTTGTAGTGACACCTTACCAATAGAGTTCTCACAAACAGTATATGTTGTAGTGACACCTTATACCAATAGAGTTCTCACATACAGTATATGTTGTAGTGACACCTTACCAACAGAGTTCTCACATACAGTATATGTTGTAGTGACACCTTACCAATAGAGTTCTCACATACAGTATATGTTGTAGTGACACCTTACCAACAGAGTTCTCACATACAGTATATGTTGTAGTGACACCTTACCAATAGAGTTCTCACAAACAGTATATATTGTAGTGACACCTTACCAACAGAGTTCTCACATACAGTATATGTTGTAGTGACACCTTACCAACAGAGTTCTCACATACAGTATATGTTGTAGTGACACCTTACCAATAGAGTTCTCACATACAGTATATATTGTAGTGACACCTTAACAACAGAGTTCTCACAAACAGTATTATATTGTAGTGACACCTTACCAATAAAGTTCTCACATACAGTATATGTTGTAGTGACACCTTACCAATAGAGTTCTCACATACAGTATATATTGTAGTGACACCTTACCAATAGAGTTCTCACATACAGTATATATTGTAGTGACACCTTACCAACAGAGTTCTCACATACAGTATATGTTGTAGTAACACCTTACCAATAAAGTTCTCACATACAGTATATGTTGTAGTGACACCTTACCAACAGAGTTCTCATGCAGTAGACGTTGTAGTGGATATTGTAGTGACAACTTACCAATAGAATTGACATCAGGCATTTGGAAGTCGTGGATCTGAATACCAATCACCTGTAATAATAGCTCAAATTTACTCAACCTGTACACATGTACAGACACATGAAATGACAAATTTACCTCTGCCATTAAATGTGAGTCTTTAACAACACGTACAAAATTTACTTCTTACTTCTCATGCATTTTTTATCTCAAAGAAAATGTGAACTCAATTAAGAAGACAATGTAGGGGTCACATGTTACACTCATGATCAGGACATCCAGTAGTCCCTTCAGAGTATGTTTTTGACACCCAAAAATCATATTCGATTCTTGGGGTTTTGACCCTTCAGATTTCTGAGAAATAGTATTTGATTTCTGAAGTTGCTGAAATACAAGGGTCAACTGAATGTCCTATGCACAGAACACAGTTATACTTAAAAATACAAGAGGTCCATGGGCCTAAGTTTTGATATATTCTAGCATATTTGTCCCCTGTGACCTTGAATGAAGGTCAAGGTTATTCATTTGAACAATCTTTACAGTACTAGTACCCTAGGATGTCATAGGCCCAATATCAGGTCTGTGGGCCACATGTGACCTTAAACAAAGATCAAGGCCATCCATTTGAGCAAACTTGGTAGCCCTTCATCACAGCATCCTACAAACCCAATATTAGGTATCTGGGCCTCTTGGTTATCACTACTGCCCAGCAAAGTCATTACAAATCTATTACAAACCCATTACAAAACCATTAAAAACACTGATTCCATTAAAATTGGCCATTATTTCTCGTTTCCATTTTTGGGACAAACCTGGAGTTAAGTAATGTAATGGGCATTATTTTTCTAAATTTCAATTACTTTCCTATCAATATTTTCTTTGTAATGGTCATTAACAAAATAATGGCCATTACTTCATGTTTTGTATTTTTTTTAATGGCCTTTATTCTGTTTGTAATGGCCATTAGAGTGGAGTCATCATAATGTTATGGCCATTACTAACTGTGGATTTTATGTACTCCCATAACATTTTCCATTTAATGGCCACAACAAATTATGATCACAATGTAATGGCAATTATTTATTGGTAACTTCATGTAATGCCCATTACATTTTCCATTTAATGGCCATAACAAATTATGATCACAATGCAATGGCCATTACTTATTGGTACCTTCATGTAATGCCCATTACATTTTCCATTTAATGACCATAACAAATTATGGTCATAATGCAATAGCCATTACTTAATGGTACCTTTATGTAATGCCATTACATTTGTTATTCCTCATAAGTGACATTTTTTTTCTTGTAATGGCCATTACAAATATTACAAATATCATCACATCATATTGTAATATATATGACAATGTTTAATATACTACCATGAATTGTTGACCTTAAATTAATGTATTATTTCAGTATCTTATTTTTCATTATATTGTTATTGTTGAATTCCATGTCTATATTACAATTTTGTTGTTGGCTTAAAGAAGAATAAGGAAACTGTACAGGCTCACTAAACCCCTTCACAATAAAAAAAACTTCAAATTTCCCGCCAAATTTTTCCCGCCCAATAACTTCAAGCAGGAGAGTTCCAATACATGGCAGCCATGAGGCTTTTCTCACACATATGAACAACATGTTATTTTACAAATGAAGGGAAGTATTTATCTTTAATACCTGGTTCATCATTAATACAAGACTACCAGGAAATGAAATATTCAACTCTGGAAGTATGTCAACCTGTTTATAGGTAAGAATTAACTTAAAACCAATCACCATGCATGTGACCTAAATTTACATAGTGTACATTATATTCAAACAGCTTTGGCATTTCTTAAATTGTATTGCCTATTCAACCAAATTGTACAAACACACATCATATGTACATTGAGAATTAATGCAATAATGAACATAAATCACTCTTACATGTATCTGAAGAATATTAAAAGGATTTTGGGTCCACATGATTGTGTACTGTGAATATCCATTTTTGAAGCAGTTATCAATTTGAAACAAATGATGGATCACTTTGAATGCAATTTTTAATGGAAGGACTACATGTACAACGATATTGTCAAACATGCATAGTGATACAGTTCATGATGAACTTTGATGAAATTAAGTGGTAAAATGCATTTTCTAAATTTTCTGAATGCGTCTTATGTAATAGTCACATGTAGGTCCGTTAATTTTGTATACCTGTATATATATAATGGCCATTACACTTTTGTTTGTAAAAACGTAATGGCCATTACCATTGTGTTGATCTTTAAACAGTTTTTGTACTTTAAAAGTAATGGTCATTATATTTGTAAAAATTATGGCCATTAAAGTGTATTTTCTTGTAATGGTCTTTTAGTTTTGTACACCTTTAATGGCCATTACACCTTTTCTGACGAAATGTAATGGCCATTACAGAGTACACTTCAGAAAGTAATGACACCGTTGATGGGCATTACAAAAATGGTTTTGCTCCAAACCTAATGGCCATTACATTACACCAAAAATGTTTAATGCCCATTACACCATAAGGTTTGATGCCCATTACACCATAAGGTTTGATGCCCATTACATTGAAAACTAATTATTGATGGCCCCATTACATTGTAATGGCAATTACTTAGCGAAAACTTTAATGGGTTTGTAATGGGCAATTTGATAAACCATTAAAATCCTTAAAATGCATTTAAATTTTATTGGGTTTTTTTCAGACCCATTAATTTTGTACCTTTAATAGTCATTAATGTTAAATTAAAAGCCATTATTAAAATAATTAATGATCATTATAAATGTTTTGTTAATAGCCATTAAAATGTATTAATTAAGTACCATGAACTAATTGATTTGTTTCAACCCTTTGATGATCATTAAAATTGAAAACTGTCACATTTAAAGACTATCAAACTTGTATTAAAATTTTTCAATTAATAGCAATTAAAGGTACAAAATTAATAGCATGATTGATGGTTTTATAATGGGAAATTTTAATGGGGTTTTTAATGGCCGTTTTAAGGGCTTGGGTATGCAGTAGTGTATGATGAAGAACTTGTTTTAAAATTTTAGCATATTTAACCTCTGTGACCTTGAATGAAGGTAAAGGTCATCCATTTGAACAAATTAAGTAGCCCTTTATCCTAACATGCTACAAACTCCTGTATCAGGTCTCTGAGCCTCTTGGTTAGCAAGAAGAAGTTGTTTAAAGAACTAAGGATATTTCAACCCTGTGACCTTGAATGAAGGTCAAGGTCATCCATTTGAACAAACTTGGTAGCTCTTTATCTCCACATGCTACAGGCCTTATATCAGTTATCTGGGTCACTTGGTCATCAAGAAGTAGGTAAAAGATTTTAGCATAATTGACCCCTATGACCTTGAATGATGGTTGCCCATTTGAACAAATTTGATAGCCCTTTTCCAACTATGCTACAAACCCAATATCAATCCTTGGGTCTCTTGGTTATTGAAAAGAAGTCGTTAAAAGATTTTAGCATACTTTATCCCTGTAACCTTGAATAAAGGTCAAGGTCATTCATTTGAACAAACTTGATAGCCCTTTATCGCAGCATTTTACAGGCCTAATATCAGGTCTCTTGGCCTCTTGCAATTGGTTATCGAGAAGTTATTTAAAGATTGAAGCATTTTTGACCAAATGACCTTGAATGAGGTTCAAGGTCATTCATTTGAACAAATTAGGTAGCCCTTCGTCCTAGCATGCAACAGACCCAGTATCAGTTAACTTGGCTTGTTGGTTATTGAGAAGAAGTTGAAAATGTAAATTGATTACTATGGACGACGTCAGACAAAAGGCGATTGCAATAGGTCAACTGAGACTTTGTCCCAGCATGCAGGTGCCCTAAAAAGTAAGCAGGTTTACCTCTAAGTTGTACTCCAAAATTCCTTTCAATACTTTTTTCAAGTTGCTGACCTGTAAAGTAATTTGGTATGTAATTATTAAAAGATTTAAATGTCACTCTAGACTAATATGTAATGAGACTTGTAATTCAATATAGTCTATGATAGAAGTTAAACAGAAGTTGTATCAATAACAGAGTAAAGGCAAAGTTGTAAATATCCCCACTCCCTTCACAAAAAAGCAGTGCATATCATCACTAAAGTAGTCAAGTATGACCTTTGACCTTTCAACCTTGACTGGTGACTACAAAAATAAATCAGATGTAGAACTGATGTCATAATGGTGTGAAATACAAACTAAATCTGTTAACAGAGAATTGCTGTACTATGCAAGCTTTGTGATACGGATGGATGTACACACGTACAAATTGATAACTATATATCCCCATCTTTAAGTTCGGAAATACAATGTAAATTGCTTAAATATCTAAAAAGATAAAATCTACATGATATTTGTGTTTGTGGTATTGCCCTATAGCAGCCATGCATCTGAAGATAGCTGGAAGATGGCTGCTGGGACTAAAATCATTAGCTTTAACACAACTACCATGTTGATCTTATCTTTTTATATATATATGTGGTTCAGTTTGATGACAATATTGTGTATCGATTAAAAATAAGAACAAACGAACGACAAAGCAAGTTGATTATCGCAAGTGTTTTCATGTGAAGATAGCAAACATCGAGATAGTTGAATACATGTATACCGGTATATACAATTCATAAACACCAGCGATAATTAACTTTGCTTTGTTGATCTAATTAAGTTAAATACACATAAAATTCCACCAAGTCAAGTGCACACCTAGACATGTGTGGAAAAGGAACTTTCTCCATACAGGATTATTGCAGGTACTGGTATCACAAAAAGACTTTGCAAATAGGAACATTTGATTTTTATTTACTATATAGCGACATGATACCTTATTGATAATAATGTTATTACCTTCACTAGGCCTACTATTGATTACATCATAGTGTCTTTATGATTACTAAGACTTTAAAAGCAATTGCCTAAAGATGGCCATAAGCCTACAAACATTAGTGAAACTCAACTACTGTGTTTTTATTTTATCTTTTGAATATTTATATAATTATATACACATTACCTTCAATCTCCAATTAGTAACTTCGTCTGTCTTTATCTTGGTCATCCATACTTCATTGAAGAAATTTGGTGCACTGAAAGGAAATATAATTGTTACCTAGCTAGTTTGCTGATCAAGACCATCAACTGTGAAATCTAGTAATATAAGAAATCCTTGATCATACAGATCAGTCAAATTTATGAGAAAGAAACAATAATATGGCAAGTACAGGTGACTATAACACTCTTTCATATGTGTTTATGTAGGATAGTGATATCTGAGGGGTCACAAAATGTTATGAAACCTGAGGCTTGCTGAAGGTTTTACTGCATTTTGTAATCCCAAGGGCGGAATATCCCTATCCTACATAGAGTTGATACACACATTTATAATGAAAGAGTCTTTTCCTTTCATATCACTACCAAATTTGTGGCAAAAATGTCAATCAGCTATCCATAATTTTCATTTTCCAATTTTTTTATTTGACATTTTTACCAAAAATACTTATAATATTATGAAAGATCACATCAAATTATGGCAAACTGTAATTAAGTTTGCACTCATTCCATTCATGGTTCAATGCATGATGATCTTGAATGAATAATTTGCTGATAAAAATTGCTGTAACTTGACTGACTCATGACATGACCATGATCAAATTGTCAACACCGTACCTGATCCCCCCAAAAAAGAAGAAGTTCTATCAACAATACTTTCAAAAATCAACAAGGAAAGGTGTTTTCCAATTTTACATATAATTTGATTTGCACTTCGACATATTTGATCATTTTACGGAACATACCATGCATTTTACTTCACTGTCACATTTTTTTTATAAATTACTTCATCACTGCATGATGTCACAACTGTCATTGAAATTCTAGTCATAGTTCAAGGGGCTATTGGGAGTGAGATATTAATCTTGATTGTCATGAAGCAGCGATGTTTCTTGGGCGGTAATATTCACAGTGATTTTAAATTTGGCAACTTATTTGTGAATCAGAGAACAGTAACTCTATATGAGTAATCATTCTTTTCTGTGACATAGAATTATATGTGTTGACCGGTGACCGTGTTCTTGATAGAATGTCAAAGGTAGGCCTGTCAATAAAGACGATCAGTAAAAAGCTAGGATGACTTCGGTTTTCTTGGCCGCTATATATAAATACAGACTTTGTGTTACAATTAGAACAAATATTTTCTTATGTGCGAGCTTGAGGGGTGTAATTTTTACAGAATGTTTGTTTATCCAAGTACCAAAAAACGTCTGAAAATGTGCTACATGTACACAATACTAATATATATAGGATAAGTCCAAATACATGTACACCTACTGAGGGTACCTACTGAGTAAAGTAACCAAAATTTCAGGCTCCGTGCTGATGTAGACGGAACCATTTTACTGTGTAGCCATTGCTAGTATTATGCATATGTATCTTAATTACTGAATACATGTATATATTCTTATAGTCAAGTCCAACTTTTTAAACCTGACATTGACGAAGACGATTGACATATATATATGTAAACACATGCAGACGATGCTATATTTAAAATTTGTCCCCATTAATGAATGCATATTACTTTGCACACATGAAATGCTATGTAAAATAGCTTTTTCTCACACCTTTGCATATGTAAGATACATATACAAGCCTTGGTTCTGACCCCAAATTCTACACCCGAGGGTAGAATTTCCCTATTCCACATACCTACATATGATCATGGACTCTATTATTCTTGCATAGAGCCAAGTCTTACATGGGAAATATATATCTATTTAAATTATTATTTCAATGGGCATGTATACATACGTACTAGTTTATAGATAGCCCACAGAGTTGATAAATTGAGGCAATTGTGATGAAAAAAATGTCAAGATACAAAATGTATATACATTTTACAGGAAATTAGGCTATGTGTACAGTGCATTTTATTGTCCATGATAATTCATTATGCATAATTATGCAATTATTTATTCCTGTTGATCATATCATTGATCATGGCCAACTCTGTATCTACTTATACTTTACTCACACCTTAATTAAATATGTGCCTTTGTAATTACGTCAGTCGTATATTCACATAGTGTGTAATATATACATTTTTGTATATATATATATATACCGTATATGACCTAATAAGGTCGCCTGCCCTAATAAGGGCACCCCTACCTTTTTTCCAAGAAAAAACTCTTTGACTTAGTGTCAAAATGGTGTTCAAAAGTAATAATCCATGTGAAATGTTTTGCTACTTAATGTGTTCATTTTCTTCATCAAATTAAGTCACTGGAACAGAAGTTTTTCGCCATATTTTGTCTATTCATACAGATGTCAGTACAAAATGTGCCCGAATGCTAAACACACATACAATTTACTTATCTATAACTACCATATTTATTTGAAGATAAAATAACAGACTTAATGCATTCTGTTAACTAAATGTTAATTGTTAAGAACAGAAAGCTAGTAAAATATATTGCAAATAAATTATTAGGTCAAAGAAAACAATGTCTGATATCTGATATGATCTGGGAAATCACCTGTGTCTATAAATAGAACACAAAATAGTTCCATTTGAACATAAATGGTGGAACACACGATCTAGCTGTTCTAAAGAACCGCTGGCATGTTTTACAAGTTTACAAGAATATTCAAGTGATGTTTAAGCTTACTATATGATAATGAATAGATATATTCATCAGGGATATTTTTATGACTGAATATTTTACCGTTTCCACAGCCCTGGGTATTCTGCTATATTAAAGGTATAGTCTGTTTCATAAAACTTCAGAATAACGAATCTTAATAAGAGCGCCCCAACTGTCAATTACCTGCGCCCTTATTAGGTCATATACGGTACTTACATTTGATGTAGAACTTGTGCCATAGCAACACCATCACTAAGATCATCAGCAGATTGACATGGACCACTGATTCCAAACGTCTGCATCTACAATGACAAGGCATTTTTTTTATATACAGAATAAAGAAGTCATTTTAGACAAGTCAAAGTAAAGTTGAGTGAAATATTACCATATGTTAAGGACCAATTACAAAATCAACAGTCATTTTGTATTTGTTTGGTATTACCTGATGAAATGTCTGTTTGGTCTCAGATGACAGAATTTGATAAAATTAAACTTACATTGTAGATTTCACTACTTTCAAAGCAAACAGCTTATAGTGTACCATGACTGTTCAATTATTAGCACCAATTAACGCGCAATATAACAGAGCACATGACTAATTCATTTAAAATGATACCTCTGTTAGCGATAGAACTGGTGACATCTGCTGGCTTATTAATACTATAGTCTTACGCTAAACTGATCGAGTTAAAAAGATATCTTTATAACCGAGCAGGATATTGTGGCTAGTATTTACCAGAGTTACAAAACGGAAAGCTTAGTAATGTTACATGTACTAGTCAACAAAAATCTGACCAGCATTTTGTTTGTGGAACTGCTCTCATCAATCACCATTTTGATATTACCAGGCAAACATCATTTCTGTCGGAAGGATAGATTTTGAAGTGCATATATGATGAATCAAAACAGTTTTAAAAGCTTTAAAAAAATATAATCTACCTTGTGGTTTAAACCAATTTTTTCTTGCCATGATCTAGAGAGATCAGTGCATTAGTGTTACAACTGAAACCTTGAGCAATCAGAATATCAACAATGATTAAGTATTTGTTTGGTCTAAAAATGTCTGTTGGTCTGAAGACATGTAAGAATATGAAAGAACATTGTTTACCAAAGGAACATAGCTCGAAGTGAGTACTGGGTACTTTTATCAGCTTATAGGCTAATTTGTGGCCATTATTTCCCCATTTCTAATATATTTACGTGCAACTGAATCATGTTGATAATAAACATACTGACCATGTTGCTATTCCTACTGGAGTCAACATTATAGTGTAAAAGTAGAGAGTATAAGGTCACCTTACACTGGTACCCAGAAAAGTACTAATTTCCTCGTGGAATGCCTAATAATTAGGCATTCCCGATTATATTAGGCATTCCACGAGGAGATTAGGTACAAAATGAGGAAATTAGAACTTCCACGAGGATTTTAGGCCTAACTGAGGAATTTAGGCATTTCGTGAGGAGATTAGGTATAAACCATGAGGAAATTAGGCATAACATTTTTAAACGTACCGGTGTGATCATGTCACGCACCAACGCCCACGCAGCGTGGGGTAGCCTTAGGCGAGTGCCGATCAGCCAGTGTTTACCTGTGTTCTGGTCTGACATGGTCACTCTGTCAGTAGGCCTATTATACGTGTAGCTTGATGTTTAGTGTAAAGTCATCACATTTATGTCATTACATTTATGTAACAGTGTCTTATTTTATGTTTCAGGTATCAACAGCAGTCGGAAAGAAATTCAAGTGAATTATTAAACATTAAAATTCAATCTAAACAAGAGGCCCATGGGGCCTGTATCGCTCACCTGGTTGGATTAGACCAAATGTCGAAATAATGTTCATATTCAATTTGTTTTATTTGTAAAACTCTAACAATGCTATATATGGTTATAGTGTGGGAATCCGAACTGCTTTAAAGATTAATGAAGTCCAGATTCTCTAAGGTCTGAAAGACCTCAAGAATTGTTTATAGAACATGCATTCATCACTTTATGACTATATATAGCTAGTAGCGATTTAAAGGAATAACCTCTATTTCCCTTATTTGGCCCAGCCCCTTTGGCCCTTCGGGGGTCAGAGTCACCATTTATGCAAAATCTGTTCCCCTGTTTCTGACAAAATTGGGTTCAAATCCATACATAACTTTATGACTAGTAGCGATTCAAATTAATTACCTCTATTTCCCCCACTGGGCCCCGCCCTTTTGGCCCCTTTAGGATCAGTCACCATTTATGCACAATCTGTTCCCCTTCCCCCAAGGATGTTTCAGACCATATTGCGTTCAAATCCATTCAAATCTTAATAACTAGTAGCAATTTAAAGGAATTACCTCTATTTCCCTTATTGGGCCCCACCCATTTGGCCCCTCCGGGGTCAGAGCCACCATTTATGCAAAATCTGTTCCCCTTCCCCCAAGGAGGTTTCTGACCAAATTGGGTTCAAATCCATTCATAACTTTATGACTAGTAGCGATTTAAAGGAATTACCTCTATTTCCCCCATTGGGCCCCGCCCCTTTGGCCCCTTTGGGGTCAGAGCCACCATTTATGCAAAATCTGTTCCCCTTCCCCCAAGGATGTTTCTGACTAAATTGGGTTCAAATCCATTCATAACTTTATGACTAGTAGTGATTTAAAGGAATTACCTCTATTTCCCCTATTGTGCCCCGCCATTTTGGCCCCTCTGGGGTCAGAGCCACCATTTATGCAAAATCTCTTCCCCTTCCCCCAAGGATGTTTCTGACCAAATTGGGTTCAAATCCATTCATAACTTTATGACTAGTAGCGATTTAGAGGAATTACCTCTATTTCCCATATTGGGCCCCGCCCCTTTGGCCCCGTTAGGGTCAGAGTCACCATTTATGCAAAATCTGTTCCCCTTCCCCCAAGGATGTTTCTGACTAAATTGGGTTCAAATCCATTCATAACTTTATGACTAGTAGCGATTTAAAGGAATTACCTCTAATTCCCCTATTGGGCCCCGCCCCTTTGGCCCCTCGGGGGTCAGAGTCACCATTTATGCAAAATCTGTTCCCCTTCCCCCAAGGATGTTTCTGGCCAAATTTGGTCAAAATCCGATAAGAACGTTTTAACTAGTAGCGATTTGAAGCAAATGTTGACGGACGGACGGACGACGGACGGACGACGGACGCCGCGCCATGGCATAAGCTCACCGGACCTTCGGTCCAGGTGAGCTAAAAACGAACGTGTTCAATTGTTTTCTAGTTTGTTTGCATGTTTCATCACCCGGCGGTCATTACGTAAAATTAAAGATTATAGCTTAAGTGGCTTCAACACGGCCCTGTATTTAATTGATTTTGTCATTGAAATATATCATAGCACTCGAAAATGATTCACCTTTGAAGCGATCATTTTGGCCATACGATGCTGCGGTCGTAGATTTATGTTGTTTTAATGTTTACCGAAGGCCGCCCAAGAAAAAAAATGAGAATAATCATAGACATCAACTCCTTCCACATTGATTACTCCGTAAATAAGGTGTTGTTTAATCGTTTTGTTTCAATATTGCAGCGTTATGATACCGTATAGATTCCGAAGTAAATTGTTTGTTTACACGCATCAACTTCACGTTCCGAGTCTCAGAGAGCCATGCGGTAATCGATAGATCCCGATAGATGGCGCTTAACAAGAAAAGGTAACTCTAAAGTCATACTTCACGGAACATATGTTTTATTGTACTGTACATACTTCAGGAATAAGATTAAAAACAGAAAATTCAAATACAAATCGTTTGACTTTTTGTTATTGTGTCCGACCGGACATGTCAACGATCGCATCAAGCCTATACAGGTAAGTTATTGTGTATGTGATTGTATTATATTTGCTTTTCAGAAATTGGACGTATGCGGTACTGCACATACAGACATTCAGAAATTAGTGTCGTTTTATGACCGACACACTTCGATACATGTCCGGGTTATGTCATTGTGCTTGTGTATATGTTTATCACCGGATCGACAGATGGCGCTTAACAAGGAAAGTCAACTCTAATGTCATACTTCATACTTCAGGAATTAGATTTTCTAGAATAAAAACAAAATTCAAATGAATTTACTTGTTGTTATTTTGTCCGACCGGACATGTCAACGATCGCATCAAGCCTATAGAGGTAAGTTTTTGTGTATGCATGAATTATTGTATGCAGCATAGAGTTACATTTGCTTTTCAGAAAGGGAGATAGTTAACTAGTACCAATTCAAAGTCGTAACGTTACCCACAAACCCGTACCAAAATTTTGGCTAAGACGTACCCGCAAAAACTGGCGAACCCGTACCCTTCTTTTTCAATTAAAATAATAAAGAATATTAAAGTTTGTTTGATAGTAAAAATGTTTTTATCTATTCCAGCATGTATCTCGTTATTTTAGGTACATACAATCTATGTAGAAACATACACTACACGTATGTACATGAAACCAGCCAGCTATGATTTCAATCTGACAAAATGAACAACGACCAATTTTTTGTTTGTTTTTGTTGTTGTCCTTTTTAATAGAAACCGGCAAATAAAATGATGTGTGTGTAATGAAAACACGTGTCGTACACGCTATTGCAATGTAAACTAAAACTGCGCACTAGCAAAACCATTTTCCGTAAAATGAACACGGATAACACTTATGTACGGCTATTTTTTTTTCTTTGATGTACGGTACGGTAAAAAAAAACCATTTATGTAGCGTAAAAAATGTACAGGGGAGTCCGCACGTTAAAAATGACGACTTCACAACTAATTCAATATATTATTTATTTCATAGACCCTTTTATGTCGAATACAAATATAGCCTGTCAAATTGTATTGCAGTATTTCAAAGTTAGAGCCTGTAAACAAATTGTGAATCATGACACGAGATCCGTATTAAATAATAAAAAAGGTCGATTAATATTTACTGAAATAAATGATGATATTTCGTGCCATTTGTACATGCAGGGACATACCATACTCCTACATTTGTGTAACCACGGACAGAGCAATTAAAAATCTTAAGTTCCTAATATCTAACATAAAAATGCCGCTGATTTTATTTTGTATCCGACCTTATTGGGCTGATACCAGTGTGATTAGAACCATCTTCTTGGGATCTAGATAAAATTTACCCTACCGCATTGTCCCGACAGTAAACGACCAGTACCTCTGAAAACGGTCCTTTTCAGGGCCGACCTCTCTTCACGAAATGTGAAAAAAAATTGAAAATGCACAACCTAATATTTCAAAACGCCAATCGTACGTAGTTTCACTCGGGCAACAAACGGTCATTTTTGTACACGTGTTGTTGCAGCAGTACAAGATGGTATTTCGGTATTTAACTAACGTTATTTTTTATGTTTCTGGTATCAACAGGATATTCTTTTTATATAAGAAAAGACATAAGCAAACTGATGATGTGGGACAAACAGCACGACACCTAATTTGCTAGTTACGTGACTCCGCCTATTGACAGATTTCGTCACCTGTCACCGTCTTCCAATGAACACAAGTAGGCGGTGACGCGGGTTAGTTGACAGCTAGACAGGCGCCAAAGTTATATAAACTAATCCAATTAGACTACACCGCAGGTGGGCGGAGTCACGGATAGATGATCTGTCGTGTCAGATGATTACTTGTCTCAATGATTGTTATATTCAATATTAATGCATTTATTGATCACTTGGAAACTGTATGTATGTATTCATGGTCATGATGAAATAATAAGATTTTGTAAGTATTGTATTTCAGGTTTCAGATTTGAAATTCTGTAATTAACATATCCCACGGACAGTGAAGTGATCACCGAAGGCTGGATTCACAAAATACATCGATATACATTCGTCCGATTGCAATGAAATGTCGCACGATGTTAGATATAAGTACAATTTGTATGTTACAGAAAAAGAATACTCTAAACATATTAATTAACGAATTCCTGGGCGTGCAAAAGTCACTGGACACCGATATATGTATTTAATTCTATACAATTTTTCATTAAAAGGACGTCATTTTCATTTAAATTAATTTTGTAAGATGGGTACGACTTCGCCAATTTCCCTGGGTACGAGCCCGCCAATTTTAAGTACGATTCCGCCAACGTTGGGTGCGATTCCGCCAATTTTGGGTACGAGTTTGTTTGGGTACGGGTTGGAAAGGGTACGAGTTAGCCATAATTCCGTACTGAATTCGTACTCAGTAGGCATTGAGAAATTAGCGGTCCACCTAATGTCCTATGAGTTTTTTTGCACGCCCTGCAATTCGGTAAGTGATATTTTAAGATTATATTTTCTGTATCATGCAGATGAACATAGAACCTATAACATGCAAAATTTGATTTTGATTGTACAGGCGAAGTTAAATGCAAGGTGAGTGTCCCGCGAGGTGTTCGCACGCCACATGATTTTGAAATGTGCCGATCAATTACAGTATGTACCAGTACCACCTAGTGAGTGTCCTGTGGCGCCGTACCTTGACGTATCGGTTACTGTCACTGATTTGGTCACTGATGATTTAACTGCCAAAATTTAAAAACTACATGTTTGTCCGTTATATAAGAATTATAAATAATATTCACATTTCCCTCCACAAGTTCGTTTATAAGAATTATAAAAGAAATAACTTCAAACGTATTTCTCTCCTATATCCGTTTATAAGAATTATAAAAGAAATAACTTGATCACACTCAACATTAATATCGGGGCTGTATTGAAACCCCATACTTAACTGCTATACCCCGCCACACTTCCTACATATATGTGTCGAACAGACTTAGTCATATAGTAAATCCGATGTCCTTTCAATGGAACAGATATTATTTTGGAATTTGGTGGTATTTTCTGAACTAGATTTTTTTTTTATAATTATATTCTATATGCATGCATGTATTGTCACAGTAAAACTTATAGAGTTCGCACCTTAGTGGAGCTCATGCTTGAATTTCTCTTCTGTGTCAATTGCACAATGTGTTTTTATATACATGTATATACAAATAGATAAAATATTGTTTAAATATCCAACTGCATATACAAATAGATAAAATATTGTTTAAATATCCAACTGATTGTTCAATTTATCGTGATCTTTAGCCTGTAATTATATAAATATCATGGAAGCATCCAACTTATACCTGCAATTAATGCGAATTAGACAAAAAAAATCATGCAAGTGCTGATTAATTTTTTAGTTATATTTGCGAGTAATATATATATAAGTTAATAACAAGTGCTACCGAAACCAGAGACATAATTTTCTATTATAACGGGCCGTATATAACATTAACATCTTTCTAATTTTCTATTATAACGGGTCATATATAACATGTAAAATTTGAATAATTTCCCGTTTTAACGGGTTGTTTATAACTTGTAAAACATTTGAATAATGTTCTATTATAACGGGCCGTTTATAACATGTAATGACTTACATAATATCCTTCGGATGGTATATATAAAAATACATTGTTCAATTGACACGGAAGAGAAATTCAGAATGGCCATTTATGGTTCGAACTTTATAAGTTTTACTGTGACAATACATTCATAATAGAAGTTTGAAATTAATTTCAAACATGATGTGAAAAAAATGTTGAAGAACTTAAATTCTTTCTTGCCAAAACAGCGAGAGTAATTTTTCAACATATCTACTTGACCTCCCTTCTAAGCTAGCCTATTCCTATTGTAAATTTCGAATTTGTAACATTTAATTACCAATCGAATACATAAGATGGAATAACATCCTAAGAGAAAATAGAATCTGTAGTCTTCGTAACCTGAATGAAATAGGAGACGAATTCCATTACCTATTAAATTGTATCATCAAATAGCATTAAACAGAAAAAAAATATGTATTTAGATACTATTATGAAAGACCTTGTCATTAAAATTTAATACTCTTTTTAATTTTGTAGTAGACGATGAATTGAAATCACTTGTGAAATCAATTAAAGAAATAAGTATACGACTCAACAATATTTAACATAATCTCTTGCTTAACAAATGTATCGATGTATTATATCATATGTCCTGTACAAATTTTGTATGTATATACAAATGTAATTCTCTAAACTTTATATGTTTATGAGAATAAAATATTGTCATTTCTCAGTTTTGGGTATATGAAGGAGCCAATTAAGGTTAATTATTCTATAGGCAAATCTTCGAAACTCACTGAATTAAAAAATATATATCTGTTTGATTTGAACAAAATATGCATTTCCTTCAAGCTCCGTGTACGTACTAACAAGCAATTATTAGCACGTGCCGATTAAACCGCCAAAAATCACGGACACCTGTGGTGCAGTGACAGGTGTGTGACGAGTTTGTGAGCCGTAATTTCACACCTGGTATTTACGTAATTCTCCGAACATGTTTGTATATCATTTTAGTCCTGTTTTAAGAGAAGACATCACTTACGACACATCAATGAAACGTAAGATCTCACGGATCCCAATCACTTCACGATATGTATACAATTAAAAAAAAACACACAAAAAAACATACACTTTAATTGTTGCGAGTTTAATTAGTTTTAATCGTAATTAGTCACGGTCAACTTAATTGTAGGCCTATACTTTTTCATCATAAAAACAACCAAGTTAAAACTATGGTTTTAATCAGAGACTTATGTACATACAGAATACATGGTCAGTGTCTTAAAATATAAGCTGTATTTTGGCGAGGGTAAATAAAGACCACTTTTGTCTTTCTGTCCCGAGCCAAAAATACAGCTGATATTTTAAGACACTGACCATGTATTCTATTTATCCTACAGCAGTCATCAAAATAATCATCAAAAGTCATCATTTTGAAGTGAAACGGTGTCAAAAATGATTGAAATATGTTCGCCTTTTAAACGTAGTTTCACTTTCAAGTAGCTCAGTCGAACTTACGCACGTGCTAAGATTCCAAAATACAACTGTTTTCCGTCACTGCCGTATACAGCGAAAATATATATGGTGGGTGTATTCCGACATTGCGGTGGCATTTGCACGATAAACATCTATATATGTCTCTGTTTTAATAAGTAACTATGATATGTACCTGTACGCAAACTATCAATAATGTTATAATTTTTGGAAATCACCTTTACATGAATCTTTCTCAGACATTTAATCGTCGGCAATCCATGAGACCATGACATGTTAAAAACGGGATGAAAATATGTTTCTGTAGAAGTACATTGTAAGTTCCAACACCGATTTTTCATTCTGGAGATATTTAGTCTATTGTACATCATAATTAATCTACAATTTATTTTTTACCTTTTGAATGAATTAAGTGTCCTTCATGACTAAAAGCAGATAATGCGTTAGTTTACTGTACGTGTGTATCGTCTTTACTCGCAAACCAGAGTATCCAGACCTGATTCATTGTTGGTATGTTTATTTGAATACCAATTTGCGAATAAAATCGCAAATTATTTTAGAAAAAAAATGATGCCGCGTTCCTTTTTATAGTAATGATTTATAGTAAGAAATGGTAAACACATAACTAATATACATTATTTGGTGATTGACAAAATATTGAATCGTGTATTACATATGTATGTCCTTTGAATAACACACACTTACCTGCGATAACGTAGCTCTGGACGACGGACGGACAATTTCTGACAGATGGTCGTCGTCAGCCTGCCGGAGAACAGTGATCATGAATTCTCTTACCTGTATACCTGACATGCCCAGTCGCTCATAATAACAATTTTTTTTTAAATTTCAAATTCATTTTATTCTCTTTTCACCTATTGACATGATATATAGAGAAAAACATATTTACAATATAATATATACAATTAAAGTAGTGTTCGTAGTTGATACATGGCACAGTTTCACTACAAAATATTTTCATTCTTATTTATCAAGGAGGACGAATCATGTTGTTAATTAATCTGATAAAAATACACATTTTCATTAGTTTTTTAACATCAGTCATATTCATTAATTTGTTAATTCAATAATATTTGGTCTCGACCAATAGTATTTGTCTATATATAAAATAACAAAAACAGCGCACATTTTATTATTGTTTTTAAGCAATTAAATATAGATAAACATATACACAAGCACAATGACATAACCCGGACATGTATCGAAGTGTGTCGGTCATAAAACGACACTAATTTCTGAATGTCTGTATGTGCAGTACCGCATACGTCCAATTTCTGAAAAGCAAATATAATACAATCACATACACAATAACTTACCTGTATAGGCTTGATGCGATCGTTGACATGTCCGGTCGGACACAATAACAAAAAGTCAAACGATTTGTATTTGAATTTTCTGTTTTTAATCTTATTCCTGAAGTATGTACAGTACAATAAAACATATGTTCCGTGAAGTATGACTTTAGAGTTACCTTTTCTTGTTAAGCGCCATCTATCGGGATCTATCGATTACCGCATGGCTCTCTGAGACTCGGAACGTGAAGTTGATGCGTGTAAACAAACAATTTACTTCGGAATCTATACGGTATCATAACGCTGCAATATTGAAACAAAACGATTAAACAACACCTTATTTACGGAGTAATCAATGTGGAAGGAGTTGATGTCTATGATTATTCTCATTTTTTTTCTTGGGCGGCCTTCGGTAAACATTCAACACAACATAAATCTACGACCGCAGCATCGTATGGCCAAAATGATCGCTTCAAAGGTGAATCATTTTCGAGTGCTATGATATATTTCAATGACAAAATCAATTAAATACAGGGCCGTGTTGAAGCCACTTAAGCTATAATCTTTAATTTTACGTAATGACCGCCGGGTGATGAAACATGCAAACAAACTAGAAAACAATTGAACACGTTCGTTTTTTAGATTGAATTTTAATGTTTAATAATTCACTTGAATTTCTTTCCGACTGCTGTTGATACCTGAAACATAAAATAAGACACTGTTACATAAATGTAATGACATAAATGTGATGACTTTACACTAAACATCAAGCTACACGTATAATAGGCCTACTGACAGAGTGACCATGTCAGACCAGAACACAGGTAAACACTGGCTGATCGGCACTCGCCTAAGGCTACCCCACGCTGCGTGGGCGTTGGTGCGTGACATGATCACACCGGTACGTTTAAAAATGTTATGCCTAATTTCCTCATGGTTTATACCTAATCTCCTCACGAAATGCCTAAATTCCTCAGTTAGGCCTAAAATCCTCGTGGAAGTTCTAATTTCCTCATTTTGTACCTAATCTCCTCGTGGAATGCCTAATATAATCGGGAATGCCTAATTATTAGGCATTCCACGAGGAAATTAGTACTTTTCTGGGTACCAGTGTTACTAGCTCATCAGACTGAAGAACCTGGGTTGTGGTTGTCTTCGCGGGCGAAGACTTCGTGAAGGAGGGAGTAGTGTAAATGTAGAGAGTATAAAGTCATCTTACTAGCTCAGACTAGCAGGAATTTCCCTTTAACCTAGTGGTAGGATGTTTGCCTTTTGAGCGAGAGGTCGCTAGTTTGAGCCCCAGTGTGAGCAAGGTATTTTTCATTGCTACTTCGATTCCTATTACAATTTAATTGTTTAAGTTTTCTCCAGTCTCATAACTAGCTATGCACAGACTTGGTCCAATCTGTAAAAGGTGTACTGTAAGCAGTACTAGTGAGCAGGGTCAAACAATATGCACACCTGTCAAATGTAATTAGAAGAATTATCCGGATCCAATCCTTTTGTGTTATCGAATATTATTCATTTCATGCAATTGTTTAGTCAAACTGAAATGCCATATAGTCTATATACTATCTTGAAATAAGATTTGCACCACCTTGTTTTGTAATTCCCTCCTTTGGTAATAGGAGAACAAGTAAAGCTGCTGAGCAAAGCAAAAAGCTATCTGCCTGGATTACATTATGAACTTTACGAAGGTGGTGTACTTCACAATCCTCACCTTTTACTATAAAGTCAGTGTTTAATTTTTCTTACAGTTTGAGAAATACAAGTTATCTAGAAGTACTTCTATAGTGGAATACCCCGATTTTTTTTATATATGCGAAATTAAAGGACAGAGAAGAACACATATTTGACAAGAATCAAACCCTGGTCTCTGGCGTGATAAGCCACGGATCCACCTTCCGAACCAACGAAGCATGCTCTGTCACCTGAGTGACAGAGACCGTATATGTATTTAACACAATGTAGAATCTACACTGGTCCTTTTACATAAATCTACTGTCAGAATTTCAAACACCTAGAGCTATATGTTTAGTCCCAAAAAAATCACTGAAGTGAGCTTTTTTTTAATGAGATGGATATAAACGTAAAGATATTTAATTCTGTCCAATGCTGCATTTTTTTTTACTTCTCACTTTTGATTTTGACATTTTCAGTGTCAATATTTGACACTTGGCCTACAGAGGCGTGATCTGACAGCTCACAGGATAAGGATATCCAATTTCCATATTAAATAATTAAGTCGTGGAGGGTGATGGTATATGCATATATAAAAAATAAACGCTTTTATTTTCACTTACCCATGTTATTAGACTAGAACAGACTTCGCCTCGATCCATGGTCTACAAAAATATTCTATCTTCTAAACTCCATAAAATCAACAAAAATGGCCAACCAAAATCAAGGGGGACAATTCTTATTTCATTTCAACTTCCGGTTGTTGTCAAATCAACTTCCGCTTTACTTTCCCTTTCGTAAGTTGGTAAGATTTCATGTCATATATATATTCGTACTAATAATCTTCTTTTGATATATTGTTATAAAGACCGTCACATATCGTACTACCACGTGCTATTTCTTAGTTCGAACAACTGTCATGTACAATGACCAGTCTTTGTTTACAGTTGTAATGTTAGAACGAACACTGCTAGATCTCCGAGACTCCGGCAGAAATCTGTCATCTGTCAGAAATTGTCCGTCCATCCGTCGTCCAGAGCTACGTTATCGCAGCTGTTGTAATATATACTATGTTAGATCAGAGACATATATAGTATGTGTATATATGTCTCTGGCTAGATTTACTAGTGTAGCGGGGGACGTTTCTAATAAGTGTACATTTTGTGTTCTATGTGTTAATGTGTTGAATGAAGTTCCTGTGCTAGTTAGGTAAGAGTGGCCGTTGTGTGTGTTTGTCCACGTGTACCTGTCATGCATTGTGCATTGTGTCGAGACCCTATGTGAGTGTACTGTGTTTGATTGGTCGGTCGTGTGTGCATTGTTACCGGGGTGTATATATACGGGTGCTGCGATCTTTTACAGCGGGCAGTTTGGAGGGATTGAGTTCCTGAAACCGTCACACTTAGGTGATTACTAGCAGTAGCGGGGTGCATTAGGCGGGATGGGGGTTGAGCTATAGCTGATAGAGGGTAGGGTATAGGATGTTATGTATGTTGTAAACATTGGGCCCAGTATGTGATTGTGTTGTGTACTTTTTGTGGAAATGTAATAAATATTGTTAACTGTTTAATTGTGTCGAGTCTCCTTCACCAGCGTTAACAAGCAGACCCAACGAACCTGGGTTGACGTGCGATTCAGGGTAGTGTGCCGGGTGCAGTTTGTACATAACAAACTGGTCCCGACACGCTCCTGTTACACTAGTAATTTACAATACTAGTATTATAAATTTCTCCACCTGCTAGTTTTACTTTGCATGTCTTTGTTATCTATTGACATTATAACAATGATCTATTATGAATTTAGGCACCAACCATTTAACTTCTCGGTGGGGCCCAGGGGGAGTGGGGTATTTGTGAAAAAAATAGTTTGCTTCCGTTTAAAAAAAAATCATTGTTTGCAGCTATGGAGTTAAAAAAGGTTTTGATCTGTTTAAGTGATGGAAAAAAAGTTTGATTGTTGCTTCTGTGAAGAGTAAAAGAGCCCAAAATTATGATTAAAAAATCAAATGCATATAGTGTCAGTTACATATCATTCAAAATTTATATATTTAAAAACTGTTGACGTCGTTGCTTGTATTGAAGTATCAAACTGTATTTTCATAAATTGTGTTTTGTATTTTCATTATAATATTATATTTTAAATAAAAGTATGCTGAACAAGAGGCCCATGGGCCATAGTGGTCATCTGAGTTTTGAAATATTTCGGTTAATTTGACCCTTTTTGGCCCGCCCTTATGCCCCTAGGAATGTGTGTTCCCTATAAAAACTATGGTAAATTTTACCCCCTCCAGGGGCAAACGTCAGACCTCAGGGTTATAATTTTGGTAAAGAACCTTAAGACTACCATCTATGCAGAGTATTTGATTCTACCTTATGTAGGTCTTGAAAAGAAGTTTTTTTAATTTGCAGTTAATTTGACCCTTTTTGGTCACGCCCATCAGCCCTTAGGAGTAAGTCATGGTCAACCTGTGCATACCATCAAGCTAGTCATCTCATTATGATAATATTATCAAAGTTAAAATGAATTCCAATAGAAATCAAGCAAATGATATTTAAAAATGTGATTTCCCTATATAAACTTTAGTTAAGTTTACCCACTCCCAAGGCGCAAACGTGAGACCTCTGGTTCATGAAATTCACAATTTTGGTAAAGACATCAAGACCTTGTATATGTGAATAATGCTAAAAACATTTCACATGTAGTTTTTTTCAGAAGTCAAAAATGAGGTTGAACTTCAAAGTCTCCATCTAACATACAGAAACTTGATAAGCATGAGCATAAAGTCACTGTTAAGTTAAAAAGATAAAACTTTTATATTTTACATCTTTCTTTGTGATTTCAGAGGGCATAGGAAAGACTGAGGCAAGATGTCACATGAGGAGGACTCCTGTCATGAAAATGATTTGCCATTAATGGCCAATGTAAGAGACATTCTTGTTTACCATTACATTCTGGATCTCAGATGTCACGTAGAAGACAAGATGATCAGTGGATCTGTTGTGGTTTGCTGTAAACCAACTGCAAGTTATGAAACACAAAGTGATGATATCCATACTAATAGCAAAAATACACCCGATTGTTATGAAACAAGTAAATATTTACCAACAAATAGCCTTTTACCAAATGCATCTAGCTTAATGCCCTCACCTACAGACTCAGAGGTTGTATCTCAGTTCTCTGTGAAATCTCATGATGAGGATAATTTTGGTTCTAAAGAAGTTAATTCGGTTCAGATGTCTGCCGTAACACAATCTTTAGTTTCAGACTCGAATAAAAAACTGTTGCTGTCTCCAAGTGACCGTATCACTACAGACCACTCGGATTTTCCCACACTGTGAGATTTCCAATGGGTTTCAAAATTCAGAAAAAGAAAGATGCATCTTTGACAGAAAGAGAAAGTGTTTTCCCTCTGATGGACTTGAGGAAACTACAATGACAGAAAAGGTCATGAAAAATGAAGAGGCACTATACCAAGATCACAGTTCTACAGAGGATACAAAATATATGCTGAATAAATCGAAGTCACCTTCAGTTGTTCATCCTGCGGCATCTTCTGATGAATTTATTGATTCAGATTTCCAGATGATTTTTGACTGTTGTGACATCAATATCCTGAATGTTCATGATTTAACTGGCTGTGAGGAAATGCTTGATCAGGTTGCTGATGACCAAATCAGCATAATAAAAAGATTTGGGAACAAGGAAAATTCAAATGCAACTACTTTAAAGTTTATTGTTGAAAAGCATTGCTTGAGAGTTTTTAAGCCTGGATGCTCGAATATTAAGGACTTCCCAAATATGATGAAGATAACATTTCTGACTAAACCTGAAGGCCAGTCACTGAAGTGGACAGTAGATAAGGATAACAAGTATGTATCTCCAATCAATTTTCATTATTCTATTTCAGTTCATCTGGTCTGAAGTGCCAAGCAAGCTTTGACAATGGTGCAGCATCTATTTGCTAATTGTCTTAAGGTCACCTGATATAAAGATTCATGTGACCTATATAGATTCTATTACCTTTTGTTTCATATTTTCTGTCATGGGTAGTGATCAAAATTGCTTTGATGTCAGCAATCATCTCTTCAGACTGAAATATGCGGGAAACTTGATTACCCTGGTAGTACATATATGTTTTCTTGTAGATGAAAGGATTTAACTGTGGTCTATAAGAAATATCATTCCTTCCTTCCTTCATGTTTCCCCTTGGAACCAGAGTGAAATTTACTGCTACAATCAGAACATTCTGTAAGATAATTATTCATTTGGGTATCAATTCAAACCTGGTTGGAATTACATCGTATATTAGTATGTATACTTCATATATCGATGAGATGATATGAATACTTGACCATTACCTGTCTATAGGGGCCGAGGGGTGTGACCCGAAGGAGTCAGCTTTGCTTATATATCTGCAATTTGTTTCTTTAGATCCAGACTTACTAGAATCAAATACTTTTAACTTTGTGACAGACACTGAATATAACACAATCTTTCATCTCTTAGATTGCATGGTAAGTTCCATTTCATGTATGCTTTTCAGGCCATGTGTGTATACTCATGGGAACTGGATAAACAACAGGTCTCTCTTCCCTAGCCAGGATGCTCCTGTCTCCATGGCTACATGGCAAGCTGTGGTATCAGTGGAAGGGTCAGTAGAAGTTGTGATGAGTGGAGACAGGGACCCAGTGATCAGTACCACGGAAGATGGTAATTATATATAAAAGTCCAGCATGCACAGTCATTTGGTGAGAAAAGAAGTTTAACTTAGCTGCTGCATATAGACTGTCAAAATATCTAACGTTCAAAAAAAATTGAACTTCTTCAATTGCTATTGCTATTTAATTATTCAGTATATTGCTGGCATTCAAGTGTGTAAATATATTTTTCTGAATTACAATTTTCTTGTAAACTATTATAATACTAACATGAATTTTACTTAAAGGCTTCTTAATGCATGGTAAATGGTTGATGCCAAGCTTTCATTCCATGATTATCTGTTGTAGGTTGGACCCATTTTTATTACCACACACAAATGGCTATGCCTTCTTCCACCATATCCCTGGCTATTGGACATTGGTGTGTCAGCTCTCTCATCGATTTGAATAGGTAAATATGTTTTCATTCTTCATATGGTTTCCCTTATATTTCATGTTTCCTCTTGGCTACTACTCTTGCGTCTACTTCAGTTAAAGCTCAATATCTCCCTAGCTTCCTGACCTGAAATACAGGTAATCTCCCTTAACAAGAAATTACATATGATTTTGTTATATCGTAATATGGCATTTGTTTTTTACATTACAGATTGTCTGAACCAGAGCTTGAAAAAACAGTACCTTGTCGACTGTTCTGTGCCTCCAGTGTCATACCTGCTGCAAAGCTAGAGATCGGTCAGTACATAGGGAGCTGCCTGAGAGCAGCATATGACACATTAGGGCCACACCCCTTTCAGAGACTTGACATTGTAGTGGTACCCTCATCGTTTGACAGCCTCGGCATGGCAAGGTTAGTTTGTATAACAGCTATGGTAGGTTGGTTATTTATATTCCTTAACATCATCTTGCGGTCAATTATATATGTTATGTCATATTACATTTTGAAACAGTAGTGTCATTAGTAAAACAACAACTACACAAATGTCCACAGCCCCAGTATGCTGTACCTGTCCCAGTCAGTGTTGGTGGGAGACTTCAGCATGTGTGTCCGCATTGCCCACGAAGTTAGTCACTCTTGGTTTGGCCTGGCAATTGGTCCTAGTGACTGGACAGAGGAATGGCTAACAGAGGGATTCTGTACCTACACAGAAGATATCATACACAGTCTTGCTATGCAGGTAATGTAAAATTTGCTTCTGTATCCTAATATTTCTGTTGATCATTCTGTTAACATTTATATGCTATTTTAACAGTATATAATCTGTATACTCCAGATATCTCATCAGCATTAATTTCTGCGTATAATTCACAAACCAGTGATTATACACTTGAGCAGTTATTACAGTAGCTGTCTATTTTAGATTTAAATCCTTGATCTGACTTGATGATCCTCACCTAACCACCTCCAGTTTGGAATACAGCCACATCTCTGGAAACCAAAGAATCCATTTTTTTGGGGTTAACCTTCTAAAATTCCACAAACTGCATACTAGGATTTTGTTACTCAAGAAATATACAGGCTGATTTTAGAAGGATTTATATACAACAGAAAAAACACACAATTTTCAGAATAGATATACCGGTAGTCCTGCATTATTAGACAAGTTTTAGTTACAGAAATTAAGAGGGGAAAATTCCTAAAGCAAATTTTAAAGCCAGTATAGACAGTGATCTGGATTAGGGAGGCTTCATGTTTTAAGTCTGATTATACTGTATATGCTTGAGGCATTTGTTATGCCACTCTAAAATGGTAAGTTTCGGTATCTTGTACAGACTGTAGGTGCATGGACACAAGAGTACGGGGACCACCATAGAGAGATAAGAGACTTCCTCAGGTATAGGACGCTGGTCGCTGAACTGGAACACACAGATGAGGAACTCCAGACACTGAGGTATAACAGGCCTTTGTATGCCACCCTTTCCTTTAATCTATAAATTTTGAGTCAGAATTGGGTTTTAATATGAATGCAAGTTATCTCCCTTACTATATAATATGTTAACAGTGTGTGATTATAAATGGCTATTTGTCATATTTTAAGAAATTGATATCAAAGCGAGAATCTTTAAAGATTTATTCAATATTTGTTTATCATTAACATATAGAATTATATAATTTATGTTCGTTGATTATTGTTTCAGGCCAAACAAAGAAGAAAGTCATGATGAGTCAAGTATAGCTTATGTGAAAAATGGAATGAATCCTGATAAAAGGTTCATGCAGGTTCATTATCTAAAGGTAGGTGTTGTGTTGTATTCATTGACATAAAAGTCCTCAGAAGTAAGTGTATAATGTACTTACATTGTACAATACTAAATGTGTGTAGTCTTTTGTCTTCTCAAATCTGCTCCAATTCAATCAATTTATTGCACCAAACAGTTCACACAAGCATGTATTGCATTTATTATTAGCCAGTAATGTAAAACTATTTTTCACTATTATATATGATTTCAGTTATTTTGTTCCCCTTGGAAAAGGATCGGCTTTTCACCTCAAACCGACACCTTTAAAATATTTGTACCCAGGTTCGGTGATCTTGGGTCCGTCAGGGTCTTACATTCTGGGTCATAATTTGTACGTGAAGTCTGACAAATAAACACAAACTCAAGATACACAAAGTTCAGGTAGTTTTATTAGGGTACCACTAAACACTATGTAAAAATATACAGAGACACAGGGACAAATTATACAATTCTGTCACACACTCAACACACACAATACTATAGGACAACATGACAGTAGTTTAGTAAACTAGCGGCTACATGGCCATACTATAACGATAGTACACAAAACTACTGACAGTGAGTGTTACCATAACAGTCTGATAAAGACTTTCATTCTGACTACGTGAGTCGGGGAGAGCTGAGCCAGGCAGTCCTATAAAGACTTTCCATCTGACTACGTGAGTCGGGGAGAGCTGAGCCAGGCAGTCCTACAAAGACTTTCCATCTGACTACGTGAGTCACGGAGAGCTGAGCCAGGCAGTCCTATAAAGACTTTCCATCTGACTTCGTGAGTCGGGGAGAGCTGAGCCAGGCAGTCCTATAAAGACTTTCCATCTGACTACGTGAGTCGGGGAGAGCTGAGCCAGGCAGTCCTATAAAGACTTTCCATCTGACTACGTGAGTCGGGGAGAGCTGAGCCAGGCAGTCCTATAAAGACTTTCCATCTGACTACGTGAGTCGGGGAGAGCTGAGCCAGGCAGTCCTATAAAGACTTTCCATCTGACTGGCGAACTACACAGGTGTACCGGCTTATATAGACAACCGCGGCAATCCGCACGTGCAATATTCGCGCCAAATTACCTGTACTCGGAACACTTCCGCTGTCAAATGACTAAGGAATTCCGAATAGTATATCGAACAATACAGTCGTAACTTTTAAGTAGACAGTCACCATATAATCTATTCAATAAAGTTTATAAATTTCCTCAACTTTTACACCCTTAACAAAGTTTTTTGTAAAATTTTTAACAACATTTGTTAGAGTAATACCCCTTTTAGTAGATATTCTGTTTCAAATAATGAAGCAATGTTTCTCAAGCTTGGCATACTGCATCTCTGTGAGATATTGTTAAGTGCTTTCGCTTTTTGTGAAATTTCCACAACATTTGGTAGAGTTTGTCCCCTTTGGTAAAAATTCTGTATGGAATTTTGTGTCAATTGTATCTAATTAGGAACTGTAGCAATATTTCTGAAAATTAGCCTACTACATATGTACATCCTTGCGATATATAATTGTGCATCTGCATTTTGTAATATTTCAACAAAATATCTTGCAGTTATGCCCCTTTCTGTAAAAATCAGCTGGTGGCCATCTTTGATTTTGGTGGAAAGTTTATTATCCCTATTTCTTGATTACTACTTGATGGATATATATATTTCTCTAATTTCATCTGTAGGTTCCCCTTAGTGCTTAGTTTTACCTTATTTTTTGTTGTTGTCACCATCAACTGGTCACTATTAACAAGTTTTTCAATCAAGATGTAAGTATAACTAGACTCTCTTTATTATGAATAACACATAATCCAACCATTCTGATTTTAACAAATGGGGGTATGCACAATTAATGTTTCTTAGTTAGCCTCTGAATAACAGTTCCGGTTGTCCATTGACTCCTGGGATTTGCAGAGGATATTAGTCAACCATCCTGGCAACAGTTCTAGTTAGATCTTGAAAACGTTGTTTTTTGTTTACTTGTCAAATTTGTTCATTTTTAATTTAAATTAGTACTTTATTTCGGATTTTCCCTTTCAGATGAATAATCATGTTTTCCAGAGCAAGAAGAAATTCGATTTAACAACATTGAAAGAGTTTACTCTTTGTTTATTACTGTAACAGTATTTAAGTCCTTGTCTACAGATCTCTCTCAGTTTTAAACTGATCTCTATCAAACATTATGGTTTTGGAGCCTCTCAGTTGTACAATTCAGAAATCTTCTTTTGACATTTCTATATTTTATATATTTTGATACAAGTCACTCTGACATCAGTATATACATATTGTACCTCCTCACTCTGACATCAGTGTATACATATTGTTCCTCCTCACCCTGACATCAGTGTATACATATTGTTCCTACTCAATCTGACATCAGTGTATACATATTGTTCCTCCTCACCCTGACATCAGTATATACATATTGTACCTCCTCACTCTGACATCAGTATATACATATTGTTCCTCCTCACTCTGACATCAGTGTATACATATTGTTCCTCCTCACCCTGACATCAGTATATACATATTGTACCTCCTCACTCTGACATCAGTATATACATATTGTACCTCCTCACCCTGACATCAGTATATACATATTGTTCCTACTCAATCTGACATCAGTATATACATATTGTTCCTACTCAATCTGACATCAGTATATACATATTGTTCCTCCTCACTCTGACATCAGTGTATACATATTGTTCCTCCTCACTCTGACATCAGTATATACATATTGTTCCTCCTCACTCTGACATCAGTGTATACATATTGGTCCTCCTCACCCTGACATCAGTGTATACATATTGTTCCTCCTCACTCTGACATCAGTGTATACATATTGTTCCTCCTCACTCTGACATCAGTGTATACATATTGTTCCTCCTCACTCTGACATCAGTATATACATATTGTTCCTCCTCACACTGACATCAGTATATACATATTGTTCCTCCTCACCCTGACATCAGTATATACATATTGTTCCTCCTCACTCTGACATCAGTATATACATATTGTTCCTCCTCACCCTGACATCAGTGTATACATATTGTTCCTCCTCACTCTGACATCAGTGTATACATATTGTTCCTCCTCACTCTGACATCAGTATATACATATTGTTCCTCCTCACCCTGACATCAGTATATACATATTGTACCTCCTCACCCTGACATCAGTATATACATATTGTTCCTCCTCACTATGACATCAGTATATACATATTGTTCCTCCTCACCCTGACATCAGTGTATACATATTGTTCCTCCTCACTTTGACATCAGTATATACATATTTTACCTCCTCACTCTGACATCAATATATACATATTGTTCCTCCTCACTCTGACATCAGTATATACATATTGTTCCTCCTCACTCTGACATCAGTGTATACATATTGGTCCTCCTCACTCTGACATCAGTATATACATATTGTACCTCCTCACTCTGACATCAGTATATACATATTGTACCTCCTCATTCTGACATCAGTATATACATATTGTTCCTCCTCACTCTGACATCAGTGTATACATATTTTTCCTCCTCACCCTGACATCAGTACATACATATTGTTCCTCCTCACTCTGACATCAGTGTATACATATTGTTCCTCCTCACCCTGACATCAGTGTATATATATTGTTCCTCCTCACTCTGACATCAGTATATAAATATTGTACCTCCTCACCCTGACATCAGTACATACATACTGTTCCTCCTCACTCTGACATCGTTGTATACATATTGTTCCTCCTCACTCTGACATCAGTATATACATATTGTACCTCCTCACCCTGACATCAGTACATACATATTGTTCCTCCTCACTCTGACATCAGTGTATACATATTGTTCCTCCTCACCCTGACATCAGTACATACATACTGTTCCTCCTCACTCTGACATCGTTGTATACATATTGTTCCTCCTCACTCTGACATCAGTATATACATATTGTACCTCCTCACTCTGACATCAGTATATACATATTGTACCTCCTCACTCTGACATCAGTATATACATATTGTTCCTCCTCACCCTGACATCAGTGTATACATATTGTTCCTCCTCACTCTGACATCAGTATATACATATTGTTCCTCCTCACTCTGACATCGTTGTATACATATTGTTCCTCCTCATTCTGACATCAGTATATACATATTGTTCCTCCTCACTCTGACATCAGTGTATACATATTGTTCCTCCTCATTCTGACATCAGTATATACATATTGTTCCTCCTCATTCTGACATCAGTATATACATATTGTTCCTCCTCACTCTGACATTGGTGTATACATATTGTTCCTCCTGATGCCTGGTTGATTTATACTTCTTTGTTGTTGAAAAGCAGTTGTCTGGACAACTTTTAATACTGGGTCAGTTGTGTACAGTAAACCATTCACATGTGTAAGAGATGCATTTTTCCTCAAATTGTTTTTAAAAAATTGGTTACAAAGGTTTCAAATTTGTGAAAGCTATTTGCCTTTAGAAATCTGTTTTATTATTGATTTCCTTCAAACTACCTGTGTGAACATAAGTTGGTTTTTAAAACTACACTCAGTCTGCGTAAGGAATCCTGTTACAATTGGTAGTAAATAGGAGTTCTCTGGTGGTTCATTTTTTTAGCCATTTCTTGATCAGAAATGAAAGTTTTGAGTGACGTTCATAATACCCTCAATAGACAGGCTTCTGATTGGTTGAAATGATTATAGTTAGCAACTGCAGGGGTATTTTATTGTCATTTGGTTCTAGTTTTAAATCAATAAATGGATTACTTATAATAAAGTCTCCTTAATCTTTTCCGTTAATTTTATTCCCTTTGTACTGCTTTTAGTGTTGTAATAAAAGCTGGCTTGGATGTTTCTAATTTTTCAAATAATATCGCAATAATATGAATCCCCAACTGACATTCATATGAAAAACCTTCAATTATCAAATTAAAAGAGCAGACTTTAATTTTACTCCCCATATTCATGGTATGAAGCTAGTGCTATTTTAGGGTAAATATATCGATATACCACTAATGGCATAGGACCTTCCAGTCATCTGGTTGGTTGAGATGGTTGAGAATTTTTCAGTGCTTTGTGTCAGGTGATCTTTTGTTTCTGTCATCAGGAATTGTTGTAATGTCATGACTTTGTGTGGAGGTTGGGTTACAATTGTAACAAGGGCTGTTTTCTTTGTCAAATGCATTCAAACTGTTCGTCGTTTTATTCAAATTGAGCTGACAATTGTATGTGTGATTTAATTTACTGATGAGGTTTTGTTCTAGGTGATAATGTTAATCTGGACAAAAGACATTTATGTCATTAGTTGTAGACCTTTAGATTAGACTCGATTGGTGACATAGTGTCAAACTTCAAACTTTGTAAACATTTGTCAGCTTGGGTAAAATGCGGGATTCTCAAATTGGTTGGTCTCACAAACATTCTTCAAGAGAGCTCTTAATCAGCTGTTGGGTCACAGACCAGACGGAAAATGATACTAGTTAAGAGTGTCATAAGACACCTGGGCCATGGGAGGCAAACCTTGATACTATTATAGTAGGTGTAGATTTACAAATCCATTATACAAATTAATGTACATGTATATATGATCACACACTGAGACTTGTTCAGTGAGTGAGAGGTCATTTTGTTGTACCTTCGTGCTTATAAATAATCAAAGGCACACTTGGAGCCATCTTCATTCCAACTTACAATAGTCATAACTGAATGTGCACAGTTCGGGGTGAAGCCTTATCTACAGGTGTAACTAGAGAAACTGTCTTCATCTGTCAAAATCCATTGGCAAGTTCCTCTCAGCAAAAAACATCAATAATTGTTTAAGGATGGTCAGACAAAGCACTGGTGAAAAGCTATTTGATCAGCCTGTCTGGTAACAGAGTTTGTGATTAGCAGCGTTGATATATCTATTATATTACCCATTAAAATGTCTAGCAGAGCAAATATTGGCTGCAAAGTTAGGCTACAGGCTGCGTATGTCTTTGGACTTACCTCACCGAAAGGCCTTCATTATGATCCTGATAATGAAATGTCAATAGTGATGTCAAAGTGTGAAAACTATTCTTTTGGAATTGGTGATGACAAACTTCAACTGTCAACATCCAGGATGACTACCTGTAAATAAAATACTCATTGGGTTATTCTGATCAGTCTCAAAACTGAATGACTGCACACCTACAATTAATATAGTTACAAGTACACATGCCATTATACTGGAAAGATAAATGGAATATTAACTAAGAAAGTGATAACACGCTTCAGCAATCAAGATACAAGAATGATGCCTCTTAGACATTTAGTTTTCAAATAGTTTGTAACCCTATATATAATCATGTCTTATAATCATAGATATATCTAAGTAAATTGTACCAGGTAATTGTTTTGATATATTTCAGGGTTAGATATATACCGTATCTTAGGTATTTTTATTAGGTAAGGTGTAATGCAACGGTTCCTGTATATATACGTTACGGAATATTATCGGATATAGTCTTATATATGTGGGGCAAAGAAATAATATATATGGTAATAATCCGGATAACACTGGATCCTTGCAAAGATATGTCTGCATGATACGAATTACTTGAAATGTTAATATGTTAATAAAGAAGTAATTCCAGCAGTATGTACAATGAAAAGAATTACTTCCTTGCCCCATATATTTATGTATATAGGCTTTGAGTCAAAAAGGTTATTAAATGCAGAAATAATAATGCAAGGTTTTCATTTACTTGCACATTAATTTACTTGCACGTGTATTTACTTTAATTAGCATACAAATTAATTGATGAACCGGATGACTTGGCAGATAATGTTAACGATACTAGGCTGTCCCAAGACACACAGGTCTAGAGATGACTTATGACTCCATTAAACGATCGCGTACTTAAAAATCTGAGACAAGGCTACGGCAGAGAGTCGGGACATTTCACTGAAATTTTGTGCTAAAAAGTAATAAAAGCTGCAAATAGCAGAGTTTTTCGTACTTGCGTTTGTCTTCATTCCACCAGTAAGTCACCGCCTCGAAACTGAATGAGCACACCTGGGGACAAAGGTCATCTACATACAAGTAAAATGTGGTAACATTAATGAAGACTCACTAAAATAACGGTAAGGCCTTGATGCAGCAGGAAAATGGGAAGCAGACTCATGACCATGACAAATGCAACGTTTCTTTCAAATGAAACACAATATACTACAACCACAAACTCCAAAGTCACACCCTAGAACATGTACAGTCCAGTACCTTGGCATAACACTTCAAAACAACTTCTTATTGGACAAAAACATAAGCAACATAACAGTCAATGCATTGCACAAATCAAATGAAACCTCGATATCAACTCCACCGACCTGCATTAAGAACATGCATACAAAGCACTAGACAATCTGACTCAAAGTGGAATTCTGTTCTTATATTAACACAACAACCACATACAACAATTCGAAAAAATGTAACGCAGATCAGCACGACATGTCGCAAAGAAATACCAGAACACTTTAGAGTTACAGAGATGATACACCAACTATAATGGCAACAAGAAGACTACAGACAAGAATTTTACTATCCTACAAAATAACACACCACCCAATGGTCATAAACCCATCAATCCTCATACCTGCTGACTCATGTACCAGACACTTAAAAATACATATCTGTTCTGCTAAGAGAGACAATCTGTCCCCACACAAAATGGAATCTCCTTCCTGTAGTATTTATACAATGTAATCATTAAACTGATTGCAACATATGCAACCATAAGAAAATCTCAAAGTCTCTATCTATCAAAACCCATTTGCAAGTACTTCTCAAGATATAGCGATAACACAAATTGTTGAAGGTTGATGGACGAACCACAGTTGCAATGTAATTTGAACAGTCTGTCTAACAGTGTTTTTTATTAGTAGTGTTGGTCTATCTATAATCCATAAAGATATTTAGCAGAGCAAATATTGGAGGATAGGTTTTTGTTGAACATACCTTTCCAAAAGGTTTTCATCAATGTCAATTATGACGTAAACATGCATATTTTATAGTAAATATTTTATTACAAAGACACAGTTAAAGAAATACAGTTATGATAGATTTGTTTAATAGGCTTTTATATATTTTTAATCAATACCAACACATACCATACATGTACTTTGTGCTATAACCTCACCCGAAGAGTAGTCGGCATTGTAGCATTTTTAAGAAAATTGTCATCCTTTGGATAGCAAGCATTGCGTAGTCAGTTAATGCGTCTGACATGTCAGAGCATGTAGTGTTTTTGATTTCAAGTTCAGGAGTGTGTATAGAATAATGTAGTCAATCAATTATTTTTTCATTCTTTAAAGACAACAAACACATTCATCAATTTTATCTGCAATGGGGATTGAAGGATGTGACAAGATCTTTCGTCATGATTTGTATCGCTGGTCATGTCGGAGTACAACAGAAAGATATTAAACTGACTTCAAATTTTAACAGAAAACCCATTAAGATGAATTGGTAGCACTATTATTCTAATTGATTAAATAAATAAACAAATAAATCATTTTATAATTCACCCTGATATTGGTTCACGTACAACAGCTGATAGGTCTCGCACAGCCGACCATAAACCATACCTACATTGTATATACTTTGTCCAACAGATTAAAAACTCACTTCTTTCTACCTCTCTTACGTTTCCTGTTTAGCCCACCATCATCAGATGGTGGGCTATTCAAATCGCCCTGCGTCCGTGGTCCGTGGTCCGTCCCTCCGTCCCTCCGTCCGTCCGTAAATAATTCTTGTTATCGCTAATCCTCAAAAAGTACTGAAGGGATCTTTCTCAAATTTCATATGTAGGTTCCCCTTGGTGCCTAGTTATGCATATTGCATTTTGAGACCAATCGGAAAACAACATGGCCGACAGGCAGCCATCTTGGATTTTGACAATTGAAGTTTGTTATCGCTATTTCTCAGAATGTAGTGAAGGGATCTTTCTCAAATTTCATATGTAGGTTCCCCTTGGTTGAAAAAGTACTTGATGGATGTTTCTCAATTTGAACAGATTAGTAAGAGGAAGGGAAAAATAGAGAAAAGATCAATCTGACATGGAACCTATAAAGATCATTCAATGGTGGGCGCCAAGATCCCTCTGGAATCTCTTGTTCTTTTCTGTAATTGTTAAGTGTCTTAGTGTCAGTGTGTGAATATGTGTCGTATCTGTGTTGTATCTTGTCATTGTATATATTGTATTTTGTTTAGTTATTTGTTGAGGAAAACATCTACAATGTAGTAGCTTCTTAGTAGTATGTAATCCTCCTTAAAGAGGTACAGAATTTAACCATTAACTACAATAAAGAAGTACAAACTTTAACCATTAACTACATACTGTTGAATGTATAAGATTAAGATGCTGTTACATATGTATGTTGTACTTTAATTGCGTTAGAATGATGATTGTTCAGAGACTGAAGCTTGTTTGTTTCAGTATGCTGAAAATAGTATTGGTGTAAAGGTCATTTATTGATAAGGGATAAGCTCTTGTGAGTTCACAATTTCTCATTATTCAAAATGAAGAAATAATGTTTGATACGAAAAACCACAGTGTAGCAACACAGATGGGGTACAAATTATGGCACCGATGATAAGCTTTATGATACATGAATGGATACATCACATGTATTATGTAGCTCAGTGTTCATCATACACGAATGTATATTAATTTAGTTGACATCTCACAGTTAAAATATAACTAAAACTTAAAAAAAAAAACCAAAAAAAACAACAACATGATAGCAAATTTTATAATGTGATTTTTATTATATTTGATCTGTTATTTCCGATCTCCTTGTTCATTTACACTTGTCTACATGTAAATTAATGTTTTATTGATTTTATGCCCTTAATGTTTTTGTTTATTTCAGTTTTGAGTTGTGATGCTGTTTGTGCGCCACCATTCTCTGTTTCGTGCCATCAATATGTTATTCTGCTTCCATGTGACCTTTATCATTATAAAATGGGACATGTTTACAACTTGATGAAATAAACAGATTTGTTGTTAATGTTGTTTTTGTAGTTGTCGATCAGTTACGTATTTCGTTTAACTTTGATGTTTGTTTTTCTGTCGGTGTTGATCTGCTTCATGTACCTTTTTCTAGTTGATATGTACAACCACTACATGTATATGTTAGTAAAAATAAATCCTTTTCAGGATAAGTTTATGTATCGCAATGAGTATTAGCTTTACTTCGCTTAATATTATATATAACTCTATTTCCTCGTTGTGTTGGCCAGGGCTACTTTCTTCTGAGACACCTTGAGGAAAAGGCAGGAAGAAAACCGTTTCTGCGTGTGATGAAAGACTATGTACAACAGTTCAATGGACGACTGGTTTCATCTCGGGTATGAAACATATCAGATGTACATTTCGTTTCATGCATTCTTATCTAATACGCCAAAGAAATGCAACCTCCCTTAATGCCCAAATATACACAACTTTCGCTATAATTTGAAGAGAAAAAATGATCGATTTATAAAGATATTCATGTATATCCAAGACAATACCGTGCGTTAGTATTTATATAACAGCTGTTAAAATTCTCTCTTTGTAAACGTGCCTACATTTACGATCATTGACCAACCAGCGTCGAAAAACCACTCTGACGTTTCCGAGAGAGGTCTGAATTCTGAAAATAAGCATTGTTGACAAAACTATCAGATGACTTACTCATTGGCATGGTCCTATCTTTGTTTTATTCCTCCTCATTTTTTCTTCCCTAATGCCTGTGTAATTACGTTAAAGTTTAGTACGTTTGTTTGTCAGTTGTACTAACCATTTAATTATAATCAATACATACGGCTCATATGTTTTTCAGTTGTACTAACCATTTTATCCTGCAACTGCCACCGCATTGTCGGAAAACACCCTGTATATATATGTTTGATGTATACGGCAGTGACGGAAAACAGCTGTATTTTGGAATCTTAGCACGTGCGTCAGTTCGACTGACCTACTTCAAAGTGAAACTACGTTTAAAAGGCGAACATATTTCTATCATTTTTGACACCGTTTCACTTCAAAATGATTACTTTTGATGATTATTTTTATGACTGTTGCAGGATAAATAGAATACATGGTCAGTGTCTTAAAATATAAGCTGTATTTTTGGCTCGGGACAGAAAGACAAAAGTGGCTCGCCAAGGCTCGCCACTTTTGTCTTTCTTTGCCCTCGCCAAAATACAGGTTATATTTTAAGACACTGACCATGTATTCTCTATATATAAGGTAGCACTATAAATCGGCAAAAGTTCTGGCCCCTCACAAGGAGATATAACACAAACATACCGCAGCCTCCCAAAACACGCATACGCACTCACCACACACATGCATATCGCACACACGGGAGGCCGTCCTTAAATGACCTTAGCTGTTAATAGGACGTTAAACAAATAAAACCAAACCAAACCAAACATATGTTTGTCAGTTGTTCTAACCATTGAACTCTAATCAGTAATAACGGCTCGTATGTTAGTCAGTTGTACTAACCATTGAATACTAATCAGTACATATTACATTGCAGGAAGTGTTGTCGTTTTTCCTGAGGAAATGTTCAGAATTACAGTGAGTACCATCTGTTGTTGTTATTTTAATCGGAAGTGTCATTCTTATATATTTGTTATTCAGGGCAAGTCAGATATGATTGACATTAATGGTTATGTTTTCCTTATTTTGAAAGGGAAGAACATATCACAGAGGCAGTAATTAGCTCCGAGTGGTTGGACTACCCTGGTATACCCAAGGTAATTTTAATCAAAATTTTTGTGTTTTGCATTTTACTTAAAATTATCTGCTGTTGATCAGAGAAAATATCAATAAAGAATGAAATAAAGTATTTAATTTGAAACGAAATTGGTCAAAATGAGTTTATCACCATATACTTCTTGTAAAATGGAGGGACCAAGTGTGCCTACACCCGAGTGTTTAGATAAGGTAGCTACGGAATGAAGTACATGCTTAATTTCTACTAACATTACAATGTTACGTCCTGTCAAAACAATAACAGGTTAGTGTAACTGATGTCCAATAAATGAAGCCACTTGTTTTGCAATGACTATTGCTCATCATGCTCAGTAAGATAATATATCGACTTGCAAAACCAGAAAGACACCTTATTACATGACTTATGATAGCAATTAATGAATCCATTAGTACTCCATAGGTACTCCATTGGCACTTTCTGTGATAGCCATGTACATGTATCCATTGGCACTTCTTTGGCACTTCCTGTGATAGCCATGTACATGTATCCATTGGCACTTCTTTGGCACTTCCTGTGATAGCCATGTACATGTATCCATTGGTACTACATTGGCATTCCTGTGATGGCCTTGTGCATTTATTCACTGGTACTCAATTGGAACTTCGTGTGATGGCCATGTACATGTGTCATAGGTACTCCATTGGTAGTTCTTGTGATGACCATGTACATGTATTCATCGGTACTTCATTTGGCACTTCCTGTGATGGCATACATTTTTTCATTGGTACTCCATTGGTTCTTTGTGTGATGGCGTACATGTTTTCATTCGTACTCCATTTGCACTTCCTATAATGTATTCAGGTGCAGGTACATACCATGCATATGACAGTTAATTGGTACGTGTATCCTTTCCTGTGATAACCATATCTTCAGTGTAGATTATTTTTTTTAAGCATTTGAATTATCTTCAGTCAATAATAATGCTGTTTTAGTTGGTTGATACAAAATGCCCATTTGGCGAGGGAAAATTAAATCTACAGGTAAAAGTTGTATTTTAAGCAGTGAATTGTCAAGATTCAGCCATGATTACTAATGGAATAATTTCGGTTGATGATCATGTTGTATTATGTACAAAAGCAAATTGAAGACAGGAGGTTGTAGGAGGTTCTAGATGACTCCCGATCACCTAAGAATGTTGAATTTCACTAGGACCATGGCTACATTATGGAAAAATTCAGGCAGTCTGGTCATATTTAATTCAGAATTAAATTTGCTGCCGAAGACGTGACTGCAAACAATGAAATATTTATGTGCTGTGGTCTGGTTTCTTCTTTTGTATTTTGTTTCTTCTGCCACGGGCGTTTCCGTCTTGTCACTTTTTCTCAAGAGCCACAAGGCGAAATTTGAGGAAGTTTACAGGAATATGTGCAACAGCAACTAATTTTTCAATTTTTGATTTTTCCCAACTTCCGTTTCCTGATAGACACATTAGAAGTAACTCATACAAATTGGTTCTGTTGGTGTATTATGGCACTATGAAGACAACTACTATTCCCTGATTTGACACCATGACCAGAACCTGACTAGATTTGACAAATTTTTCGCCCATTGAAATGAAAGTGATGCTGTAAAATTAATTTAATTTTGGTTGTGTAGGTTGTTTTGTAATATGATACTAGGAATACAGGGGTACCACCTAGATAGGGCTTTCGTTGTAATTCAGGGGCTATATCTAACGCTCGCCCTTAATCATCTGTTCTATTTATAGACATCAATTCAATATAGGTAGTACATGGATCCTGACTGATTCCTCGGACTGTTGATCTGTTTAACGGATTGAATACTAATAGATGTGTTTCATTGTTTATGGCACCATAGAAAATCACTGTAGTAATGTCCGCTACACGTGGATATATATGTGAAATTTAAATATATAAACTGAAAGGGAGCATCAACATTATAATCACAATAATTCAATATTCCTTGAAAATATGTATAGTTTCCCTCGAGTTAACTAAAAGGTCAAAAGAAGAACCTAGACAAGGTTTAGGGTTTAGTTTCACTAATCAATTTAATTTTAAAGACCTTGCTATTTCTTGTTTCAGCATCTACAAAATTTCCAAATGGGTATAGAAAATACTGTTGCAAACCAGGTGCTTGATGAGGTATGATCTATTTTCTAATGGACTTTAATGTAGTTTTTTGTGTCGCCTTTAAAGGTGACATACATCGTCGGTGTCGGCGGCGTCGTCGTCCGCACTCTGGTTTCCGTCCAATAACTTGAGTTCCCTTTGGTCAATCAAACACAAACTTCATACACTGCTTCCTTACCAAAAGTGCTTGCTTGGGATGGCTTTTCAGGTTCAAAGGTCAAAGGTCAAGGTCACTTTCTATTAATAGAAAATTGCTTTCCATGCAATAACTCGAGTTCCCTTCAGCCAATCAAACTCAAACTTCACACTGTGCTTCCTTACCAAAACTGTGTGATGTAAAAAAAACCCAAAAAAACCCCCATAAAAACAAAAACAAAACTGTGTGATGTACCTGTAACTCCTGTGTGGTGTACATGTACCTCCCGTGTGATGTACATTTATCTCGTGTGTGATGTACCTGTAACTCCTGTGTGGTGTACCTGTATCTCCTGTGTGATGTACATGCATCTCGTGTGTGATGTACCTGTAACTCATGTGTGGTGTACCTGTATCTCCTGTTTGGGGTACCTGTATCTTCTGTGTGGTGTACTTGTATCTCCTGTTTGATGTACCTGTATCTCCCGTGTGATGTACCTGTATCTCCTGTGTGATGGACCTGTATCTCAATTATAGATATATCTATCCTTTATTATTATCTTTTTTTCGTTTGTGATAGTTGTGTCATGTTTGATGACTAACGCACCGTCTCGGACCCGTTCATTGGCATGCATTTTTTACGGTAGTTTATTAGTTATTAAGCTTATTGAATCAATTTGACATTGACCTACGGAACATCATTGATTAATCAAACTATTGCAATGATGATTATCATTTCTCCTGCAAGTCACTTTAAATAAAACATTTTCAGCAAAAAAAAAAAAAAGATAAAAATCTTTACAAAGGTTTTTTGATTCTAAGGCGATGGCATCAAAATTCTTGTTTTTGTATTGATGTTGATGGAAACTACACGCGGCTGTCTTGTTTGTCAAAACTTCTATGTGTTATGTTTATCAAACTGATGTATGGGAAGACATTATATACTACATATTTATCCAGTATATATATTGCAAAGTCTTAACCTTGCGAGAGCATTTTGCGTGATACTGTTTTATGCTACTTTCTTTGTTTTGATTTAGGTTAAAGATTTAGCCGATATTTCCAGGTATCAGAAGGGTTCGAGACAAAAATGGCAGCAGAAACGACAATGCTTGATGAAGGTTTGTTCTTTTTTTATAACCTCGAATCCCACTTAATTAATCGAATAGGACATGTACGTGATGTCTGAATGGTGAATTTTCTACGGCCATGACATGTTTTCAACAGAATATTATTATTAGCATCATGATCGTTAAAAGTCCTGGATGGTTTAATGTATTTTGGCATTTTCGGATTTCTATACAAATGTAAACAGATAAATGTATGCTTTATATTTGAGTTTAAATCCAAAACTTTTTGTGTGTATGCCTACTTGACGAATATTTGCCCATCTCGTTAGAATATCCAGGTGAACGATACGGATCCTCTCGAACTATTCTGACTTGTTAAGGTGGAATAATAATATGAAATTAAGATAAATCGAATGGATACAATTTGTTTCTGTTTGTTTTGAATGTTAATTTCCATAATGTATGTAGTACCAGTTATACGTATATCACTGTTGTGGGCCTGGGTGGAAGCGTATGGGGTCAGACTTTGAAAGTAAACTCGAGTACCGGTAGAAAATCATCTTAGTCAGGCAGGAGAACCTTTTTAGACAAATTACTACTTCTGGGATTAATACTAACGGTGCTTTCATAAAGCCCACATAACAGAAACATAGGGTGGTTGTTTTGCGTATATGTAGCGGTAACGCACTTGTATAGGCCCCTACAAAAATAACACCTAGGCATTTTTAAATCAACTCTCTAGCTTTGTTTATGCTACTCGCGGGCTTGCTTGGTTTGCCACATATCCAAACGTGACTTAATAACAATAAACGTAATGGAAACATGATCAGGTCCGATCACTGCAGTTGGCACTTTGGCCTAGATGTCAATAATGATACATATTAATTAGTGTATTTACAGAATGATGAGTGATGTGCGGACCATTATTTTCCTCTCTTCCAGCTTCTCTTTTATCGGGGGTAGTTAAATGCCCGAGATCTGGCGGGATAGGTTAGCAAGGACAAAATTGGTGACCGTTGCTTGCCCCAATGGACTTAGTTTCTTTGAAACCATTTAGGTCCCCACCTTATAACCAGGTATAGCATTGTTGGGCATCAAAAGATAAACACAATCATGTTGTACATGTATAGGCACAAATGTCGTTCCCCACCCTAAGGGACCTACCGGTAGTTTCTTGTTTATGTTTTTGAAAAGATAAACACAATCATGTTGTAGAAATATACCTTAGGTTCGTTCCCCACCCCTATTGACTTACTGATAGTTTCTTGGTTATATTCATAGCATTGCTGGGCATCACGGGCTAAAAACAATCCTGATGTAGAAATAGGCCAAGGGGTATTTCCCCGTCCAAGAGACTTGGTCTCTTTTAACACAATCATATCGTAAAAACAATCCCATTTATCTTTTCACACCCCTAGGTACATTGTATTCTGGACTTCGTTTCTGGGTTATGTCTTACAATCAGTTGAGATCCCTCATATAACCATATAGCATTGTTTAACATCAACAAATAAAGCCATTTGCGAATTGAACATGAACATTATTTTGAGGTTTGGTGAAATCAAACCAGGCGAGCGATACATGCCCTCTGGGCCTCTTCTTTTAAGGAGGACAGAACCGTGGATCATTAATTGTCTTTCGATATTTCATAAGATAGAGACATCACTGACTAACCTAGGGATGATCCTGGGTTGTTGAACTTTTTATATGAAAACCCGATGTTAAAACATTAACCTTAAAACTGTGATAACGAGTGTTAATCATCAGCGATGTTGTAACGAGCAGGCGAGTGTCGATAGCCGCATTCACCTGAGGATCTCATATTAATCGGCGGTATTTATCGAAATAAGAGATAATGAAGGAGACTATGTATACAATGTAGTCACAGGGTTATTTATGATTTACATTTTATTGAGAACACATTCAATCAGTTTGACAAGGAACAGAGACTGAGCTTATCGGTTCAGTATTCGGTTTGACAAGAAACAGAGACTAAGCTTATCGGTTCTGTATTCAGATTAACCGGGAACAGAGACTGAGCCTGTCAGAGACTGAACCTGTCGGTTCTGTATTCAGATTGACAGGGAACAGAGACTGAAACTGTCAGTTCTGATTGCAGATTGACATGGACTAGAGACTGACCTGTCGGTTCTGTATTCTTTTGACAAGAAACAGAGACTGAGCTGGTCAGTTCAGTATTCAGATTGACAGGGAATAGAGACTGAACCTGTCGGTTATGTATTCAGATTGACAAGGAACAGAGGCTGAGCCTGTCGGTGTGTATTCAGATTGACAAGGAATAGAGACTGAGCCTGTCGGTTTCTATATTCAGATTAGCCGGGAACAGAGACTGAGCCTGTCAGAGACTGAACCTGTCGGTTCTGTATTCAGATTGACAGGGAACAGAGACTGAAACTGTCAGTTCTGTATTCAGTTCGACAAGAAACAGAGATTGAGCTGGTCAGTTAAGTATTCAGATTGACAAGGAACAGAGACTGAGCCTGTCGGTTATGTATTCAGATTGACAAGGAATAGAGACTGAGCCTGTCGGTTTCTATATTCAGATTAGCCTTGAACAGAGACTGAGCCTGTCAGAGACTGAACCTGTCGGTTCTGTATTCAGATTGACAAGGAACAGAGACTGAACCTGTCGGTTCTGTATTCAGATTGACAAGGAACAGAGACTGAACCTGTCGGTTCTGTATTCAGATTGACAAGGAACAGAGACTGAACCTGTCAGTTCTGATCATCTTTCTGATGATGTGACCAATACTTTACCGATATTGGCATGATTAATGCTGTCGTTAAAAGAGAAGACGGTTACTTTTCTCGAACACTTGGACTGTTATCACTTTTTTAAATAAACGACTCCTTTTAGATCTCTGTAATTGTTATTTCGTTTTATCGAGTAAAGTTGGAATCTTTGTTTTGTTTTCATGATTTATGGTGTTATTATTTATCATACATATGTCCATACTCGTATGCCTGTAAAATGTTACCTATCTATGCCATCTTAAAGGTTTTGGTTTACTGGAATAGCTGTGTTATCAGATGTATACAAAATAAACATCTTAGCGGTCCATGTAGCTGCGGTATCAGATGTATACAAAATGAACATCCTAGCTGCCCATGGACCGCTCATAGTTACATCCTGAACATTGCTGTCTGTGTTGGTTGATTGAGTATATTTCCATTTTAAGATGGATGCTGTTCAGCTTACCCTGCTAATGGAGGAACTTCTACAAGCTAGAAAAGTCTCTAAAGATGTACTGTATGGCCTGGGGGCATTCCACAATGTATCCGCACAAAATGCAGAAGTATGGCTTCTTTGATATTATATAAATGTGATAATAGTAATTTGAATAGTAAAACATCATCGTAATTCTACTAATGTATATAATGCGATTGTTTCTGCTTATTTGCATACAGAAAACAATAAATATATAGACATCATTGAATACAATGTGGAACATCATTGGGCAGAACATGTTGTTTATATATGAGCAGAAACACGACTAACTTACTTAATCATTTTACAGAACAATACTGGGATGTAACTAAATAAAGATAACAATATTTGGAGTTCCTCCACCACTGTTTGTCAATTGTTACATTAGATTCTGATCTCAAAATGACACTTATAAAATTATTTAAGAAACTCATCAATGTATACACATGTGCCTCACATTTGAAATAGGTAATAAAAGTTTTGCAAAACTGTTGCCCTGAAGGGAACAATGTCGCCTTGCTATTAGAGGATTAAGATTCAATAACCCGTGTAAAGTATGTGTCTTTGTATATTCAGCACAGGAATCTTAGCAGTAGATTCATTTACAGTATTTCTATAAAACAGATTCAGCATCGATGGTGTGAACTCGTCATCAAATACAAACTGAAGAAACATTATGGAGATATAAGACATTTCCTTGTCCATCATCAGGTAAGTTGGTATATCTCGACCCCTCCTTTGCCCGTCATTAGGTAAGTTGGTATATATCGACCCCTCCTTTCCCCATCATCAGGTAAGTTGGTATATCTCGACCCCTCCTTTCCCCATCATCAGGTAAGTTGGTATATATCGACCACCTCTTTGCCCGTCATCAGGTAAGTTGGTATATATCGACCCCTCCTTTGCCGTCATTAGGTAAGTTGGTATATATCGACCCTCCTTACCCCATCATCAGGTCAGTTGGTATATATCGACCCCTCCTTTGCCCGTCATTAGGTAAGTTGGTATATATCGACCCTCATCAGGTAAGTTGGTATATCTCGACCCCTCCTTTGCCCGTCATCAGGTAAGTTGGTATATATCGACCCTCCTTTCCCCGTCATCAGGTAAGTTGGTATATATCGACCCTCCTTACCCCATCATCATGTAAGTTGGTATATATCGACCCCTCCTTTCCCCATCATCAGGTAAGTTGGTATATATCGACCCCTCTTTGCCCGTCATCAGGTAAGTTGGTATATATCGACCCCTCTTTGCCCGTCATCATGTAAGTTGGTATATCTCGACCCCTCCTTTGCCCATCATCAGGTAAGTTGGTATATCTCGACCCCTCCTTTGCCCATCATCAGGTAAGTTGGTATATCTCGACCCCTCTTTGCCCGTCATCATGTAAGTTGGTATATATCGACCCCTCTTTGCCCGTCATCAGGTAAGTTGGTATATCTCGACCCCTCTTTGCCCGTCATCAGGTAAGTTGGTATATATCGACCCCTCCTTTCCCCATCATCAGGTAAGTTGGTATATATCGACCCCTCCTTTCCACATCACCAGGTAAGTTGGTATATATCGACCCCTCCTTTCCCCATCATCAGGTAAGTTGGTATATATCGACCCCTCCTTTCCCCATCATCAGGTAAGTTGGTATATATCGACCCCTCCTTTCCCCATCATCAGGTAAGTTGGTATATATCGACCCCTCTTTGCCCGTCATCAGGTTAGTTGGTATATATAGACCTCTCCTTTTCCCATCATCTGGTAAGCTGGTGTATCTCAACCCCAAAATATCGATCGATTTGAGATTTTTGAATAACCGCTTATGTTTAAAGAGGCAAGTTGATGAAAAGTTTGATAGTGGTTGGTATCATTTTGAAAGATGCAAATGGTTTCTGTGTCTTTTATACAACCCTCTTAGATTGCAGTTGGAAGACATTGCTTGTAAGGATTTTAGTCCCCGATGTTTATCATAACCTGCATGTCGCATTTTAATTCATTTGAATAGTGACACTGTTTAGAATTTTAGAAATGTGAAACTTTAATTCCTCCGTGATGTTGTTTGATGTCTCTGAATTTTATCAGTCAAAATACCATAAAGTATCCTCATTAAAGATACAAATGTGTGTGTACTATATGTATGATGACCTGAAGAAGATATCGTTTACAATTACGAAATGTAACTAACTGTATATATATGTACCTGTGTTTTTAATATTAATTTTATGGAGTATTTCAGCTAAAAATCCAACAAATTCGTGCATTTTCGTCAGATCTGTTGACTATTGATATGTAAATTTGAAACAAAAAATTGTAGTATAAAATGAAAGGATTTTACAAAAGACACAAAAATGTATGATGGATCAGAGAAATCCAGATCAGTTAATAGTTTTCTATATTGTTGATATTTGTACCTCGATTGAGACAATTGCTATCTTCGTGTATAGTCCATCGTCTGTCTGTAGCTGTGACATCCTAGACATCAGTTGGCATTGCTGTCTTCGTGTATAGTCCATCGTCTGTCTGTAGCTGTGACATCCTAGACATCAGTTGGCACTGCTGTCTTCGTGTATAGTCCATCGTCTGTCTGTAGCTCTGACATCCTAGACATCAGTTGACATTTCTGTATGATGTAAACTATCAGGCTTTGCTTAGAAAAGTGGACATTCTATTAATGTGGGAAAGCAAACAAGTAAATACATCTACGTGCTAAATCAATGCTGCCCTTGTTTAGTTCGTAGCTTTACCTTTAAATTCTAGGTAATATCTTGTCTTTTTTCAGGCAATGGGGGTGTATTTGTACGGTGAACTTATTATTTCAAGAGACAAGGAACAGAAGTTACTAGCATTTGATGTATTCGAACAGCTGAAAGACGACATGGAACCTGACCCGCTGAAATCTGTACGTGCTATGTTGTTCGGTTAATAAAGTTTTACCTTGACCTACATGTCTTTTATCCTGATGTTAAAACGTGATGTCGCAAATTATAACTGTCTTTATTTAGAGTGGCTATAACCTTTGAATTATTTAAAAATATTATTAGGCATGTAAAATCTATTTCTGTGGCAGGTTGTCATATAGACAAATCAACAGCTAGAAGCCATCTCAAGCAATAGATTCACTAAAAAAGTGAAAAGTAAAAAATTGATGTTTTCTGGTTATATGTACAAACCTATTTTGGTTGAGGACGGAGTCATGAGCTACCTGTGCCTAAATTCGATTACCTCAGTGCACAAGGTTTGGAGGAACATATTCAAAGAAGTGAACAAATGACGTCATGAAATGAACAATAACAAAAACAAAAAATATTTTAGGATAAAGAAAGTAAAAAGAGAGAAAAGAATATTCCCTTTGATCTCCAAATCAATTGTGTAAAATAAAGCGCATTTGGACACTGTATGACGTAACATACACTTCGTAAGGTGTATTTAAGTTTATTGAACAGTTTTTGTAGTTAATCAATACTTTTAATCAGGTGCACTACTTCATGGTGTACGTCAGGATAGTATGTAAGGTACCCGCTCCCTAGGATACACTTGTTACTATGTTTTAAATTTAAACAATTTCTCATTCTATGAAATCTATGGTATACAAGAGCAAAATGAATGAAACGTCTTAAATTTACATACCAAAGTCACAAAATGTCAGTTACTCTTCTATTGTGGATGGAAATTATAATTCAGCATCACAGGAAAGAAAGTGTTCTCACAAAAGTATAAAGTTGAAAAAAATGACTTAAATGTAAATGAAAACACAGGCAAAAACAAAAAAAAAAACAAAAAAAAATGAGCGAAGCTATTTTAATGATGTTTATATACAAGTATGTGCTAGCGGAAAAGAAGAGACGCAAGTTTTTTTCGATAGTTAATATTTTACATGATTCGTTGATGATGTGTTCTTGGGTGTTGGTTTCTCGATTATTTTATCATTACTGAATACATTTTGATTGCCCTAACACGACGGTGTTTGCGTGAATACCGTTGAAACAAGGGTACCTACCATATGCCGTTTCCTGATCCACTCATGGCATCAGTCGCTGCTCTTACTTTCCGTAACATTGACCCCATCAAGGTGTGCATTCCACTGATGAATAAGACCTGCGTGAGTTGAGGTACGTTAAATGGGACGTTAACGCGCTTCCTAACCCTCCTGTCTAGCTCGTCCCACAAGTGACGATCGGGGACATATCTTTAACGTACATGTAATGTTACGTTGATGGATAGGAGAAAAAACGTGTGATCTCAAGACCTGATCCCGATATTACTCACGTTAGGTGTTTTCATGCCTTGAGATACCCCTGTCCAAACTATAACAGACCCTCCCCTAAATCTGTCGCTTTCCGTTACTTAAGTGTCAGAATACCTCTCACCACGATGTTGATAGACACGTTGTCGTCTATCTGACATGTAAAGCGTAAAGCGAGACTCGTCAGTGAACAACACGCGTCTCCAATGGGCCAAACGAAATCGATTAGGTGTAAGTGCAAACAGCCACTGCATTAGACGTTGGCGTCGCCTCTGCGTAAGTGGCGGACCAACATAGAGACGTCATTGCCTTAAATGAAACTCCCGCAACCGATTCTTAACTGTTCTTGGACACACTGGCCTACCATGAGTTCCGAAAACTTGGCGTGACGTCACCGGCGCCGTCTGGAATCAGTCACTGAGGTGCGAGAGACGTGTGCCTCTATCTTGACGTCGCGACGTAATGCTGGCGTCCGCTCCAGGGACAGTCACACAATATCCCTATGGCTCTGAGACGCACATCTCGACGGGATGCTATTGTCTCATGTATACCATAATGCTTGGCTTCATGACATTGCGAATGCCCCTGCATTATCAGAGCAATTGCCCTTCCTCTATCGACTTCACTTGATCGCGGCATTTCGCTGTACTATAGTTTCGGAAAGAAATGTTGTGTAACTGATCTGTACTACTGTTACAGTGTTTGATTTGTAATGATTAACCAGCACAGATGGTGCAATAGTACCTGGGATGCACACTTTCTTGAAAAACTGCTGAAAGCATGCAGCGTCGAGCGTTGTCACGGTCGACTGAATTTTAACTGAAGAACATTTCCACAGTGCACGGATGTAGCTCAGTGTGAAATTCAATTGAAGTTAGGCCACGTGTCGAAAAAGTTATATTAGAAAACTGCACTTGCGTTTGAATTTCTTTTTCCCGCTATTATCGTCTATCTGCGTTGGTCTACTGAAACGATTATTTAAGGGCAATGATCTTTGATATTTGAATTCAGCTGCCGTTTTGACAGTTTAGCCGTCGAATAGGCCATATCTGTTTACCTGGCGTTTGAACTCATTACATTGAAATGTTTTTAGCTGTGTTTATTTAAAAGATAACTGTCGATTGCAGCTCCCCTGATCGGCCACCGGGGGTCATATGTCTTGCCAGAGCGTCCGTTCTCTGTCTGGCGTCTGTCAAGGTCTATGCTTTAATCGCTGATTAGATTTTTGATAAAATTTAGAAACGTGTGAAGAATCAGTGTGGTATAAACGAGTTGTATGACTCCCCTGGAGTGAAGGGGAACGGGCCTAAAAATGGGAAGTGAGCTAGGATGGTTTTTTTCAGTAAATTTTGGAATAATGTTTCAATCGGCGTCGTATATTTTTCATTTGTCAAGGGGAACCATTTAAGAAATATAGGCGAAAACAAATGTTATATATAAGCATGAACAAGTCTGTAACCTTTCAACCTTTTAACGCTTCACTTATCGTGTATACTTGGTGGCGCGACAATGAAAAAAACACACATTTTCTTTTCGCGACATTTTTACATAATGTTATCGTCAAACTTGCCTAAATGTACACACGTATGCACTCACGCACTCGTGGGTTATTCCTACGATGAACAGACTATACTTACGTCCGCACGATAGGTATATACTATACATGTAGGTAAAAAAAAATATCCGTCGGATATCAAGGCGTTGGAAAGATCAAACACAACCGCACCCTTCGTGTCTCATGTTTACAAAGTATTTTATAAAAAAAGCTATCATTGATTGAATCTTTGGATGAAGTGTTCTTGCGCATCTCCTGTTGTATTTTGTTGTTCAGGCCCACTATTATTTTCTCAACGTTGCTTCCGGATTGCACCTTTGGCCCCTAGTATCTTTGACAAACCCTCGAAGGACGAAACAGCTGTGCTGTGCAGTATACGTTGTTTTTACATTTCAATGTGTTGTCTGGTGTTATATGTTTACATGTTTGACAGCATAGACATATACATCTAGCTCATTTACCTATCTTTTAAACACAGGACGACTAACAAACATACTGCATATGAAAATATACACTTTTATTGATATGGCTATACAGTGGGAGGAGGATGAATTAAGTTTTGTAATGTACTAATTCCGAGAAGAAAAATATTTGCAAAATATCAGCTTTCTGTGAAATAAGATATCTGTTAAATATAAAACACTTTCGAGTGATGTCATTTAATTTCCAGTTCCGATCCCGACCCATTAAAGCACCGAGACGCGCACATGCTGTGTTCCAGCTTACACATTTCATACAAATCGTTACTCATTGACGTCCTCGAGCACTCTACAAATTCTGGTACACACATGTCCGCATAGCACCCTGCAAAAAAATCAAACTCGATATAGAATCACAAATAAAAGGAAACGTTATCGTTAATTCATAACAACACTTTCCTTAATTCATAACCACACTATCGTTAATTCATAACAACACTATCGTTAACTCATAACAACAATATCGTTAACTCATAACAACACTATCGTTAACTCATAACAACACTTTCGTTAATTCATAACAACACTATCGTTAATTCATAACAACACTATCGTTAATTCATAACAACACTATCGTTAACTCATAACACTATCGTTAACTCATAACAACACTATCGTTAACTCATAACAACACAATCTGTGATAATACACACTCGTGAGTCACGGCTGTTGCAATCTTTCCCCTCCAAAATCGTGCATTTGTAAACAAACATAGCGGCGCCAAAACGTTTGGACGCCGGAGACCGTGTATTTTACAACGGAGAAATTTGCCAGATTGTTAATTTCTATCAACCCAGAGCAGACTTTGCTAAACAATATGTTGTAAGGTCAATTTCCACAGACAACCTTTGGAGAGCATTTCTACATGAATTGCTGGCCGACATCCCCGAAAGTTCTCGTAACGTTGCCGTCAACTGGCTTGGGATTGACGTCAGCTTTTGAATATTCATTAGCACGCGCGCCTTATCGTTTCTTTTGAATTGTAACGGCCATGTAGCGACACATTTTCCGGGGTTTCTTTGCCGTTTTTCTATTAGGAAGAGGTAGATGTCAGAACTAAACAATACATGGTAGAATAAAAATAATCAACTTTGACTCGTGTATTGTTGCAGGATATACAACTCTGACTCAAATTTTTGCAATTTTAATTAATAACTCAGGCCTGCGGCCTTTGTTATTAATTTAATTACAAAATATCCTCGACCTCGTTGTAAATCCTGCAACAATACACGAATTATCGTTAATTATTTCTTAAACAACACTATCATTTACCCACAACACCACTATAGTTAACCCATAACAATACCATATTTAACCCTTAACACTATCGTTAACCCATAACATATCAAATGCAATGTTATTTGATTTGTTGAATGTTTTGTTATTGAAGTAATAAAAGTTGCCTCGTTTTCTATAAGTAAACACGTTGGCGGTGGACAAGGGTCCGTTATATCAATGACTGATAGCCATTTGGGAAAGGTAGTTTTCAATTGCAATTCCAGATAAATATCAAACATTTTACTTACTGTACACAGAGAGGGCTTCTTCACAGCCATTTGTAACTTGCATCGGGGTGATGTCAACTGTAAAAGGAACTGTATCGTTAAATATGATAGTCTCGTATGTCTTTTCAATGATAACATTACCGGTAGGGTAAACAATGATTTATTTGTTAGTCATTCTCATAAAGGTAAGTGTTAACTGGTCAACGTGTTATTAGTACGGGTTTAGGGATAAGGAACGACAACAGATGTTAGGTCTTGGAGAACAATAGAATTACAAATAACAGGCAGAAGAGGCAGCTAATGCAAAGCCCCCACAATTATTACTCTCATTCATTACTCAGAGCCATAGTCGTTGTGTAGGTATGGCGGGGGTCTTATATATGGTAAGTACAATGTCGAATTGTCCATTAATAACTCGATGTTCCTTTAAAGGATCATTGAAAAACTCACCTTCTTTCTGTGAAGCTGGCGATAAGTTGTCCAATGACTTTTTGCTAAACCATGCTGTCAAAGAAAAGATGATAAATATACTTGTCAATATTACACGAAGTTATTTTATTATTTTATTGTGTAGCTACATGACAGAATAAATGTCATAGCTGTATACATTGAATATTAACCTCTGCCTTATAATAGGAATTGTTATTCATCAAGAAAACAGTTACAAAATTGCTGTTTAACTAGCAATATTCTAATGTACGGTGTAATACAGCGCAGTAGAAACTTACAATTTCTTTTGAATATCGTGTTTGGGAAATATTCATCTGTGGAAAGCGATCGACTTTCAGCAAAATCTGAAATTAAAGCATATCAACTGAAAAATCATTCAAGTAATATTTTAAAGTGACAAGCTACGTGATTTCCTAACGGCGGTCCTATTACCATTGACAATCTGATAGATTCTGATTGATGTATGCCGTGCCCAGTGTTGTTGGTGCTATCGCAAAACAACATGGGCAGTTCAATAAAATCAAATCGAACAAGATTAAAAAGAATCAAATATCAATTATCATTAAACTTTTGTGGACGTCAGATTGAATTTAATGTTAAAGGTTCACGTGACAATGACTTGGTTGAGATGAGATATAAAGATTGTCTGTCAGGACGATCTACCCATAGGCTTATGAAACAAAATGTGATCAATTACAGTCTAACACTACACATAACGACCCCAAACTATTATCACTTTCAACGCTTTCACAGAACAATTGGTAAGAACTGTTCCGAGACTACACATCTTGTTCGTTAGAGTGGAATAGGTCACCCATTCTAATTATCATATCCGCGACGTTGTGACCTAATTACCGCCAACTGTTACTTGACAGGTACTTAACCTGTCAATATACGATTATTACCATGAATAACCTTAATATAGATTAAAGTTGATTAAAATAACGTTCCTGACCTGGCATGTGATAGGCGCATCTGTCCAATAGAGCTCAATACACGTATATAAATACCAATAACAAAGTCGGTCATTCGACAAACCCGCAACGTGAAAGGTAAGGGGTCACCTGCCCGACTACGTGGGTTTTCTCCGGGTACTCAGGTTGTTCTCACAGTTAGACCCCTCGCACACTTCATCCGGGCCAACAAATGTGAATTTTATAAGATGCCATAAGTTGTTTCGCAATATTTTTTTCTGATACAAATAGTCCAAAAGAAGAGAAGAAATAATATGAAGCGACTATCTATCAATAACGAGAAACCTTCTTCCAATTACAATTCTCTGTAATTATAAAGTGCGACTCCGGATATGGCCATGCTAATCAGACACCATGACAAACACCATAATTGATGCCCGATCAAAAGGAAGGAAGTCTATTTGAGAAGCGACATGCTACTATCGACACTCAAGTAAATATTCAATATGTCTCGACACGTTATAATAGCTTCAGACGACCAGAGCTTAGTCGACGGTCACCATTGTCTGACAATGTGGAAAAGTCGATTTGGAACTTCACACTAAATGGCTTGGTGTAGGCATATCTTTCTTCAACTTTATTACAATCCACAAAATAGACCAGAAGTTTTAGCTGAAAATAATTCCCTGTTCTCAACATGTCGACTAACAGACATGCCAAGAGGCCCATTAGTGTCTGGCTCGTCACTTTGATGGAAGACGACGAAAACGAAGATGTCATATTTCAAACGGTACTATTTAAACCTACATGTAATGCATCGATACAAATAAGTTATGTATGTTGTTGAAGAATAGGAATGGATCTTAATTTCATAGATACATTAAACATGTTTTTTTTAGCAAGATACAGATTCTTGTAGAAAAACACACACAAAATGTTGTGATATTAAAGTCACCCTATTCTTGAGCTAGGTGTGACATATTTATGTGTCTGTGTTAAGAGAAAAGAGGATTAGCGTAATAAAATCGGGAATAGCCGTCCGAATACATTAGGTATATGTCCACTCAGATGTAGCTCCGTTTAACCGGATTCGCCGGTGGTATTGACCGCGTACTACAAGGGATGAGAGGTATCGCTGTCTGATTTGTGACCGTGTGTACTACACGCCATATCCCCCACTAAATCTACTTAATCCGTCGTAGGCTTATTTATAATTACTTGTTAGGGCCTTGTCAGTGACTGGTTATAATAACAGCTTTGAGTATATCACATATATTAATCTATAAGGACTATCATTGGTTATAAGAACTATCATTGGTTATTAGGACTATCATTGGTTATTAGGACTATCATTGGTTATTAGGACTATCATTGGTTATTAGGACTATCATTGGTTATTAGGACTATCATTGGTTATTATGACTGTCATTGGTTATTAGGACTATCAATCAGGACTCTCATTGGTTATTAGGACTGCCTTTGGTTATTAGGACTATCATTGGTTAGTATAAACCATATTTCATTTCGTAAATGTGTACAATTTATCATCAAACCAATATAACAGTAATGAAAGAGGATCCAGAAACTAGTTGTTAAACTTATATAAATCTGTTTCCTTTTAATTAGGACTGCCATTGGTTATTATGACTATCATTGGTTATAAAGACTATCATTGGTTATTAGGACTGACATTGGTTATTAGGACTTACATTGGTTATTAAGACTATCATTGGTTATTAGGACTATCATTGGTTATTAGGACTGACATTGGTTATTAGGACTATCATTGGTTATTAGGACTGACATTGGTTATTAGGACTATCATTGGTTATTAGGACTATCATTGGTTATTAGGACTATCATTGGTTATTAGGACTGACATTGGTTATTAGGACTATCATTGGTTATTAGGACTGACATTGGTTATTAGGACTATCATTGGTTATTAGGACTATCATTGGTTATTAGGACTATCATTGGCTATTAAAACTATCATTCGTACTATATAATGTAGTAATAAGGATATGATGCTCGCTGTCGATGAGAATAAATTTGTTTTAGATTTTCCTATAAATAATATCTGTTGCAGTTAATGTTATGATTTTTCGATTATTTCCTTCCCTGCTATACACCAGATAATATGACGGGAAAGTGGATAAGAATGAGCAAATGAACATTTATATGAGAACACGTTATGTTTAAACATTTTTGGGGAACGTATATTGATTCCAAAAAATAGCACATTCAAGTAGAAACCAGATTATTGTGTTGATATATTAATTGACGCTATCATGTTAGCATTTCAAATGGTTCTATCGAATTATTAGGTAAACATATTGAATGACTTTATTGTAAATGCTTAAACTGTTAATATAAATATTTTTTGTTCATTTGCAGTATTGACGTTTGTGAACTATCTGTTAAGTGACTATCACAGAACGCTATGTTAATGGCAATAAATAAAAGCAGTATTCCTATCAGATAGTTCTAAACTAGATTTAAAATAAAAACAACGTGTCTTTGAAGTAAGGAATGAGTACTTACGTATTTGTAAACTGACTGCCAACGCGAAGATCATAACAACACTTGTATATCCGCTGTACGTTTGTGTGAAATACATAATTATAGATCTGAAAAGAGAGAAAGAACGCCATAATATGATGTTTTATGAAGAAATGAATTGCCAGGTATATGGTACGGTAAAGAAAAAAAAAGAATTAAAATATTTAAAACTTACTTTACAAATGCAATCAAATAAACAATCCGTGGTGAATGGCGACACTGTGGTATATGAGATGATGACACTGCTATATACAGACTATCGATGTTTCCAGTTCTACTCCGTTCTTAATATGCTACCTGTTGCTACAGTCGTTTTCATTTTATTATCAGCTATCTGATAATTGAGCGCACGTCATAACCGAAGGCGGTGAAATGTCTCCCAATCCTCTACGAACAAAGACTTTTGCGCGACTGTGAATTGTTGTTTGAGGGACCACGTGATAGAGAGGACAGTTGCTTATTCAGGGGAGTGCTTTGTCCACCATTTTTGGATATCTTAGATTTGTGTATATCATTTGACAAGTAAAGTGCGGTTTGACATTTTATATTATTTCCCAATTCATTTACTTACATATTTATAAATCCCTCGAAGACTGACTGCTGTAAAACGGTACTATGTGACAAGTCATGCGATTTAATTTAAATATCGTTGACAGTCCTAAAATGATCAATATTTTACTATTTGTAAAGTCACATGTTGATAACCCCTTTCACTGATTGGTTTCCTTACTGACATGTAACTTTCTTATGTATGCTACTCGTGAATGCCTGCCTGCTACTGTCTGATATGCAAAATCATTTTATACCCCCCCCTTTCCTGGCGCGCTTAAAATCCAAATATTGCAAAGTTATTGGCTAGTATTGTGACATACTGTTGTTCATGAAACTGATGTAAAGATATACTTTATAATGTATACAGGCTAACAAATAACAATTAATTTATTTAATGTGATTCTAGTTTTACTGTGCTGTAAAATGTTACTTAATACTTGCATTATTGAAAATATAAGTTTTGAAGGTACAGTTATATTTACAATCATGATTGGCTATCATTGTAACAATGCATATTTCTACAATATAAAAAGTGCTATACGTTTGTCTTTTAGATTTTCTGAAATTATTGGGTGGTAAACTGCAAGAGGGAACTTTTGATTCCTGAATGTCAAGACCTACGTTTTGGGATTAGTGGAATCAATTCCGAATATAAGCAGGTATATGAGAAATGTAAATTACCTTTATCAAAAATATATCAAACTAATTAAAGGCATCTTCTCTTCTGTATTTTGACATTTCGACTTCCATAATTTCCTTTCTACATTTCAACACGTTTGACCCTTGACACAACTGACGAGTCCTAGACGGACGAAACAGCTGTAATATGTCCCTAACATCACATTAAGTTCATCCTTTGGTATATACACAGTGTACTTTACTTAGTTGCTATTCAGCAATGTGTTTTGTATAAACATACAAATACTACAGTATCTATATGGGAAGTCAACTGTTGAAGGACTACTTCGGTCTGTGAAGTATACCCGAGTAAATAGTTCCTTTGTTTTAAAGACCCGAATAGTTCCACTATCGACACAAGAGCATTGACTTATATTGACATTTCTGATTGTTTCCAAAATAACTATAACATATACAGGCATGCTTTATTTAAAGAATGGTTCTAATAGTTTACTATTGCAGTCTAATATTGATGAAGTAGAAGAATGTGTTGCCTGCGTGTTTATCACATTAATGTCACTAACTATCGATACATGCCTACATTGACATAGTGTTAATGTGTTTTAACGTCCATATACATACCTGTTTTAGTCACGTAAACCGTAATATTATCAAGTTAGTACCAATATCATACATCGTCTGAATAAACACTTATTTGAAATTATGCAATATCTATTTAAGACGTAATGATGCCAATTATATCACGTATCTTAATTCTGTTCCCTGAAAAATACTGCAATTCAATGACAAATACTCATCAGTGAACGCTGTAAACGGTGGGGTTGTATTTCAGCATTGAACTGCTTTCAGTTGGCATTTATTTGCTGATAATGCCAACTGGACATAAGCAAATGTAATGAAGCGCACTAGCGTTTCATGTTAAATTTTATCAAGTTGGCATTAGCCAATTACTGCTATCTGAAAACAGTTCACTGCTTATATCACTTGCGAATAAAAACGATCACTATAATTAACGGATTTCAAGTTTCCCCACCATTCTCGACTGTGAGCCTGTTAGCAACTATACTATGCTGTTCTGCATAAAAAAAAATGCGTAAGATAGCGTTAGTTATGTAGAACAATAATGTAATACAACGATACATGTATATACTTATCAGTGAGCGCTGTGAACGGTAGAGGCATAAAGAACAATAATCTATTACAATGACATATACTTATCAGTGGATGGGCAACATTGTCTGAAAGAAGACAAGACAAAATTGTTATTATTCTATAAAATGCACAATAATATAGCTCCATCCTTATTAAACGACATTTTCCCCAACAGTTGACGAAAACAGTCTTTAAAACTTAAGAATTAATCAAGATTATATACCACCTAGATGTCGCCTGTGCTATTTGAAAAAAAATCATTTCTCTGTAGTACAGTTAAGATTTGGAATTCTCCAGACATTTCTGTAAGATCTTTAGAAACTTAAAAATCAAATAAAACGGAAAAATCTCTAACTAGACTGACGGTCAGAAATAGAAAACTTGACATTATACATGTACATAATCGACTTCGGTATAGATGTATTGCATTGAATGCTGACCTCTTTAATGTCAATTTAATTCTGTATCCATCTTGTAATTGTTCCTTTTCCATAGAAAATGCATTACACTACTTTTTCCAATTTAACCAATTTAATGATTATTGTGTAATTGTTTTGAGAAAATTATCTATGTAAAATGTGAATATTGACTTGAATTTGATACTCCATGGTTCTGATGCACTTAGTCAGAAAGTTAACGAAAATATACGCTTGACAGTTCAAGAGTATATAAAAAATACTAACCGCTTTTAGTAAGCTGAACGATATTATTATTTCTGATATTGTGCATGAAATTTACTGTAATAATCAATTCATATTCATCAAACTTACATGTATTTACATGGATGGAGTTTACATTAGTATTTGATGTACAATTTAATTTGTGGATGTTATAGCATTAGTAGTTATGTAATGTCACCTATACACACTTCATGGTTCTGATATACTTAGGAATATATGGAAAATATATGCTTTTAGTCCAAGACTAGAGCTGCGATATGTGCTTAGTAATTGGTTTAATCAGTGTGGAGCGTGGTCAAGCGTGCTGATGACTCGGTGAATGTGGCAAGAGTTGATATGACCAACACAGAAGCTGAGCCCTTCATACGATTGATCAGGCTACCAGGAAACTGAACCATTAATACGATATACGAATATTATATACTGCTAATTTTAGTAATATACCAATATTTGACTTGTTACAGTGTAGGCCTATGTTGTGTATGAGATTCATTTTGATAGCTAAGTCATGTTCATTGAACTTATTTGTTGTATTGCTTTCAATAAACTTGATGTTAAATGTGGGAACTGGTATGGAATATGAAATCGCGTATTGTCACCTTATATATGAATATTGTTTTTTATATATACATATCGTTATATTATATCACATATGCTGCCATTTGTAAATGCCATCGTATATATCTTTATGGAAAATGACGTTTATAAGTTGTACAACTTGTGTCCAATTCCTTTAGAATATTTTCAAATAAGATATGTTTAAACTAAACCTATCAGTGAGCTCTGTGAACGGTAGAGTTATATAGAACAATAATGTAATACAATGACATATATTTATCAGCGAACGTTGTGAACGGTAGAGTTATATAGAACAATAATATAATACAATGGACATATACAATTGTAATTATCAGTGATCGCTGTGAACGGTAGAGTTATATAAACCCTATATTTCTCCTCAATTGCTGTGAACGGTTAGTAATAGTAATATACCATTTTAAAGAACTAAATATCACCCAAAAGGCAGTTGACTTTTGTAATATCAGTGCTGATGATGCTATATGAAAATAGACATTAAACAAATTCGCAATGTTTTGATTTATGCAGCAAAAATGATATTCAATATTACTGTTGAAGTAGTTGTAATAAACGGCAATTAGATAGAACATGTCTGAAATACTGCAAAACCGCATACTGGAACTTATGAAACGTAAGTCATCAACATATGTCAGTGATGCGGCCGATGGCCACGCTACTATTAACTTAATGTAATTAATTAGTGATACCTGAATGATCTAGGTAGATACGTCAATGGTATATACATATATAACGTGATACAATCATCCTCTCTAACACGCAAATAGAGTAGGAGGATAATGATGTGTGTCTATACTTTATATATTTATTTATTAATGTAGTATGAAATATGTATATCAACATGGAATAGACCCCTGAAATTACTAGTGAGAGGAGCTAAAGGAATGTAGAGGATAGTTATAATGTAACAACGCTAACATTTCATAGCACATTTAAAAAATCAGCCACAGTCGTAAGATAAATAAATTATCACGGAAGGTATACTTGATTGTTCATTATAATTATCTTTTTTTTCATACCTATTCCCGCAGATTGATAACCAGCACATATTTAAGTTAACGACAAGTTGTGTATCCGGTTATCTGATTGATCATTGTATACAGTGATTTATGGTTCATGTTTTAATTCCCTGTTTTGCTGCTTTTGTTCAATGATGTGAAAACATTGATATAGAGGTTACACAACGAGTCGATGTTGGATATGGAATTTATTTCACTCGAGTAAGTTATTTTTTAAAAGTTACAAAAGACACGAGCTTTAGCGAGTGACTTTTGTAACTTTAAAAAAATTACTTATGAGTGTGAAATAAATTCCATATCCAAAAATCAGGAGTCGTGTGACCTGTTTCTACAACAATGATATCGGCTTGAATCAAAGGGGAACGTGACCAAGTCTAATTTCGCGTATGCAAATAGGGTGTACAAGTGACAGCCGGGATCCGGTGATGTGACGTCATTCGGTTATTGATGACATTAGTAACAATTGCAGTTCTGGTCAAAGGTCACCGTGTCAACCAATCAAAACGCGTTTAGGGTTTATTCCACGTGTGGTATTAACTGAACGTTATTCAATGGTTGTAATGATTATTTCATGCATTGGCAGTTGAAATACACCCACCTATTGTGGTAAAAAGCTATTTCCGGAACGTTTCATCGTCTGTGACAGAGGAAAGATTAATATTTCTTTATCTTTCTTGATACAAGAAGTTCATAAGTCCCTATTCGGACAACGTCAAAAATAGTACCTCGCCATCAGGTAGGCGCCACTGACGTACCTATGGAGTGTATTGGTTTAACTATACGACCAATAACGTTTGCGCTAATAATCACCCTACAAGTGTAAGGATATTTTATAGATACGACATACGGAGTCTCCGTGCTTCAAAAACGTTATTTATTTATTTAATCTAGTTAAAATTAACCTTTTAACATACATTATACATTTTAGTAGCATAATCATCGCCATGGCCCATTGGTGCATTGTGCATTGTGAACGGATTACGAAAACAAATACATGTAAAGTGGCTCTACCATACGAGCTAATCACAGACTTGTTGAAAAATGAAGTTTACTTTATCATTTGTATTCAGTCTTGTTAAAGCTAAAATTGAAATATTTCATCAGTTTTTTTTCTTAATTTTACGATACCAGGGCACCAGAGGACCACTTTTTAGGAATATGATTTTATTTGTCTCTTGGTACATAGCATTAAACAAGACAGACACTGCAAGAGGTTGTCTTTCTATGCGCTCTATGTAAAAAAATATTTGAAATCGGGAAACCCACTTAAAAGTTGCAAAAAGCCTAATGATGCAACTTTACGGCCATACATTAATATATATTTATATGTTACGGATTAAAGGTTTGTTTTCAAAAGCTCAAAAACTGTTCGACATTTAGTTTTCTTTATTTTGAAAACGGTCACGGTTAGGTCAAAACAGGTAAATAGGCGCCATACCTCTTTGTACAGTATGGAGCATGAGAGAGGAGGTTTCTTTAATTCTACATGACATTTGTATAAAATTTTCTCATCCCGTCATCTTGGCTCTAACAACAGGATAGATAACCCACACGTCAATGTTTTCCTGTTTTAAATTGAGTAATATAATCAATGCAATAGTCATTTTTGTCCTTGTAAAGTAAGCGGACAAAAGGCTGATGCGCAAAGGCATCAACAATCATTAACGGGTGACACTATTGGTTCTTCTTGGTAAAGAGATTCATGGTATACCTTAATCTTAACATTCATAACAACAGTGTTGTGATGTAGGGATTGATTTATAACAGGTAATTTTACACAACAAAAGTGTTGTGATGTTGGTGTTGATTCATTACAGGTTAATCAACACAACACCGGTGTTGTGATGTTGGTGTTGATTTATAACAAGTAAATCTGCACAACACCAGTGTTGTCATGTAGGGATTGATTCATAAAAGTCTTCAAGTAACAAAGGTCTATTGTATTCAAATGGAAGACTTCACGTGTTTAAATAGTATTTAATTTATCGTTACTGAATCATTAAACGCGCAGCAAATACACAACATCCAATCTATGTTGGATAGAAAGTGGCCTGTACTATCGTGGAGATATTATCAGTGCCTCGTGAATAGCGTTATTAACCCGTTCACCGTTTCTTTGTACAAGTCCCTAGAACGTTCTTTGATCTGGGTAATTCTCTACCTTACATACTAACACTGGGATTATATAGGTCGCTAATTGTAACAATGTATCGATGAGTTGGTCATGTCATCCCGTAATGAATCATTGTTACATCTTTGACTTTGATGAAGTCTAATTTATAGCGAGGTATTGTTATGTTAACGGTGTAGAAATGTATTTAAAAGTGGATGGCTGGCGGTGTTTATGGTTTTGTGGTACTCTATCATTTCCTTGGTGATGTCGGTGTTTACATTACCGGAAGTAGATTTCGGAATAATATGTTATAACAAAAAAGGAAAAAATCCTTGAATTTACTTAAAATGGAAACATACAACAATGACTTTGTTGTAGTTAGGTATGAAGTCCTCAAATACAATTTTGAAAAACCCGAAACTTACACGAACCAACTGATTTTAAAGTGGAGATTCGCAAATGCTTTTCGGTTTTTGATATGCTTTTTTTTTTTTTATAAAAAATGAATCAATGAAATTTGATTTTTGAATCTCTGTTATATGAAAAAAAGGTCAAAAGTTGGGAGAAAAAAAAAACATTTAGAAAAGATGTTTAAGCGTAAGGATGTTGTGTAGAGGTTTAAGCTGTCATAAGCACACATTTTTTTGTGTTTTGTAGGCAGGGAGAAGATGATCGTAAGAGCTGCTCTATATATGTTCCCTTTCTAAACAACTCTCTGCTGCCAATGTCTGCTTTGGCAATGCCTCATTTTTTATCTTTAGTTTAGCGTTCGCTCCTATGAGGAAGGCTTTTGAGTTCTGTCCCCAAGCCGAAACATACCAGGGTATATTAAAATAGTAGTTGCAACTCCTGCTTACCGCTCATCATATAAGGAGAGGGTCGCCCGTTGTAAGTATAATTTGACCGGGTGGAGTGTCCTACTGGGTGTCTTGGTAGTATGCTTCAGTGAGGTAGCACTATAATCGGCAAAACTTACGGACTATCACAAGGAGACTTAACCCGACCATACCACAGCCTCCCAAAGCATACACACGCACTCACCACGCGCATGCATGTCGCTTGCATGGGAGGCCGTCCAAAATGACATGATCTGATGATAGGACGTCAAACAATAATAAACCAAACAAAACAAAACTTTTGTATAGTTGTATAGGACGGATAAAATAGTTTCAAGTACATGCATATAAAGTTAATCGCAATTTAACAGAACATTTATTGTTTAATTGAAATGACAATTAATTTTAAAAATTTATCACGAGGAACTTTAATTTTGAATCAGATTGATCCATAGTAGTCATGGTTTTATCTGTTAAATATGTTGAACATTATAACAAGATTCTTGAAACTTTACATCTCGTGGTTATCTATTTTATATGTTTTAAATAAGGCAAAAGAGGGCTACTCCCACACGTCTACATTAACGATGAGACGAGGCCAAACAATAGGCTGAGTAATGTAGGCGTTAAACCAGTAACTAATTAAGTGACAAAATAATAATTATATTGCTGAAAAGGATGCGATACGAAAAAAACACATAAGATGATTCTTGAAGCTGAGATATTTTTGCCCTTGTTACTTTTTTCAAAACTCTTCGTTAATTGACTATAACCATTATATATCAAGTTTGATATGGCCCTGGAGTTCTTGAGGTTATAAGGTTTATGAGGTTATAAATATAGACGTGTATCACACGGACAAAAAAGCGTGAAGGTTAACTATTTCATGAAATATACAGGCGTGTTTTTATATCTTAATAACCTTTTACACAGCTGTATGTTTTTAATGTAATGCACCATCGTGTTAATATGATGTTGTATACAATTTTCTTAAATCTTATTTATATCACGTATGTATACTGTAATGTAATACATCGGTTATTATATCATTTTGTATACAATATTATCTTAATACTAAACATGTATGGTGATGTAATTCAAAGTCTTCCTTATAGCACGTTTTACACAACTGTACGTACACTTTAATGTAAGGCATCGGTTATTTATATCATGCTATATAAAATTATCTTAATACTACAATGTAATATATCGTCGAATTAATATAATGTTATACAGTTACAATACCATAATGTTATAAGCATTCGTATTTATGTGCATGCATGTGTGGTGTTATTATACCACATATAGTCCGATCTATAATGCGGTGTTTATATCATCACTGTAATATTCAGTTTTACTAATATTGTAATATAACATTTCGTCGTATTAAAACTATAATTCCATGCTATATATACCATCTTTAAAATGCGTGTCGTCGACTTTTTGATAAAATGTGAACGAACAAAAAATACAAAGCAAAGCAAAATGATTGAATATAAAGCCACGAAAAGCTAGCAGAAGACAAACGAGACGTTATATTTACTATCATAATTTTATCCAAACTTTTTAGAATTATTTTCTCATAAAGTGAATAAAGCTGCTAATCATTGCGCCAAATTTGACACAATCAGTATTAGTGTTCGTTTTTTAATTGCAGTACGTGTTCAAGATGGATCACAAATGAGAACGATTTTTTTTACATTGGTTGAATAAAGTATTCAGATACATTTTAAGACGAAATTATTTCGATGAGAGGCGACACTCATGAGAACGTAAGTACGTGTACTATGATATCGATGCTGCCAATGTTTAATCTGTACGGTCAGAGGCCGAGTCCTACGCACCCAGTTTGGTATACTATTTATAAGTGGTGTGCGTGATACGGCCATACTTAGGATGAGACACCAACACTAGGTTATATCGAAATAATCTCATTCCATTAACGGTGCGCCCATTACCACCTAATTAATGAATAGAATAGTTATCCTAACAATATAGCAAATACGTTCTTCGTGTTTTCAATGACGTTATCAAACGAAGGACACGATCATCTAGTGATATACGAAGGGTATTCTACAGAGTGCACGTAATCCATCAAGTCATCGGTTTGTATATATGCGATTGTCACACCATTACTTTCAGTTAGCTGATCAATAAGCGGAAATCAATCGACAAATATCGTGTAATGACTCTACCACATGCCCAACTGTTTACCCACCTCCAACATCGTGGTTGTCCATAGCCGAGGATCTGTTCAACATTTTTGATGTCTACTACATATAAGCATTACAAGATTTTACAAAACAAATGTTCTGAATTAGTAATTGGAAATGTACAGACGGTAGCGATTAGAGGTTTTGATAACTCCCATAGATTCACGTGATAAATGCCGGCAGAATTGCAAGGTGCGACACGGACATGTCATTATCTTGCCAGTATGGCAATGTGGAAACAGCATGGCCCGATATTTTTGCAGTTAACACAAGTGTTTTAGTATGTGATACAAGTTATGCACGCCAATTTGTAATGATTTAAGCTCATGCTAGCTATTAGAGATTTAATAACTTGTAAATCAATACACTTAGTAAACTAAAACAAAAACAAACAAAATATAAAAAAGACGTTCGAGAAATGATTATTTAAAGTTGGGGTCATTAATGTAATCATGTTGGAAACTAGAGCTGAAATATATGTCGTCTGGCATAGTCCGAGTAGTCGGTAAACTAAGATATTCCTTATGACTTAGAACTTCAATGATTGTAAAATATAATAATGTTATGATATAACATTATATTATAAGACGTTGGGAACTGGCTTTACACATAGACAGTACATAATGTAATCAGGATAAATGAACTGGGGAGAGTACACACATTCATTCTACCATAAAATATCCATCTCATGAGAAACCTCCTATTCAGCCACGCAGGTCTTTCTCTTTTCCTTAGTCGTTCATCTTAATAGTACCAACTGGGCCAATACTCGTATCTTAACGATTCTAAAATTAAAGTAATTAGTTACACTATAGCATAAAATCTCAGCTACATAAGATATATCGGATTTGATACACATACAATGAAATGTATAGAAAGGGTCACTTCCTGTAAACATGTTTTGAAAAAAACAAAAAAAACAAAAAACAAAAAAACAAAAAAAATAACAATGGCACAGGAAGAGATCTATTGAGAGTTATCAGAAAAAGGAAAGAGAAACAGAGATGTGAGAAAACACAAATATGTATATATATCTAAAACAGGGTGGTTAACCACTAAGAGATATGGACAACTGTGTTGTGATTTAAGGTAGTTTATAATAGTTTAAACAGAGATTAGTTTTGATTTGTTCCGTTGACAGGTCAAACTTATTATTTAGATATGAGACAATATGTACAGTGAATAGCAAATAAGAATCAGAGGAGGAGAGTCATATAGGGTAAAGTAGTCAATGGATAGCGTACAATATGAGGTACTAATTGTAAGTATTAAAAACACGTTTCACTTACGTTATACATACTATGTACATATAAACAGGAATCATAACAAACTCCAAACATTATTACATGCAAATCTTTGGTTTGGTTTGTTTAACGTCCTATTAACAGCCAGGGTCATTTAAGGACGTGCCAGGTTTTGGAGGTGGAGGAAAGAGGACTACCCGGAGAAAAACCACCGGCCCACAGCCAGCACCTGGCAACTGCCCCACGTAGGTTTCGAACTCGCAACCTAGAGGTGGAGGGCTAGTGATAAAGTGTCGGGACACCTTAACCACTCGGCCACCGCCGCCCCTATGTACATCTTTACATCTGAGTAGCATATGTACGAACAATACTATGAGCTATGTAGAAGTACTATTAACAACACCTTATTTATCGTAATCAAACTAAAAGCCACGATCTCAAATCATTAAAACCGCTCATTTGTACAGTAATTATACCATTCATTATATTCGATGAATACATGTGATAATATACAATATAACTAAAACAAGAAGAAGTGAACAATTATGAAAACATATCCGCAAAACTACATATGTTGATTTGCAAGCATGTACATAAGAATATTCACACAAAGAACTCGTATGGTTAACTGGTTGTTCCGAGTAAAGTACAGTTTCTGTACATGCTTTTTAAGATTTACTGGAGTAGGGGCGTAAAAGGAAAGCCCATGAAGAACATAAATCTGACGACATTTAAACAAGTCAACCAACACTCTCGGCTGTTTACTGCTACCAGCGGAAGTAGCAATGCACGGTACACATCCAAAAGAACAGAGATCCGCGTCGCTCTTGACGAGAATTTTGCGACTCTCTTGCGACTTTTTTGGAAAGAGTTGGCTGTCCCATGTCCAGAAGGAATGTATTTTCTTCAGGTGTCGATTACAGTTCAAAACCTTCACGAAACGTCGGCGGTGATTTGTCAGGGCCTCAACTATCGGGATTTCCGTTCAGTTTTGCTTTTGCCGCGTACACTTTCCGGCGATCGCAGTAGCGGACAAATTACAGAATGGCCGGGACTTTGCGTTCTGAAGAAATGGTTCCGAGAATATGACACCGCGAAACCTGAGAGTCCTCAACATCAATGTTAAGTTTATCACGGCATACTTGCTAAATGGCTGATAGTGGTTTAAAGCTTTGAACGGTTTCTAATTGGGGAACAAGCACATTGATAAACTTGAGACATATCTAACGAGAGTATTGTTCTTGTTCCTCAAGTATCACATCATGTTTCATATGCCCCGAATATAACTCAGTAAGTTTGGCCATTGACCGTGAGGCTCTTGTTCTGTATCTGTTTATGTAAGGAGTCAATCTTTTTATTTACAGATTGGCTAACTCTGGAGTCAATTAGAAACTGACTTCTTTATATCAGAGACGCAACTTCCCGCATTTTAGGATCGTTTAAGCAAATCTTTTAACTGAGCAGCAACAGTTTCTTCAGCCGGTGTAACGAACATAGGACTTTGTATAGAGGTAAGGAACTCACCAGTTACCGTGCAAGCTTTTGTTAATAATGCTGTATTTTCATCTTTTTTTATCCATTTGTTTCTTTTGAGGGCATTCAGAGTCATTTTGTTGGGAATTAAATAATCTTTCACTTCGACCAGAACCAACAACGGGCTCGCTATATGACCTGGTTTGGTCAGGTGTTATAAAACAGGTTTGACCAGTAAAGTCCTTTATAGGGAACATCTGGTTATAGTTCATACTGATGGAGCCCTCACCCGTGACCTCACCATCCAGCTGTTACTACAAGTAGATATTATAATCACTATATTGCTTGTGTAAAAACCGCACTTTCAGTAATTCAGACTACAACAAATATTAACGAAGGTTTATCACCAATATCTTGTTGATGACCCAGTAAAAACGGTATTGAATTCAAAACATCATAAAAGTTGAACATAACCAGAGCCGATATTCCCTCCGAATTTACACATACACCATCATGTGGTATCTCACCAAAATATCTATGTCGAAGGGATAATTACAAAATTATGATATAAAACTGACCAATGAAAAAAATGAAAATTCACGTTTTTACCCCAACAAACAAATTATGTCTGTTATCAACAAGTGATAATGGTCAGTCAATCCATCAGGTTATTCACACAGTGTCGACGGCCTAGCTAAGTTTAAGGTTTTATCTAAATAGCAAATACAGTGATATTCTACAAGCATATAAATCACTATTCTGGTGCACAAAATATAACAATGCCTTAATGCTTCCAATTGTCTATAGCAGGTAGTGCGAGTGTTTGTTTAAACAAATTTGACTTGATAAAAGCATAAACACCTATTTTCTTTTTACCTTGACATGCAAATGGTGGCTGTGAATTATATTGCAAAAATACAGTATGGCATATAGGAAGGTATTGTGAATGGCTTCTGTTAGCGCATTCGGGTAAAATATTTTCTCGTATAAACATAATTATGTACATTGAACTTAGGGTGTGTAATGCCTTGGCGTTGTGTTAACAGTACATAGCTTTGCTGCAGGTGAAGTTTTTCTAGCACTTGACGTTGCACTTTTCTTTTAAAAATCTTTTTGTCTACGACTTCTTGCTTCGTTGTATTTTGTAAGCGTCTTTGTCCTGTCTACCCTTTCAAAGCTCTCAAATATATATATAAAAAAAAGTTGAATGATATCCGCCCTGGTTCCACGGTATTCTAGATTTGGTCCTTTTTCAGAGATGATGGCCAGATGACATATGACGATCATGGCTTGTTTACACTAACCTCGCATTATCATCTTGACGGTAGTAAAGCAGACCCGTCACCTGACCCATTCGGCTTTATCGATAACAATCCAAGCTGTTGTTGTATACATCACTCAAACTAAACAATTTGAATATGATAAACATATCCATATGTAATAATGTTTATGGGAAAGATTCGTACATGGCTCTATCGTCAGTCTAATTCATTCTCCAAAGGAAGAGTGGTAAAAAAACGTGAATGGCTCCATCGTCGGCCTATTTCATTCTTTAAATGCTTAGTCGCTTTTATTAAAACATAATCTCACATACAAACGTTATTTTTTAAACTGATTCAAAGAAGAGAAGCTATTTCTTCATCGTAAATATAAAAATATCCTAATGTAAAAAACTCCAGAGTAAAAACACCTTGTAATATTTAAGAGTTACATTTTTGATTGAAACGCTAAAATTACAAGATTTTACATGCAAAAGTTTATTCTTCAGTTCCTCAACCGACCATTAATAACCTGTTCAACATAAAACTTTCAAAAATACCTACTTTTGCTAATCCTATGTGAACAACGTGTCAATAGATTAAGCGTAATCCCTTTATTCCGTTCATGTACCTGTACCTAACAAGTTTCTTTCCTTTTTCTGACTTAACTGAAATATATTATGCTTTTAAAATTTTGATTGTGGAAAGATATCTAATTCTGCTATCTTTTTCAAAAAAAGGTTATTTCAAAAGTAGGAATGTATATTCTACATGAATTTAGTTTAGGACATTCTCACAAACCGACATGATTAAATGTCATATTGCTCACACAATCATAAAAATGAAAACATTTAATTCCTTCATTTGCTGTATAAGCCAGCCAGAATATTATTGGTTAATTTCTTATTCAGATACACAACCTCTACAGCGATTCCGTTTTGATTTCAGCGCTACAGTGTGTATTATAAAAAAAAAACTAATAGTCATTACCCAGATTCGAGGTAAAGTGTAAATCAAACTAAATGAAAGGCATCCTAAACCCGAGAAAGTAACCAAAATGAAATTAGGAGGTCGGGACTACAGCTGAAAAATCTATGTAGGAAGTGGTAACTGTCGATTCATTAGAAACAACAGCTCTTCTTCTGAGTAAAGAAAAGATGGAGATCATTAAATTGCAATCGTCATTTAAAGGATCATAATTAGAACTATGCATCAACTGTCCATAACTCAATCAGAGGTATCGGCCACCTGGCTCAGCGGTCAGTATTTTTTATATTTTAGTTTTAATAGTTTTGCAAAATATAATATATATCTTAAGTTGAATTCAAATGTCTATTCCACATTAATTTTTCAAAAAAAGGACATTAGGTGTTGACTGATCACAGTCGGCGGAGGTCCATCAGAATACATAAAAGCCCGAAATACGTACATATTTATTTCTCAACGATAACTACATGCATCTAAACTTTGCCAATTGCATGTATTGCCAAACCAGGTATATATCAACAGCTCTTATATAATCCTACGATTGATTATGTAAACTGCTCCGTCATGTACATCATACTATAACTTATGTCAGACAGACGATCGAACAATCGTCCATCCACTCACACCTTTTTGGGGATCATTCTAGACCGTTGACAAGTGTGCAACAAGTCATGAGAATTTTTATTGGAAATCGTTTATCGTATTGGCGTATTGTGTATTTTGAAATAATATCTGAAATTCGTAATGTTGATTGTAATGTAAAATTCTTTAAAAAAAAAACTGAATGTCTTATCTTAACTAGTATCCCTCTTATTTTTATTGAATACTAGGTATGCGTGATTGTGTTCATCATTTAAAATATCCCAATTTGTTTCCCTACTCATCAATCTTAATAAGCAACGCTGGAAGAACAATGTGTAAGAAACGCTTCATAGTATTTTACGATACAAACATTTGAACATTCTTTTTAAGATGGCAATTTTGCAATAGGTGCAGGATTTCTATTTTTGTAAGTAGATAGAAGTCGCATCTAACGACAAAAGTGTGTTTGAACCATATTTCTATGGGTTTTTTTCTCCAAGCAATATGTAATATATTTGGGGCCGCGGTGGCCGAGTGGTTAAGGTGTCCCGATACTTTATCACTAGCCTTCCACCACTGGGTTGCGAGTTCGAAACCTACGTGGGGCACTTGCTAGGTACTGACTGTAGGCCGGTGGTTTTTCTACGGGTAATCCGGCTTTCCTCCACCTCCAAAACCTGGCACGTCCTTATGTGACCCTGGCTGTTAATAGGACGTTAAACAAAAACAAACCAAACCAAACCAAGCAATATGCATTTTTTTGTTATTTCACGGTTATCGATAAAATTGCACGACATACTTTACACAGGAGAGCATATCGCATCACTAATTTGTTTACGTATTCTTTCGAAATCAAAACCAAGCAATAACATCCCTTTTTCTTGACTGAAGGGGCCGCGGTAGCCAAGTGGTTAAAGTGTCCCGACACTTTATCACTAGCCCTCCACCTCTGGGTTGCGAGTTCGAAATCTACGTGGGGCAGTTGCCAGGTACTGACCGTAGGCCGGTTGTTTTTCTCTGAGTACTCCGGCTTTCCTCCACCTCCAAAACCTGGAACGTCCTTAAATGACCCTGGCTGTTAATAGGACGTTAAACAAAAACAAACCAAACAAACCAAATTTCTAGACTGATTAACCCTAGTGGATCAACTTCTCCAATTTTTTCAGTAATTAGCGGTATATATATATATATATAAACTTAAAACAAAAGTTGTGCATCAATAGATATATACACAATATATGTATACAATCGATTTTAATCTGCTAGCGTGGAGAGACAGGCAGCTAATCGTGGTCAGTCTCGCAAGCGAGATGTGATCATACAGTCAAATATACAAAAACAACCCACGGTGATTCCATCCATTACAAAAAGTTGGCAGAACATAATTTAGTGACTAATGAAACGTTATCGTCAATGTTCGTTTGGATTCTAAATTAAACCGTCCTAACTGCTGGGATTTATTTCCGACGGGTAGCGATATGTTTATTGATACACGTGGCATGTGTAAATATACCAGTAATAGAAATACAAGTTAATACGCGTTCCACATGCTATTCTCCTTTATGTTACAGTGATAATGTTTCCTTTTCGGCTTCTAGATAATCCAAAAAGTAAATTCACGTGCAAGGTAGGGCTTTACCACTCATTAATACCCAATAAAAACGTTATCCATATGAAAGTTTAATTTAGTTATATTAAAACATTTAAATAATGTAAGTTAATGCGCCTGTCAGGAAGTACTATCACTCACGTGAGAAGATGTTGTTAATGACGAAGATTAGTGGTCTCAAGAACGATACAGATACTGCATCAGTTAGAATAAATATAGAAATTAAACATGACGCTAACACACAAAACAGAGCGTCAAACATGTCCATAGATCAGGTAGGCACTGCAATCATCTAATTAGATTTGTTTATACCAATATCAGCTATATACCGCTTCTGTGGAAAGGAAAATTTATGATGGTGAAATTGAACCAGAGGCAGACAAATTCAAGTTTCATTTAATTGATATGGACGTTTATAAGTGTTACTATTTAAATTCTCCTTTTTGATCAATTGTGTAGAATTTTCGGATTAATTTTCTTTTTTTAATGTTCCTTTCAGTGCCTTTTACTAACCATTTATTTGTACGTCATTGATCACAATCAATTAGAATTTCATTAACATCGACACACACGCTTCAAATGAAGATCTGACAATCTTGCTATTTCGTTCTTGTCTAATAAGTTAATTGTCCTGCTAAGTTCTTATCTGTGCGCTTCCTTGCATTAACCAGAACGTCCGCACTGTGTGTTTACAACATCACCTCGATGTAGGATAATCCAGTTTCAGCAGTCAAGCATGATATTTCGCCATGGCATTGATAAAGCGACATCGAACATTAGAGTAAAAGCGAAAGTACATCGAGTGATGGTCTATCTTCGACGAATTGATAGAGGATGAGCACGCGAAAACGGAATATAAAACCCAGTGTTTACCATCTCTCTAACATTCTTAAAAGCGACCAAGCTACTTTACAATTAAAAAACATAGTTTATTAGTTGACAATAGCTAATTATATTTGAAACCATAAATATTTCTAAAGCAGCTGCAAAATAGAACTACATCTTTATGCACTGCTTCACCGTCAAACACGCATGTTTCTTAGATCTATCAATATTTCATTCTAAATTTGGACTCAAGAAAAGTGTGAATTACCAATGTTGATCTATCTGCACATGGATTTAATTATATGGAAATTGTCTGTAAACTTGCCCCTTATTTTGTATCGTCTCATCAGTATTTATCCGTTAAGTGGTTGGTGTAGGTTTTACGGTTGACATCATGATTACATTTGTAAATATTCTATGTATTTCAATATGAAGTGAGACGTGTTTGATTCTTGTTGATATGCCTAGTGGTTCTGTTAACACCACCCCAGCTCTCTTATGGATTGTGACTAAATCCTGATCTGGCCTTAGATTTGTATGACGGGTGTCCCCGAAGAATACACTTACACAAAAAAGATATGCATCCTTGAGAGAAATTATAAAAAAGTAAGAATTTTACTTCGAACACTTCACACGGAAAAGAATCAATTCCAACACGTGAATACATTATATATGAGCATATACTGACGGACTTTATATAGAATTACACAGGTTTTAGGATATTTATTTACTTTTTGGATCATGGCCCAAGTATCATTGATCGCACCAAAAATATGATCGAATCTTCCTTTTGTCAATCTTCGTGGAGTGATTCATTGGGTTTGTATAAGACGAGTTCAACGTGAACTGCACTCTGAACCAGAAACCGTCACTCTCACCGTCGATAACTATATATACAACAACAACCAAAACGTTTAAGTTCATATTTCAGAGCAAGCAGCATTCCTTTTGTTTGCTCAAGATTGAACACGAATTTATCTTATTTCATCTCATATAAAGCCTATTTCGATGTCCTTGTTAAATGTTTTAACAACGTTAAGTTCTTTGCCAGGACCACTGTAGCTTTCTGATATGGTGCTTTGTTCTTTCTGTCTTCAGTTTCATCTAAATGGGTCCAGTATCCTCATCGCCAGAATTGGTACATTGATATTTCTTTCTTGCCTTCATTTGACGTGTCTCTTCTGACACCCCGGCCATCTATATATTGGAATCATTTGATCAGTTGTCACGCGAGGTGTCTCTCCTGACACCCCGACCATCTATATATTGGAATCAAATGATCAGTTATCACGCGAGGTGTCTCTTCTGACACCCCGATCATCTATATATTGGAATCAAATGATCAGATGTCACGCGACGTGTCTCTCCTAACACCCCGGTCATCCATATATTGAAATTATATGATCAAGTGTCACGGGGCATGTTTCTCCTCCTCCTACCATACATATATATTAGAGTTATATGATAAGGTGCGGCTACAGTTTGTGACATTTCAGCATGATGACAGGAATAGCTATTAACACCTGACCCCTAAAATGACAATTAATGTTAAAAATGTTAGAAATATAAAAAGGCAAACAACCTGTTTTGTCTAACAGAAAAGTACATTTTTTTTTCGTTGTCCTCACATCGTTAAAGCATTCTAACCACCGGATGTGACTAAGGTGCAACACGCCCGTTTACAATGATCCGTATGTAAAGATATTATAGTCCAGCAGCAGCCGACTAAACCTTGCAGTAGCGTCCACATAATGTTTTTTTTTTAGTGTTTTGTGTATGTTGGATGAGTGCTGATTCCAAAACTGCTTGGTGCCACTTTGGCACCCTTGAGCATTTTGAAATATTCCAGATGGCCGCCAAGATGGCTGAAAAAGCTAAAAATGGCAATAAGTTACTCATTTATTACTCTATAGTTTAATTTTTTATGTCTATACTGGGTTTTTTAGGGTCATAAATACCATTAAAATCATGTAAAATACAATGCAGTAATCAATTATTTAATTCAATCTAAAATAACCCCCAAAATGGCCGTCGAAACCTCAAAATTGCAATAAGTCATTGTTTCCCTAGAGTTTTCTTTGTTGTGTCGTTTTGCAGGTTTTATGAGGCAAGGGACACATTATGAGCATATTAAAAACAAACTTCAATATGTAATTAGTCAAATCCAAGATTTTTAATAACCACCAAGAAAATCAAAGTATCAAAATTACAATATACGAACTCAGAACTCGTAATGACAATGGTTGTCGAAACCATAATCATGTTTATCAATCAAATTATTTGTTTTTAAGTACATAAACTTGTATGGGGTATAAGCGTACCAATGACACCAACCACAGCCCAAACACATAAACTTGTATGGGGTATAGGCGTAAGAAAATATTTGTGTTACTTCCTCCTTTTACCCGACTATTGTTCGAATGCGGACACTGCGAATAATAACATTCATTTTATGTGCTTTATATAATATTCTCTCAGCTCTTTCCTCATCCATTCTCAGTTCCATTTCCAGTATCACTCAGCTAATCTGTATATGTTGTCCACTGATTCTCCCAGATGTGTTCCATGGCGTAGTCACAGAAAACTGCGCATGTCAACTGAGCCTTCTGACAGCCACACCCAGCTGTTGCAAACGGATGATCACTAGTGCAACCGCATCTGGTCATCTTCAGAATTCCAGGGGGAGTTGGGGGTACGTTGGAAGGCAGTGTAACGGGTGAAAGAGCTTTTGACGCTTCATTCCGGATCCAGCCAATGCCTTTCGTATCAAGATCATATGGGCCTTTCTCTAATACTGCCTTCTACACACCTGTATATGAGCACGTTTGACGTTTTTAGCAAATGACTTGATGTTGGTGGCAGTGACTTTAATTTCGGAGTTGCAGTAAGTTGTTTCTTCGCCAGTTAAGATACCAATATTAATTTTGATAGTGAGGTTTGGAGATGTTATCTCTTATTTGAGCTCTGAAATTACTTCATTTATATCTGCTGCCTGCTCACCAAGCTATCTGTGTGTGTGTTCTTTTTTAAGAACCTTCAGTACTGTCCCTTTTCCAAAACATGTAGGCAATAGTGTCACATCCTGACAAAGCATGTGCTGCCAAAAGATGTTGTACTATATTAGCATGTTTCTTTGCCGTTGTTCCTTTATCTACTGATGACCTTTGTGGACTGGTTGCTTATATTATGACAGAGCATGTTGGATTCTGGATATGGTACAGGTAAACCAGTAAGATGAATACATAAGTATAGTCACACTGCACTTTGATGCATTTGTGCCATTGTGTTGCAAGACACGTCATTTGCTGTGGAATAGTCACGTCTGCCTCCTCGTGAGTTGTTCTCATGTCAGTTCTTTCTAGCAAGGCAATCATATAGACCTCAAATGACGCAGGGTCAAGTCCAGTTACCACTAGTCTGTGATCTGTAGGCTGAAGATTACGCATCCGTTCTAACATCTGCTGACAAATAAGGTATGTGACCTGCACTTTGTTTTCTGTGACTGTTGAAAGGGTAAGGGAGTAGTGTGCGCAATCATGTGACATCTTGTTGCTCTTTCCCCTGCACACAAATTTCGAGTGCCACTCTTGATGCGATACTCGTAATGTCTGTCAAACGCAAGGTACGTATACGAGCTGGCATATCCTCCCTGTGTGAAATAACTTGTGGTTTTGTGTCATCCTCGCGCATGTCTGCTATGTCTTTGATGAAGCGACTGCAGACTTGAAGGTTCAGTTCCCATTGTTTAAAAGCAGATTGGTTAACAACTATTCCCACAAGTCATCTAGGACCATGGCCATACCGCATAAATGTTGTTATGATAAACATGTCTGACCACATTGCATTCCACAACCAAGTTGATGACGCATCACATGCTGACCTCCAAGAATGCTTGACACAACTGCATATTGAAGGGCTTCTATGGGTCGCATATAATATAATCCATACCTGGCATAACATTTAATTATAACATAATTTCCATTCATACTGAACAATATTTTGATTGTGATTTTGTTACTATAAAGCAATCTCCATATCAAAATATAAACACCAATAACCATTTTAAGGAAACAATACATGACTTATTGCAATTTTGAGGTTTTGGCGGCCATTTTGGAGGCTCTTTTAGATTAAATTGAAGAATTGATTACTGCATTGTATTTTACATGATTTTAATGGTATCTATTACCCTAAAAACCCCAGTATACACACAAAAAATGAAACTGTAGAGTAAAAAATGAGTAACTTATTGCCATTTTTAGATTTTTCAGCCATCTTGAATATTTCAAAATGCTCAAGGGTGCCAGAGTGGCACCAAGCAGTTCTGGGATCAGAACACATCCGACATGCAAAAATCACTAAAAAACATTATGTGGACTAAAATGCAAGGTTAAGAGAGAAATCGGGGTTTGGAAACCGGACTATTACAATGATCCGTATGTAAAGATATTACAATGACCCGTATGTAAAGATAATACAATGATCCGTATGTAAAGATATTACAATGATCCGTATGTAAAGATAATACACTGACCCGTATGTAAAGATAATTCAATAATCCGTATGTAAATATATTACAATGATCTGTATGTAAATATATTACAATAATCCGTATGTAAAGATAATACACTGACCCGTATGTAAAGATATTATAATGATCCGTATGTAAATATATTACAATGATCTGTATGTAAATATATAACAATAATCCGTATGTAAAGATTATACACTGACCCGTATGTAAAGATATTATAATGATCCGTATGTAAAGATACTACAATGATCCGTATGTAAAGATAACACACTGACCCGTATGTAAAGATAATACAATAATCCGTATGTAAATATATTACAATGATCTGTATGTAAATATATTACAATAATCCGTATGTAAAGATAATACACTGACCCGTATGTAAAGATATTATAATGATCCGTATGTAAATATATTACAATGATCTGTATGTAAATATATAACAATAATCCGTATGTAAAGATTATACACTGACCCGTATGTAAAGATATTATAATGATCCGTATGTAAAGATACTACAATGATCTGTATGTAAATATATAACAATAATCCGTATGTAAAGATTATACACTGACCCGTATGTAAATATATAACAATAATCCGTATGTAAAGATAATACAATGACCCGTATGTAAAGATAATACACTGATCCGTATGTAAAGATACTACAATGATCCGTATGTAAATATATTACAATGATCCTCATGTAAATATATTGCAATGATTCGTATTCAAAGATACTACAATGACCCGTATGTAAAGATATTACAATGATCCGTATGTAAAGATACTACAATGATCCGTATGTAAAGATATTACAATGATCCGTATGTAAAGATAATACAAATGATCCGTATGTAAAGATATTACAATAATCCGTATGTAAAGATAATACAATGATCCGTATGTAAAGATATTACAATAATCCGTATGTAAATATATTACAATAATCCGTATGTAAAGATAATACACTGACCCGTATGTAAAGATATTATAATGATCCGTAAGTAAATATATTACAATGATCTGTATGTAAATATATAACAATGATCCGTATGTAAATATATTACACTGACCCGTATGTAAAGATAATACAATGATCCGTATGTAATGATACTACAATGATCCGTATGTAAATATATTACAGTGATCCGTATGTAAAGATATTACAATGATCCGTATGTAAATATATTACAGTGATTCGTATGTAAAGATACTACAATGATCCGTATGTAAAGATATTACAATGATCCGTATGTAAAGATACTACAATGATCCGTATGTAAAGATATTACACTGACCCGTATGTTAAGATATTACAATGATCTGTATGTAAATATATTACAATGATCTGTATGCAAAGATATTACAATAATCCGTGTGTAAAGATAATACACTGACCCGTATGTAAAGATATTATAATGATCCGTATGCAAAGATATTACACTGACCCGTATGTAAATATATTACAATGATCTGTATGCAAAGATATTACACTGACCCGTATGTTAAGATAATACAATGATCCGTATGTAAAGATAATACAATGATCCGTATGTAAAGATATTACACTGACCCGTATGTTAAGATAATACAATGATCCGTATGTAAAGATAATACAATAATCCGTATGCAAAGATATTACACTGACCCGTATGTAAATATATTACAATGATCTGTATGCAAAGATATTACACTGACCCGTTTGTAAATATATTACAATGATCTGTATGCAAAGATATTACACTGACCCGTATGTTAAGATAATACAATGATCCGTATGTAAAGATAATACAATGATCCGTATGTAAAGATATTACAATGATCCGTATGTAAAGATAATACAATGATCCGTATGTAAAGATAATACAATGATCCGTATGTAAAGATACTACAATGATCCGTATGTAATGATACTACAATGACCTCTCTGTCAATAGACTCGGAGATGTTGTTCGATAGTATTATTGCATTGATACAATTCATACTGTTAAATGAATTAGTATGTTCAATGAGATAAAAGAAAGAAAGAAAAACAACCCAACATACTCATCGAATTAGCACATTTCCTGAGCAGCATGTATCCAAAAACAGAACCATTTTACTTGCGGTAGTGAGCATTGGATTGCAGTATAATTCTACATGTTCATCTCATTTAGCATACATAGCATCATTTGTTTTAAGTGCTATTTATTTTTGTACATCAACTAATAAGTTGAGAGCTGGCTGCCATAAAAACTAGCCAGCAGGGACTAGTGGCCAATAGGCTGTTCATACACTTATTATCTGTTGGAACTGTCTGATACTGTCTCCATGTGTCCTTATCTGACGTCACGGACGTACCAAACACGTACACTGAGTGTTATTTTAGTCTACAATGTTCTATCTAGAGCTTCGGATGTAACGAGTACGTTCGCTGTGATATATAAATATAAGTCTAGACGCGTATCTAATTAACGTCATAACTGTATCGAATGCGCACACTGGTGTAAAAAACTTTATCACCCAAGCAAGGTCCAGAATATTACCATGTAATTCTGACATATAAATACAAATGACACGGTGATGGTAGGCCTTATACCCTGACATTGATAAATCGTCCAAAAGGTGATATGAATACATGGATCGCAATGTATACATATATTGATGCGAAATGAACAAGTATTAAATATATTCATAACAGAACAAATACGACAGGACATTCAAATGTTAAACCTTCAGATCAACAACACAAAGTGCAAATGATACATTGTGTTAATGATTAGATATATAACATACATGTAGTAACACAATGACGAAAGAAGACAAATTTATGGCTCGTGCCCTGACTTGGCCTATATATTCACAGTTGGACATTTGCGTTCACAATGTATGGGGCTGATTTTATCTTTCCAAATGCCATTTTTTTCTACGTCGCCCTTACATCTGAAGTTATTTATCCCTCTCTGAATTATGAAGGCGTTCATTCCATGGGATGGTATTTACAAGGATTGTCAGAGTAACACTTAAGTTTATTTAATTAACCCCGTCTAATTATATTTCTTCCTTAATTTTAATCAAACCATTAGAAGTTCAATATGAAAGGACGAAATATTTAAATGGGGCATATGTTGACAATGTTAAGATTATACCCTCGCTAACATTCTTATGGGATGAAAAGGCCCGTTATAAAGTGATTTAAAAATACCATGTCGTTCGTGATCCATAAATCCCACTGACGTACGACAACTAGCTGTTCTTTCTGCATACTTTCTTTTTTCACTTATTAGTGTTGACACAGTAGAATTTGCTCTCATAACCTGGAGAGTATCCCCAACTACCGTACTCTACCTAGATATGATTATAGTTTGATGTTATGTGACCCTAACAAAGTAGATTAACAACTGGCGGATTTATCACTAACTTTTCTTGTGTCATTATATGTCGTTCAGTTTGCAATTGGTTGCATGTTTTTTATTCTGTTGTTTTGTTTGTTTACATAGCATTGTAGAATATGTCTTTATGTATCTGTCAATTTTAATATGTTTGACAAATTTCCTTATCTTTACTTATATTGAAATTTTAGAAAACAACACAATTTTATGATTCATTTAAAACACTTTAAGTAACCAACTTCCACAATTATATTTCCTTAATCATAATATTTGAAACTTTGATTTCAGAATAGCCGTATATTGTTGCTAGATCACAAATAATCAAAATGCAAGACTAATGTTCGACTGCTTTTAACATCCCGACCGGGTAATGCCATTTCATTCTCTGCACCACACTGTCAGCTCGCCATCTATAACCATACTCACACACAAACGCAGCCTGAATGTCGTGGTATACCGTATATTTGAAATAAATGGTATATCAACCCCCTGTGAAGAATGTGTAAAATAACACGGTGGCGATAATGAGTTTACATTCTCTTTTGTTCTCAACAAAAACAGTTTATACCTATGCCGATGAGAAGCAACAAGTTAATATTACTTTTTAAAATCGGTCGTAAATGGCGGAAAGTGCTCTTCCTCGTCCCTCTTAAAAATATTTGATTTTGAATGAACTGAAAAATCCCAACTTCTGTCTTATTAGTACGAAATTCTTCATGTAAACAAAATTTGAAGATTATATTACAAGACATTAGAAATTTATCGCCAAAATAAAATCTTCTTAAACCCAGCATAATATATCTATATTGAAAGTAGCAGTTTATCACACTTCATTTTCAGTTTCAGAAATTGTAATTTATCGCTCATCTCACAACTAACACTGCACAGAGTAAAGTACATGTGTTGACTACGTAGGGGAACCTACATTTAGTAACTACAAAGGGCAAACAAAATGTAGTATATTAACAAGGCAAATTATATCTAGTAACTACACACAATTTTTCACTACACATGGCGAAACATATTTAGTATATTAACAAGGCAAAGTACATTTTGTAACTACACAGTACGAAACACATTTGGTAACTACAAAGGACATTAAACATATTTACTGCCCACGCAAAGTATATTAAGTGACTGCATAGGGCAATTCAAATTGGTGAATTTTGGCGAAACATGATGTTTCAGGGCGACATAATCAGCTCATTTGTATCACATATATTGTACAAAATAACCATGCCGTAATAACCCCAAGTACCCATAACACATAATAGGATCATTGGTTTGGCCGGATTTGACTTGATATATGTATAAACACTGATTTTTTTTTATCTTGATATGCAAATGGCGTTGTGAATATTATCACACAAAGTTGGCATATAGGGAGGCATTTCGAACATCAATTATTAGACACTATGAAGCACTATGAGCATTACAAAAAAAAAACTGTTTTATGAAAAATTTCTAAAAATGGTCTTAAGCTCCACAGATTTATTATTTGTCTTGCAGTCACCCTTTTTACTATACATAAGATCTGTTAATAGTATGAAATAGGAGTTTTGAATTGATTGAAATTCCTCCCTTTATGTCGTATTAGTGTTATTTTATTCACAGCCGCCATTTTGATGTCAATGTCACAACAAAATAAGTTTGTATACTTACCTTATGTCAAATCCGGTCAAACAAATGCTCCGATTTTGTGCTATAGACACATGTGAGAATAACAGCATGCTTATTTTTCATGTTTGATTATTTGTTTGACTTGTAATTATTTCATGCTGCATCTTACTATAAAGCAACTCAACAAAAAAAAACTTTCAACGTCTAAAAGCAAACCATTAATCATTTTGAGAAACTACGTATCAAGACCAGGATTTTGTTATATTATATTGCTAGGTTTTTACAAAGTGGGCATTAATTCACTTTTAAATTCAACATTATTCACTATATAGATTGCCCTTATTGCCCATATTTAGTCAGAAGCATATAGGGCGACGTTGGCTTATTTCATCCAGTTAGATTAAGTCGAACGATACACCCAATAAAGGTCTAGCTTTGTTCCTTCTGCATGAACGTCGTTTGAATGATCAGTTCCGATGTTTGCAATACTAATCTATATATACTACCCAGGACTGAACATTTTCAATAGAGCATCTTCATTAGGATCTGGAGTTCTGGCAAAATCTTGTAAACTAAAATGATGGCTATTAATACAAGAAAACCAAAACACGTGCGAAAGTATAATGAAAGAGAACCAGTACTGCATATAAACGTTTACCTAGTTTTTAAATATATTTTTGTCAAAAAAATAAAACTGACTAGTAACAATTTTTGACAGAATATACTGATCATCACTGGTATCAATGCGGTTCGATTTTTGTGTAGGAGTAGAATCAGCTACGATTTGTTTATCATCATAGATGTGGCCAGTATCTCCAAGTGTGGCCAACGTATTCATGGAACATTTGAAAAATGAATCAATAGCTACTGCCACTGTATAATGCAAACTAAGTTTGTGGAAGTGATATGTTTTGGTTTTTTTTTACGTGTATGTGTGTGTAGAGTGATTACATATTCGAAGTTGCCAAAAAGGATCACAAAAAGAATTTTGACTAAACATATCAACATCGTCGATACAACTAACACCGTCAAAGTCACGGTGAGAAAGACATAAATAATATCATACGCTTCCTTGATACCAGTTTGGTTAAGAAAGATGACGCACTGTTGAAGTATTGATCTATAGAAAAAGACATACACAGTCCAACACCTTCTAGTCTCACCAACGTTTATATCAGAGTATTGGTCTATAGAAAAAGGACAAATACAAATCAATACCTTCTTGTCTGGCCACACATTATTTCAGAGTATTGGTCTATAGAAAAGTGACAAAACAGACCAATACCTTCTAGTCTCACCAACCTTTATATCAGAGTATTGGTCTGTAGAAAAAGGACAAATACAAACCAACACCTTCTAGTCTAGCCACATATTATATCAGAGTATTGGTCTATAGAAAAGTGACAAAACAGACCAATACCTTCTAGTCTCACCAACCTTTATATCGGAGTATTGGTCTATAGAAATAAAGACAAATACACACCAATACCTTCTAGTCTCGCCACCAATTATATGAGACGTTCGGCGTCGACGAAAATCACTGAATATATTTGATTCCATTGCACAGAACAACAGGACGGAGGTCGAAGGTGATTTGTCCACAAACAGGTGGTCACACATGCATATTTGTACAGTTGTAACCGAAATAAATTGGGAATCAAATCGTATAGGTATTATTTTCCTAAATCTGCAACTTATTTTCTGAACGTTTAACCAAACTGATATTTTGATTTTAGCACATTCCATTTCTTCGAATTATCCATACTTAGTAATATCTTGTTTTGTTTCCAGTCATCTTTGGCCATGATCTGGATTTTCAGATTTACAAGCCGATTGGTTGAAGACCCGACTCTATGTAAAATGTACATGTTGATATCAAATTGCGTACAAAATATGATCACTTAGGATTTCTCTTATACACGTATCACATAAACAGCCCAGTTGCAAATCTATGTTCAATCCTTTTTTTTGCAAGTATGTTACCCCTATGGAAAAAACGATAGTTCAAATTAATTTTAAAGTATGAATTATACACCCTCTAAAATGTTCAATATACGTTTCAAATGCCATATTTCAAGAACAAAAACTTAATTCATGAAAAAAATGATATTATGCATCAAATTTTGACTGATATCATAAATCAGCAAAATACTATTTGACGACGTAATAAAACAAGGTTTATAACTTATATCGTACGACTGAACACAAATCCAAGAAAAAGTGTAAAATATTCATGGCATACAAATCCAAAAACATCTTAGTTTTTCCTTCTTATGTACCCGTGATCGCAGCCGTTCAATTGTCGCAGAAGTTTCAATTGATTTTGCAGCAAATGTGTTCTTTCATGTTTTTGTTTACCAAGATTATAATGTTAATATATATATTCTGCATTGCTTTCTGATTTTTATGTTTTAAATAAAATTAATGTACCACACCAATCATGAATTCAGATAGCTTTCCTCAGAGATGCTCCTCGGAAAGGGAAAGGAGAGTACGCCACGATTGACTTCAAAACGAGAGGGCATATTTAAAGGAAACAATATCTTAAAGTATAGAAGACTTACATTGAATAATCTTAGCAGGATATCACGATTAGGAACTGGTAAAAAGGTTATTAGTTTGACTGTAAGATAACGACGAAGAACAAATGTCAAAAGCCTCTCCACAACAAAGCCAAGAAAAAGAAGCGTTTGTTGTTGGCACTCGAACATAGAAAGTTAACAGAGGATGTTTAGGAATAGGTCTTCGTTAATCTAAACGTAGGATGAAGGTACTGAGGAGTACGTACAAACGCATGGTGTAACTGTGAAACACCCGACAGGGATTCCGTTTCAGGATGTAATAAATTCTCAGTTTGTAGCAGTTTGTCTCCTGAAAAAGGTGTGTGGCCTTTTGAACAGTGACAAATATCAAAAGGAAATCATGAATGAACTTCTAACAACACTTGAGCTATTCCTGTGAAAAATATCTGTTTAGCAAGATTGAACACCATCCCATCCCTCGCGCACCATCCTACCTGCAGGGCAAGGAGATATGAGTTTTGCATGCCCGGCTAACAGCCCCGATTTATCTAAATCACATTGAGAATGTGTGGAACTATTTATAAAAGAAAATCGCTGAAAGCATGCCCTCAAAGAGATTTAGAAACTCATTTCAGAATCCTTGCATTTGATTCGCCTGTCATGTTTAAAAGAACTTATACATAAAAATGTGTTACAAAGTGTTGTTGTACATGTACTATTTGAATAAAATATATAAATGCTTTCATAAATTCTCTCATATAATTGTGCTGATATCGGCATCGTTATTTTTAACCAGGGGTGACCATTTGTAATTGAGCTGCACATGCAATCTTTATTCTGATGTAGTCGGCGTTCATAAGGGAAATAGGTTTTGTATATGTTACGTTATCGGTAACGTTATGTGTCGTAATTGAAATGGTCCGGTATGCCGCTGTTTTAAAAATAGTACCCATTAGTTGACTAAATTGTCCTATGCTCATCATTAAAACATAATGGCGAAAATAATCAAACTGTAGATCAGCAAACACCTAGTTTATTGGAATGGTGACTTCTAATCACTACAAATTAGGTGAACCTTTGCATTCGTCGTTTGAATGCTGTAGCTGAACCATATGATATTACTGGTTTGATGTTTGATATCTAACCTTGCCAGAACGGAAAAGACTGAGTGGATACTACGTCACAAAGTCCAACGATGTCCGCTGTGCTACATAATGCCAACGATACGGTGTTTTAGCGACTTAAAGAGCTAGGACAGATCATCCTAAATCCTGATGAAGATTGCTGAATTAATCAACAAAAAGTGCTCACTATACGTTTTATAGCCTAGCTAATGGGGCCTGTATTTGCCGAAGTCTCGCGGTCCCAGTAAATATAGTCTGTGATTAATGAGCCGACAGAACCGTTCATCGTAAGAACGGTTTTATGGACGGTGGAAGGAGTGGCACATGTTATGGATATTGCATAAGCCGGTGTATGGGTTCTGTGTGTAAAAGTATGGATGCACGTAATGCCACACCGAATCTTGTAATTTGACCACAAAATGGCGCGTTGACAGGTTACTTGTGTATTAATTTAGCTACTACTTCAATAGCCTACAAGATATTCGATCTTCGATCCTTTCATAGACGTCATATTATCCTATAGATTTTGGAAGAAAACAAAAAAATCAACCAAAGCACATCAACGACATAATTTCTTGTTCAAAGATAATTTTCAAAGTTTACGATTGCTTGCACATACCCTGCAATCCCTATTATTCAATGCGAGTTTTCTTAATCCACTTGTCATAACAACTGACCACCGATTATCAAGATCCGACTCTCTTATCAAATTATCACTAACGCCGATCCGCCTGTCCTGCAACCCATCTAGCGCTAATCCCTATTCGACCTTCCTGTTATAAAGTTATCACTAACTCTGATCCGCCTGTCCTACCGCCCGTCTATCGCTAATCCCTATTCGACCTTCCTGTTATAAAGTTATCACTAATGCAGCCCCACTTGTCCTACCGCCCATCTAGCGCTAATCCCTATTCGACCTTCCTGTTATAAAGTTATCATTAACTCTGATCCGCCTGTCCTACCGCCCATCTATTTGCTAATCCCTATTCGACCTTCCTGTTATAAAGTTATCACTAATGCAGCCCCACTTGTCCTACCGCCCATCTAGCGCTAATCCCTATTCGACCTTCCTGTTATAAAGTTATCATTAAATCTGATCCGCCTGTCCTACCGCCCATCTATTTGCTAATCCCTATTCGACCTTCCTGTTATAAAGCTTTCACTAACACTTATCCAAATGTTTTACCACCCACCTATCGTTAATCCTCATCCGACCTCCTTATTATAAAAAAATATCAATAATGATAATCCAGCTATGCTACCCTCCCGTCCTCGCTAATTCTATTACTACTATCCTACTCTTTAGCTACGATTGTTTAATTACATTTTTACCACCAATGTTTCTCATATCAAGAGTCAGATGTCACCCGATGGCACGGACATGTACGAGAGAGCTCACTAGAAACCATGATATTTTCTTTCGATATTTTCCGAATTATGCGGTAAGTATCAAATTATTTTAAGTATGAAATTTATTTAACAACTTTTTTTACTTGTAAGTTAGAGTTCACTGCGACAATTCAGGAATCCATAGACACGGTAACAGTTCATGCACAGAAGGTAACGAAAATACTAGTGTGTCGTCATTGCCATAAATCCTTTTCATCAAATTTTGCATCAGATAGACTTTGTACGATCAAAGTCGGATGCGATTTTGTTATATTGTCCTTGTAGAGAAAAGAGTATCATAACTGGTGAATTCGACGAAAGTACAAGGGAAATACGAAAAGTTTTGAATCTCATATCGCAGAACTTGCACGCCAAATGGCATTAAAATGTGCGATCGCTGAAGTGAGAATCTTGACCTGCAGGTAAGGGGTGAGAATATTACCTTCTGCCCAAATCACATACTGCTCTACATGTAAGGCGTAAGTATTGCACCTACTACCCCCAATTCATTAATCGTCTAGGATGTTATCATTTCTCCTCTTCCTTAACAACTTTCGTTCTTACTAATGTGCCCTTGACACTGTCTAATTTAGGACTTTTGTTGAACGTTCGCCCCATCGAGGAATGCTTTGGACTATGTTCCCTGGCCGAGAACACAGTCTATCAATTTGTATTTATTAGTCCTGCGTTGCGCATATTACGTGGGGAGTGGGACGACTAGTTCGCCCGTTGTCGGTATAATAAGATCAGGTACGGTGTCCTGCTGAGTGTTTTCAACAGTATGGTTCAGTAAGGTAGCACTATAAAGTAGGTATCACTCAAGCGCTATCAGAAGGAGATAAACACAAACATACTTCAGCCTCCCCAAATACGCACGCCTTCACTTATTACTGACGTGGCGCCTTGTTATACGACCATATCTTTTGATAAGACAAAACGAGACACAAAACGAAAAGCGGAGGCTGGTAAAGCAATGGACTGTAATGATTCCAAAACTAAGGGAAATGCTGAACACTAGTAAAGTCATCTCGGACATTAAGGAAAGAAAAACAAAGGAAAACCAATCTGAAAATTGAAGAAGGAAAGTAGTGAACATGAGAGATATACAGAATATGCTTAAAGTATGTGGCGGGACAAGTACGGTCGGTGAAATGCTTGGGAAAGTAATCAGAAATAGTTTTAAAAAATGCAGGCCTTTTCTGGGTTATATTTGATCATCAGAAACGCCAGCGGACTTAAATGTCAACCCAAATTATTCTTCCTGTCAGATCAGGAATGGTTTAACAAAGTCTGAAAGAGAACAGGAAGCAGTATTGAAAGAAGAAGCAAAAAGATAAGATGATGCAGAAACAGAGGATTTAACATATCAAGTCCGTTGGCCGTCCTGGAACAGAAAAAAATCCTTCTTTTTAAGAAAAAACGGCGAATTAAGTTTAATTGTTTAAAAACAAAATGATCTAAACTGCTTGTATCAATCAGTGCTCTCGCCTCAGATATGTATTCTACAATGCGTGTAGATGCAAATTTTGTCGGCGTCCAGCAACTTAAGTCATTACTCAGTATACTAATCGAACAGTCTATCCGGCCATCGCTAATCTAAATCTGAAAGTCCCCCATATAGTGTTTAAGAATCTAGTGTGAAGGAAGAGCTAAAACATTGTTTTGATTGACTTAGTTTGATTTGGTTCCGTATTTACATTTTGATACTGCCGAAATTTTTAGGTGACCTTTTTATGTATCAGTTCTTTTTCCGGCATTTAAGTATTGAAGAGAGAGTTATGGGAACCAAAGAAATGCTATCTCCATCTGATTAATTCCGTTTGATTTTTTTTTTAAATAATAACTCATCTAACGATTGTGTATCAGAACGAGCTGGAACTTGCTATTGAACATATTGTCGTTATCAACCATTTCACAGCTTAACAACCTCAAACGTTGTTTTGATAAGTAACGTAATTCACAGGTCCCGGATGACTTTCTAAAAGTACATTAAACAGATTAAGTACAATCTAATTAATATCAGGAAGCCCTAGTGACCGTCGAATTAAGGGAGAGTCATTGGATTTTATCACATTGACTGAAATGAAAATATCACTTTTGCTATTACATTTGTACCTGTCCTTCAAATACTACTGGCAATCCCCCATCTGTCGGTAGGACAAAGAAGGGAAAAAAAATTACGTCTTGAAATATCATGTACTTATCGATTGCGGTACTTTTGTGCATAACGCCACGTGTGTGGGATTGTTCAAAAGACCAAAATCAATATTACTGTTTAAAAATAGTTCTAAATGATTCAATACAAAATGTTAGAAAAGTCAGATTGGGAAATTTGTTCCATTCCTTTTGGGACGAGGAAATCCTGCGTATCATATCTAAGAATACAACTCAGAGTTATTTTTGGGGATAAAATACCTCAAAATCATGCTGATGAATTTTAATGCAAAAGTGATCATGTATGCGACATTGAATAAAAATAATACAATTCATTTCAAGCCGAGAAAAAGCAAGTATTTTCATCCGTTAAAATCAAATACCAATATTTTCAATCCGATAATCCTGAAGCAATATAAATGGATAATTATTTCGCTTATCGGTGACTTGGGTACAAGTCTTTACTTAAAGATGTATCATACTCTATTCAATCTTATCGTTCTTTTGGTTTAATGCAGTATTTTCATTAGTTTCCCGTTTCAAAGGAAACAAGACATTTCCCCTACGTTGAGTGGCCTGATATATTTCTGCTGTGATATACATAAGCATCATTGTAAAAGGAGGAGCTTCTAGCTATGTTAATTTCCCATAGGGGTCGGCCTTAAAAATGTTTTACCTTTACAGATCACCCATCGATGCATTGCTTTGTGTCATTAAAGCTGATTCCTTTGGCTAAACATTTAACCCAAATTAATCGATGATACACGTGACTAGATTACTAATTACGTAGCTAAATTTCTAAACTAAAAACCCGGATTGTCACAAACCAGATGAAAATATTCATCCATTTTAACGAAATAGGAAAGTTTGAACCACTAATTAAATACCAAGGTACTAGAACAGTAAGTATACCGCTGATCATTTATCTTTCAAAACATTCTGTGAACATTCAGTCCATGCAAAATTATTCAGCAAAGAGAGCTTTATCACTTACCCTTTCCCTGCCCAAAGATCACAACTTTATCATTTGTGCAAAGTGTTGATTGTTGGCTTTGAAGTGTGTCACCCCGATGACTTGTTTGTTGAACGTTAGTGGACATAACAGACGACCATGTTACACTCGAAAGCTTAATGCACATATGTGATTTTACTAATATAGAACAATCCAAACCACCCATATAAGTAATGCCGTCATGTGTAGGTCCCGTTCCTAAATGACCATCGCTGTTGATTATAATAATGATGTTAGAAACTATTCAAGTAAATGGCTTCTATGTCAATAATTTGAAATATTAATTAAAAGTGCTTCTAACTTCTTTATAAAATCACGTCTGACAGAGATTTTAAACATTTTATACAGTAAGTGTACAGTACAATGAGAGATAGGTGGATAGTGGCTGGTTTTTCTGTTTTTTTAAGGAGTGACATTAAAATCAAGAATCCAATAGAAACATAATAGTTCCCCAGTACAACTGGTTGTTTTGTGTTTTTAGAGCAGATTAAAATAACTTTACTGATGATCTCTTGATTGGCATGTGTGCGAAGTGTTGCAACAATGATCAGAAACGAAAGCCGCAATCTTAAGATCAAAACGTTGGTGTTGCAGATAATACGTGGCGGAACATACCATAATTATCCTAAGAGGATCTATTTTATGGCCAGTACAAAAAATGTATTCCCATGCCAAATGCAAACTACGTATTAAAAGTGTAAATTACAGCTTGACTATTTTGCCGTAGCGCGCAAAACACCAACTCATATTTCATCACAAACTGTGTTATCCATGGTCCTCACGTAATTGTTCACGTCATCTAATAGGGAAGATCTTAACCCCAAGGTTAAAATTTGCACTGACGAAAGAGAAATTTTGACTTCCCAACTACCTTTCAGATCAATAGAAATCATCTATGATCTTCTGTAGATATTACATATGCTATCAAAGCGTCTTCAAAAAGTCTTTCTATTTTCTACATTTTCCTCTCGGGATGTTGCAGATATAAAAGCCCTGACAAATTGGACAAGAACACAGTTTCGATACATTCTGTCACATTGTTCGTCCTCTATTGACACTGGTCTTTACACTACAAATCACGATGTTCTTGAAATACAGTAAAATCATTAGACATTATTATTGTTCCATTGTTCCTTGGACGTGAACATCTTGCAAGAGAAAATATTCTTGAACACAAAACAGTGTTATCCGAAGCAGTTTGCTACGATGGCCGATATCAGCCGTCATGTTACTCGCATTTATGTTATGCGGGTAACCTGACATAGTAAAAATCACATGACGGGTTACTCTCATGTGATGCGAGTAACCTGACATAGTAAAAAAATCACATGACGGGTTACTCTCATGTGATACGGGTAATTGTTCGCAACATTGAAGTAGGTGACAATACACATGCAAAACTCGTTAACATTCCAGGCTTACACGTGTTGCACATCAACATTGCAAATAAAAAACCTTATCTTTGATTATTTGTGTTGCATATAAAATCTCCTGTCCAATGTCACTCAACATTATAATATTGGGATTAAAATTTGGTCAAATAAGGAATTTCACTTATTTCCTCAATTCTTTTTGGTGAATAAAACCATTCCCTCCAATTTAGATTTTCGGGATTTTTTTTTCTACCACATAAATATACCAATCTACAGGACAAATAAAAAAAAATCTGTTGCAATTAGTCTGTGGTCAAATCATGAATTGACTAGACTACACGAGCTCCATTGTATCTACATGCCACACATTGGCTTATAAAACTGGTTTAATCAGGAAAAAACAAAATTACGTAGATATTCGACTGTCGCCATGATAGCCTCTTTTGAAAGGTCTAGTAAAAGTATATTCTGGAATGTTAATGGGTTTTGTAAGTGTACAGGCATCTCCTTCGTGACTGTGTACAGTTACTCGCATCACACGCTAGTAACCTGTCAAGTGGTTTTTGCCTATGTCAGGTCACTCGCTTCACATGAGTGTAACATGTCATGTGATTTTTACTATGTCAGGTTACTCGCTTCACATGAGTGTAACATATCAAGTGATTTTAGCCTATGACAGGTTATTCGCATCACAGAAATGCGAGTAACGTGAAGGCTAATATCGGCCATCGTAGTTTTCGGCAGGTGGGCGATCACAAGCTCCAGGGAATCTTCTACTGTGGTCGGAAAAAAATCGGTAATATTTGATGTTCATGAGCTGGCCCTGGTTACAATCTGGACACTGTAGGACCTTTTCCTAGAAGCTATAATAAAGCACCTTTAAAAATTACGAACGCCGGCATGGATAATATTTCCTGGCTAGAGAAAGATGAAAAGGACGCTGATAATCGGTGGTTTCAGGATGTTGTTTATTTTCTAGGTTCGGAATCACGTGGTATGACAACAAAAATGTAATTTTAACTAAAACCTGGGCAGACTCAACATGGCGAACGTTAAGCTAACCTTGATAGATCCAGAACTAAATCCAGATTGACAGTGAAGTCATATCGATTCAAGCAATGGCTGTTTTTTTCAAAACACAACTTGCCTCCAACTATTTCATTGATGTCATCGAGGCACTCGTTAGAATAGTAACAATGCAATCTGAGGACACATACATGTTAAAACACCAGAGCAAGACTAATCTATCAGCACTAACAGGACATTCTACGATGTCAGATCCACTCGAAGAATAAGAGCAGTGTAAAGTACAATGTTTTGATCCAGCATGACAACTCCTTCACCATTAATCCCCCCCAAAAGGATTATTATTGCCAGTGTGTTACTTGACAAAGAATCATGGGGGTAGGTGCCACCATAGCCAGTATCCTATACTATTTAGATACTACAAAGTACATGCATTTGGAATTCAGTAAACCTTTGCATCTAATAGACAAAAGGTTTAAGAAAACCCTAAAGTAATGTAGATTTCGCTGCCACCCTTTACTGAGAACTTTGAGAACTACAATGTAAAGCACATCTGACACGGCCAATATATTCTAGGACGAGGATGCCATATAGGATTCCAGATTGAATGCAGGTGGTCAAATGTGTAAACCAAAACAAGTCTATCATGTAGCATTCTTATCGGAAAATTGGTAAGGGAGTTGAAGCAACATTAACTGTTTGTGGTTATCAGGGAGCATGGCGGCCATTTTGAAGTTTAGAATTTCACCTTAGTGGGTTATTAATGTAAGTGTCAGTCCCTGTGAACTAATAAAGCCTGGTATACACATCTTATTTCAGTTTACTTTGCAATATTTCAATGCAAATGAGATTTTCCCCTAAGAGGTTTACACTTATCTTGTCAATCAATTTTAATTAATTTTACAAAGCTCCTAATTACTTTTTTTGTGCAATACATTCAATACTGTTTGAAGATGTTTTAGCATCTTTTTACGAATGGACTGCATAAAGAAATTATCACTCAAAATCCATGACGTTTTTATCTCCTGTTCTTAATGTATTCACAAAACTTCCTGCTTTGTATATATGATATCTAACATGCTAATATCAGCATCATCATATTTTTTAAAAAAAGAAGAAATAATATTGCAGCATCCCCCCCCCCCCTCCCAAAGCCCTACTTTTTCATTTTTGACATAGGACGCGAAGTATATGTGCGTATGTACAAGTTTGGACGTAAATGTCCCTTGTGTAAATGTAGAACTACATACGCTATCAATAACACGTTTTGAAACCTGATCTTTGAGCCTAAAGTGTTATATAAATGCAATATTGTTCAATGGAGGTTGATTTTATATCTTCCACTTTTGGGACATATGACAGAGCCATATTGGTCTATTGTCTTCCTTCATTTATATCTCCCATTGAGCACTGTTTTCCAAATATTTATTTCAGAATGAGAGAGGGAAGTTCGGTCAGTACCAGTACCGTGGTGTTAAGTAGTCCTTGAGTGGTACATTGCTCCAACCTCTTGACACAGCACCGTCACATATAACTGTTTCTCGGGCAGAGAATACTTTTATTGAAGAATGGTGGTAATTCACGATAATTATCGTTATGTCCTTGATGTTCTTTAACATTAAGCAAATGTACTGTTACTGATTCTATAACACATCCTGTGTTACAGTGAAGGAGGCCGCGATTCCCATTGATACTTCAGCTTTTACCAACACTCGAACATGCTATTGAATCAACATATTATAGTTACCGACATTTCACAGCTGATCGATGTAAAACGTTTTCTGATAGTAATGCAAAGCTCCATATTGACTTTCCTGATGAGTCACTTAATTAAACATCTACATTTAATGGATTTATTGAAATCCGATTACAATCTGGAAGCTCTGCGTGTAAAGTCAATATTGTGTACTCTCCTCTCGGTTTTTATGTATTATCAACCTTAAAAGTACTTTTAGATAGATAGATTGTGTCCGAAGGATCTGTGTGAGCAGTCTTAACTTGGAATAGGACCATATCAAAAAGCATCCCTCGGTACAAAGATCTACAATTTTCTCTGAAAGTTCAATGCTCCCATGTACCTATAAACACCCTTTCATATATCTAATTGATAGTGTACGTTATTTCACGAAAAGTATGGAAAATTAGTACTATACAGCAAAATAACACGCTGCCATGTTACTGCGGGCCACACGGACACTGTACTTATGTTAAAGATCACAATGTTTTTTCAGTGGTTGATTCAATCTTGTCTGATATATTGTGTTCGGCTAACTGTTTATACGACTCCCTCAGATGTGATCTAAACGTATGCATCTTGTCAGGGAGAAAGCATTTAACCGGTGTCGGGGAGACAGCATTTAACCGGTGTCGGGGAGACAGCATTTAACCGGTGTCGGGGAGACAGCATTTAACCGGTGTCAGGGAGACAGCATTTAACCGGTGTCAGGGAGACAACATTCAACCGGTGTCAGGGAGACAACATTTAACCGGTGTCAGGGAGACAACATTCAACCGGTGTCAGGGAGACAGCATTTAACCGGTGTCAGGGAGACAGCATGTAACAGGTGTCAGGGAGACAGCATTTAACCGGTGTCAGGGAGACAGCATTTGACCGGTGTCAGGGAGACAACATTTAACCGGTGTCAGGGAGACAGCATTTAACCGGTGTCAGGGAGACAGCATTTAACCGGTGTCGGGGAGACAGCATTTAACCGGTGTCGGGGAGACAGCATTTAACCGGTGTCGGGGAGACAGCATTTAACCGGTGTCGGGGAGACAGCATTTAACCGGTGTCGGGGAGACAGCATTTAACCGGTGTCGGGGAGACAGCATTTAACCGGTGTCGGGGAGACAGCATTTAACCGGTGTCAGGGAGACAGCATTTAACCGGTGTCGGGGAGACAACATTCAACCGGTGTCGGGGAGACAACATTCAACCGGTGTCAGGGAGACAACATTCAACCGGTGTCAGGGAGACAACATTTAACCGGTGTCAGGGAGACAACATTCAACCGGTGTCAGGGAGACAGCATGTAACCGGTGTCAGGGAGACAGCATGTAACAAGTGTCAGGGAGACAGCATTTAACCGGTGTCAGGGAGACAGCATTGACCGGTGACAGTGAGACAGCATTTAACGGTGTCAGGGAGACAGCATTTAACCTGATGCAATTGTCGCCTTTCTGTCGTCATCATTGGGCGTATTGATATCAATGTGATTACATCGGTAGGATATTGAATACAATGCCTTGATGAATCCGAATTAAATTACTTTTGAAAACTTTATCTTAATGTTAAAGAAATAACAGGAATTAATGCACCGTGCTGGTTAAAGTCAACGTGTTGTTATGATGGATTTGTTTGACTGGTCCGTTTGCTCTTTGATCGTGTAATGAATGGCAGTAATCTGATTGGATTGCACATGACAATGATCATGACACGGATGATATAGGTTTGTAAACATGCATACATTAATTCGTAAGTCCTATAGATCAAAAGGTGGGTGAAATAACGAACACGGCTTTCACTTTTAATTCTCATATCAAACAGATAGCTAATACAAACGAGAGACAGACAAATCCAAGTGCTCACCTTATTTCCATATGTGTGAATGGTTAACGAAAATCTAATCTCAATTATTTGCGTCGTTGAATATAGAGGGGGTTGATACCTTAAGATGGCTTATCAGAGAGATTCGATTGATATACGTTACTTCGCTGTCGCTAAGGCAGAGACCATGTACATAGGATACGAGTCTTGGTTTTGAATAATTACATTTAAGATTCCTTCTTCTAAGATATTACACTTTAAAGACCCAGTGTCATTTTTTAAACAACCAAGTTACAACTTAAACTTAAATGCTAATAGGCCAGGTGATTAACACTTCCTCAATCGTTGATTACATTTCATCTTAAACTGCAGAGCGTAGCGGTTGTATGCCCTTTCTGTCCCTGAGTACCAATATTTATGACATCTCTGTCTTGTACACGAGCTAGGTGACCACAGCTAGTTTGCTGTTAAGAAACACTAGAAATTGATAATGAAGACATAATATGTGTTGAAAAGGTCATTTATTAATGACAAATCAATTTCAGATATAAAGATATACCCCCAAGTTATAAATTAGAGAAATTATGACTATAACAGCAAAGATGGGGTAAAAAATAGGCATGACATAATACCCAAACAGTACATCCATAATATATTTAAATCAATATAAAGATTATATAACCTCAAGATACCATTTTCAACATGATGAAAAGTTGGTATATGCATATTAGCGAGTATAAGGAGTCTAAAATTGACAGTTCAATACATGTTACACTGGGAGGGCATAAGGGTGGGAAATCAAAAGTGTTAAAAAACTTCCATCAGTGGAGATAAACTTTTTCACTTGATTTTCCCAATGGAGGTGACGCTACTGAGGGTCAATCTCCTCTGTGATAGGTCCGGTGGCTGGGCTACGTGGCTGCTGATTGGCTGACCAATCACACGCTTCTATCCCTTAAGCCAAAATGACCAGAGGTCAGTCAAGTCCTGGGAATTTTCCATCACGTGGCCCAGACATGGACCTCCTTCTTGACCCCTCAATGTTAGCCATTTACATAAAAACCAGAACAATGGGAGATGCGAGTGGTGCCAATGCCCCTCTCAACATATAATAAACAAACAATTACAGACTGACATAAATGTATTTATTTATACAGATATAAATAAATGTTATTTATGACATCTCTGTCTTGTACACGAGCTAGGTGACCACAGCTAGTTTGCTGTTAAGAAACACTAGAAATTGATAATGAAGACATAATATGTGTTGAAAAGGTCATTTATTAATGACAAATCAATTTCAGATATAAAGATATACCCCCAAGTTATAAATTAGAGAAATTATGACTATAACAGCAAAGATGGGGTAAAAAATAGGCACTGATGACCTAGTCCAGATATTGTATAGAATGAATATATCTAGGGCAAGGTCATCGCCCCATCCTTGTTATTCATTCCTTTAATAGAGCCATTCAGCACGCTTACACTGTAAATTTGATTTGCTTTCGCAAATGATTGAATTGAATAATATCAAATAATAAATGATTGCATAAGAAATGCTAGCAAGCCCCTAACCTAGACTTTAAAACATCATTACGTTGAATATCTACAATAAACGTCAGCAGGTCCGCAAGTGTAGTACCAGCAGAAAGGCCTTATCACAGGGAGCATGTATCGAATATTACAGGCCAATCTTTTACGGTTGATATACTGTGGCCAAGGTTAATTTGTTTTTCCAAATTAGGCCAAAGGTTACGATCAAGGTCAGCAGGTCCATAAATGTCATACCCATGGTAAGGTCTTGCCACGAGGAACACGAGTGTCAAATACCCAAGCTGTATCCTCATCATGATGGACACATTTAAAACAAACTGATCTCTCTACGGACGATGCCGATGCGATAGCAATAGAACAACGGAGTAAAACAATTGTGTGTGTTTTCTATCGTTTCTTCGTCTGTTCGTATTTCCATAAGGATAACTTACGTTCCAGTATTTTAACGAAGACTTGATAACAAAGGAAACCTGTTTCCGCATGTTAACTTAGTTCCGATTGGTTGATCAATAAAAGTTTCAGTATCAAGATTTTAAAACTTAACTGAATCGCATTCAGTTAAATTGAATCCAGTGATTTGTATTCCTCAATGCCGATGTATCACACAATATTTATCTTCAGGCCGAATTGCCTTCGAGTTTTCAATGGGCAAAATGTCTACCTCACGATTTCCAACGTTTCAACCCGACGCTGAGTAATAATGTTTTTTTAATTAACTAGAATGTAGCTAGTACGGACATCTGATACAGTTCATCAAGTTACTTGCTTACATTCGCCATTTTAAACAGCAGTATGCATCTTCTGTATCCAGTTTTCGCGCTCTTGACCACATACTATAACACACTGTATTTCTCCAAATATCTTCTTAAATTGTCCATACTGGTATAATTACTTCTGTTTACAATTTACGTATTTCAATGTAAATCAAAGCCTCTGTAAGCAATTTAAACATGAAAAATATGTTACTTTTCATCTCTCTCTATCTCTCTGTTTGTGTCTCTCTATTTCTGTCTCTCTGTTTGTGTCTTTGTCTCTCTGTTTGTGTCTCTCTGTTTGTGTCTCTCTGTTGGTGTCTCTCTGTTTGTGTGTCTATGTTTCTGTCTCCCTGTTTCTGTGTCTCTGTCTCTGTTTCTGTGTCCCTGTTTCTGTGTCTCTGTTTCTGTGTCTCTGTTTCTGTGTATCTGTTTGTCTCTCTGTTTGTGTCTTTGTCTCTCTGTTTCTGTCTCTCTGTTTCTGTCTCTCTATTTCTGTCTCTCTCTGTTTCTCTGTTTCTGTTTCTCTGTTTGTGTCTCTCTGTCTCTCTGTTTGTGTCTTTGTCTCTCTGTTTGTGTCTCTCTGTCTCTGTCTCTTTGTTTCTGTCTCTGTCTCTCTGTTTCTGTCTCTGTGTTTCTCTGTCTCTGTCTCTTTGTTTCTGTCTCTGTGTTTCTCTGTCTCTGTCTCTCTGTTTGTGTCTCTCTGTTTCTGTCTTTGTCTCTTTGTCTCTCTGTTTCTGTCTTTGTCTCTATGTTTCTGTCTCTCTGTTTCTGTCTTTGTCTCTTTGTCTCTCAGTCTCTGTCTCTCTCTATACTATCATGTCAGGTCACGAGCAATCTGACTAGTGTGTCATCTTAATGATGGGTCACCGAGTTACGTAGTCAAGTTGTGTAAAAAGTTAAGATATTGCTATTCGTCGATTCTTAAAACGTATTACCACTATGTTTCATATAAAAAATAGAAGTTACAAACGACAGGCTATTGAATGCGGTACTCATTTCAATCGAGTTATTTTGTAAAAGTTAAAAAGATGTCAGTTTCAATAAGATAGAAACCATATCGAACAATCGCGGGTGACTTGTTTCTATCGCAATAATATGTATCAGAAACGGCAGGATTGTGACCTAATTGAATACATAATATGTGTTTATTCATATGCATTTGTATTTATAAGGCGTAGTGATATTGCCAATGTAAAAAAATCATTAATAAGTATTAAATAATATGTTTTTTATAAAGTTGGTTTGAAATGTCATAAACAAACAAAGACAGCCATATTGTAGTTAGACGTTTCTTACGAGTTTGTGAAGTTTTTCAATTATAAAAAAACCCCAACAAAACAACATATTAATTGTATCTCCCTGTTTTCAGTACAGAACCCCTGGCCTAGGACGTTTCTGAGATACAGACGTGCTATCAATGTTAGTGCCACCATATATACATTGGTTTGAATCAGTCGCTTCGGCAGTAGGTTATATTGTAGGAAATCTCCAACTTTATGTACGTTCCCAACATTTATTTTATTTGTATTCAATACAATAAAACTATCAATATCAAATCAACGAAAACATCATTGTCGGACAAGCCGTTACATTGATCGTGTATATTTGGAACCAGTGCGGAGAACATAAATAGACACCGACATTGTGATAGGTCTACTTTCAGTAGTAGTCAGTAAGTCATGACATGGACTCGACGTTCGACGTCTAGGCGAGGAAAGTTTCGATTGCGTACCGATCAAAGCAAAACTATTATCTGCCTCCGGTATTGTCCTGACCCCCCTCGCAACAGACACATATATATATATATCTTGATGACCATATTCTATCTTAAATATCTCTATTAGACACTTTAAGGTGTAGATTACTATGAATTAATTGTCCTTGTTATGTTATTCTTGATATTTCTATCATCTATATTTTTTTCTGAAAATGTGCTAGGAAATGTTGAAAATGGCTGCCCTCCACATTTTGACTTGTCAAAAATATGTTTTCTGAATAATGTGATGCAAAGTGTTTCTCAGTTTTTTGTTTTCATCATTGATTAAATGAAAAAATGGTCTCGAAAAAAAAAAGGAAATGCAACTTATATCAAATGACCCGTGTTACAATATTGACAATACTGTCCTAAAACACATTTTGAAACAAATGTATGCCAGCAAATGACTTTGTTGTTAAATATGAGTCTGATATGCGTCTTGTGTGAGGTTTACTGTATAATACGGTATAGTGGATGAGGTTTCCCTCTCTTGTGACCTAACCTATCGTCTATTACCGGTCGTCACAATCACCATGGAGTCGACGACGCTTGGTATCCTCTAACACAGCTTCAGTGTCATTAATACAGGAAACATCTGTCCTATACCTGACTAAGGACCTTTATCCGACAATTAAGGAGACTACGAATGCATTTAAAGCATTAAGACATGTTACAATAGCAAATTAGGGTCATGTACCTGCTTTTACAGATGTTTTACTTTATTTACAGTAATTTCTCGCCTTCGTTGTAGACGTGATCTGAACATATCGACGGATTTCCACTTCATTACTGCTAACAGTATTGTCATTCAAACACCCCGAGATCGGAAACATCATAAAAGCTACACCAATACCACAGCGCCGAATAGTCGGAGTGTTGTTAATGATATTCCTGTTATAGGTTTTGCTTCTTCACTGCTGTTCATGCTAAGGTCATCAGAAGCTTGTTATCGTTTGATCAACTTTATAAACCTGGTGATGTCTTAATGAAAAGCAGGATGTCTGTCTAAACTAATGCGATCACTCTTTCTATTTACAATGTGTAGCGATGAAATGTATGCATCAAATTAAACATTTTTCAAAAGGCTAGTTTTTTTCAATCACGGTCCATGTCGTTTTAAGATTAAATCATTATTATATATAACCTTTGCGTATTTACCTCCAAAATCCGTCTTCCATTACATGAATATACGTCCGGTTTCAATCATTATTATATATAACGTTTAGATATTTACCTCCAAAGCCCGTCTTTCATTACTTGAATATACATGTACGTCCGGGTTTAATCCATCTCACATGTTTGACGTTGCTTTATTAATTTTTGATCTACTTTGTCTAACTCTATATTTGTATTTATGGATGTTCCTTTCTAGTATCGTATGTCTTTTGTTTAATCCTTTCTGATTACAGTGGTGCATGAAGACACTGCTCGTGGACCTATGTTAACGATGCTTGAGCAATCCTTTCTGATTGCAGTAGTACATGAAGACACTGCTTGTGGACCTTGGTTCATGATGATTGCCGTTACCTTCATGGCACGTTTTGACTCATCTTAATGATACAGTGAAGCATTTCAATATGGAAAATTACGAATAGAGGCACCCCACCCTGTCCATATTTTCTTAATTCGACCTAATTGGAATTATTTTCCATCACAACCCGTGTGTTAACAATGGTTTCCATCGTTGGTAATATTTGGTTCGATTTTTAAAATTTTAATATTCGAATTACATTCAAGTTAAAATTATACACTGCTTGAAACATTAGTATAATTTGTAGTTTGATAAGATGTATTTATTTTCTTTTCTTCTATCATATTATTGTATGTATCACTACTTTTGCATCTGGAATCATAATAGTATTGCCGTTGACAATCAGTGGATTACTTCAAGTATATTTGTAATTCCGATAATTGAATATACAAGTATTCCAAATATATTGCTGTGTGACTTTTTATTCTCATCATAGTGTACTTTTATTCAGCACAAATTACGTGATTGAAACATTCGCACGCGTTTTATTCTACAAAATAAAAGTGTACCATAACCCAGGTGACTATAACACAGGTAACTATAACTCAGGAGGTGACCATAACTCAGGTGAGTATAACTCAGGTGACTATAACACAGGTAACTATAACTCAGGAGGTGACTATAACTCAGGTGAATATAACTCAGGTGAGTATAACTCAGGTGACCATAACTCAGGTGACCATAACTCAGGTGAGTATAACTCAGGTGACTATAACACTGAACCTGAATATATCTCAGATGACTATAACAAAGGTGAAAATAACTCAGGTGATCATAACTCAAATGACTATAACCCAGGTTACTATATCTCAGGTGACTATAACACAGGTGAATATAACTCAGGTGACAATAACTCAAATGACTATAACTCAGGCGACCATAACTCAAATGACTATAACACAAATGACTATAGCTCAGGTGGGTATAACTCGGGTGACCATAACTCAAATGACTCTAACTCAGGTGATCATAACAAAAATGACCATAACTCAAATTACTATAACTCAGATGACCATAACTCAAATGACTATAACTCGGGTGACTATAACTCGGGTGACTATAACTCGGGTGACTATAACTCAAATGACAATAACTCAGGTGCCCATAACTCAAATGACTATAACTCAAATGACTATAACTCATGTGACTATAACTCAGGTGACTATGACTCAGGTGACAATAACACAGGTGACCATAACTCAGGTAACTATAACTCAAATGACTATGACTCAGGTGACCATAACACAGGTGACAATAACACAGGTGACCATAACTCAGGTAACTATAACACAGGTGACGATAACTTGGGTGATAGTTAAGACCACAAGTCCTTTGTAAGTAACAGTAAGTAAATATAATTATACCACAATAGGTTGGTTTTGTTCAACCCCGAAGGCATGAAATAACCATTACAACTGTTGAGTTTATACCATCCGTGGATTAAACTAAATTTGTTTTGATTTCTTGACACACGTTTGACCGGGACTTGATTTCTAATCAAATGAGTATTCTTTCAATCTATTGTCTGGAAAATGATAAACTTGTTTATTTTTTTGTTATAATCTATAATAAAATTTAACAATTCCACCTATTTCAGAAATAGTCAGTTTTACATATTAATTTGCGGTATTTTACTTGAGGTCGTATCCTACCACCCAAACTGATATTGAGAAAAAAAGAAAAAGAGGTCAACTTATCTTCAAAATAGCTTTCGTATACATGTAAGAGGCAACTAAATTTGTCAACTTATCTTTTCTCTATATGAACAACTTTCTTCTTCCTAATGTCACCTAGGATACTGCATCATATCTTGTCTTTAGTTAATGGCTCGCCCCTGTGAGTAAGGTTTACCACACACACGTTTCTTGCAAACAGGGGCGACTGTCCTTAAATGACCATAGTTTTTTTTTAAAGAATGTAAAACAAAAGAAAACAGTTTATCGCCAGTGCTGTATATAGGCTAAGTCTGAAAGTGACAATTTGTTATCCATGTTTAATTAAAATATTACGGAGAACCGCTCTCAGGGGATTTGTCATCCTTCGATAAAGTTTTTTTCTGTGTTAGTTTTACATGTGGTACGTTTTATAAACGATACAATATCTTTAGTCCTCTTGACGTCTGATGACTTGACCAGTGATAACTGATGGGATAAACTATCATAGCATTCAATCGTCAGTTTCGTTTTGGACACCTTTTAGGAACTATTTATTTTTTATTTCTTTCCAAACCAATTAAATGCAACCGGTTATTCAAAAAGAAAAAAAAAACTATTTACCAACAGCTGAACACCATAAGTTCTACATATTGTTTGGTACCCTGTAACATGCGACATAATCATGATAGAATCTAAATGTATCATATGGTACTGAATCATAATATTACTTTTAAACTATAGAAAGAACAAGGTTACCCCTGTGTACCATCCATTACTTCTCAAATAAATAAGATATACATTTTAATTTAAATGGATATTGTACGTTTACCTTCCCCTTCTGGAATGGTCGTGAATCTGACCTTTAATAAAGATAGGCGTTGTCGACTTAGTAGAGGAGGATGTGTACCTTCCGGTATCATACACATCCGTTTGGTTTTTATGTAATGAAAATAACAATTTTAATGTGAAGAGTATGCAGAAATAAATAGAACCCCACTTACGTTTGCAGAAGGTAATGTGTGACTGCATAATATATATAACTGTCTGTACCAACAAAAATGTTTAATGTCCTCTCGTATTTAAAGTGATATAAATGGATTGATAAGGCAGAACAGACGGTAGAATGGGAACATGGAAAGGACAGAAAGATCACGCACATATTTCCTTAGAGCAACATTCCACTCTGTAATTTAATAATGGTCTATATAGATAGATACCCAATCACCTGCCTGAAATAGCTGTAAAATTTTGAGAACATTTTAGATGTCAAAAGACTGTCTCTTGTGTGATAAAATACGTCCAAAACAATTTGCAACGGTACTGGCATATTGGTACTTAAAACATAGTGTCATATGTTAACAATTTCGGACCTCTCTTCAGGAAGTAAAAAAAAAAAAAAAAAATAACGCGAAAATGAATTACTGCCTGGAGACTAACAATCAGAAAGCTGACTACGGTTGTCATCGTTCATGTTAGTATTTCCTACTGTTGTTGAATGGACGTTTTACATTTTTGTTGATACCGAAAACCGTATCCACAAAGACAGTTTTTGGTTAATTACATGCTAAAAGGAATGAGAATGCAGTTGTATACCGGAAATCATGATCTTTCTACTCCACGTGCGGCGCTCGTCAAATCCAGTTTACTGTGTCGGCCAAAACCGATAAAAGCGAAGTAAACAGTCGCGAGAGATACTTAGACACAATCGCTGGAAATCGGGCCAGCGCAACCTCTGACAGACTGTCTCACCTTTTTAGTAATCGCACCCTTTTTACACCATATACACAAGCAATATGTTTATTATTAATATTGCTTCGACATTTCTCCATGTCACGTTTAAAGTGCTAAATGATAGTACATGATAATCTCTGACCCGAACAATGTAACAATGTGTTCCATTATCGAGTACAACCTATATGATTGGCTTTCCAACAAGAGACACTGCCGAGATCTGGCAATTACATTGCATGTTCCCTTGTTACGACTGATGGCCTGATTACATCCTTATATAAAGCTTATATTTCCGTCTATCAACTGTGTGGTACGATATTGTACAGCGATCACTTCTACAGTAACTGATATTACATTGGATCATTATTAACACGGGTGAAAATAAGGTGTTTAACATTTCATACAGATGTTCTTGTTGGTCGTAACTCAGGGATTCTATTTCATCTGATTCTCGCGCAGATATTTTCAGACCAGAGTTTTTTTTATTAAATATTTTACACGATTTTAACGTCAACGATCGTAAAAATATCACCAATGTATTAATGTAGTGACTTTCAGCATTTCTATCCAGAAAAAATCTGGAACAATTGCAATCATTAGCAGCATTACTAGCGAGAATGATGATACTGTCGGACGACCCCATTAGGCTCCAGAGTCAATTCATGGAGCTCGCGTTACATTTCAGATCTAATGACAAGGCGTTCATAGTTTGATTTTTAACTTCCACTGATGATATATCTTTATTCAAAGGATCTGCAAAACAGATCTGTTTCAATAACGTGATTTAATCAAAGTAATTCTTAGAACAAAATTTATAGCGTAGTGGATGTTAAAAATAAAGACGTCACGTACTTTAAGCTTAGCAATATTTGTACATTTCGTAGAATATATTAGTAATCAATCAAATATGATAATTATCATAGGTATTACAAAAATAATGCTATTATGCAGTATGTCAAGACGTTCGTTATCAAAGTGTCAAAAATGACTTGGACTCTTCCAGTCCTTGACAGAGATCAAGGCAGGCAATGAAGAAACAGGTCTGGTAAACATGTTATACTAAGGTGATTTTTGAGAATTAATGATTTTGGAAACTTGGTTATTTCTTTTCAATTGCAGCAATATTTGCACATGTGTATAACGTATACAGAATGCTGCCATTCTATAATCAATCTGGAGGCTAATTCAATTGATTTTGAAAATGTTTTATTTTAGTGAATTTTGGAGTTTACTCAAACCAGACAAAATGGTACATAAAAGATGTGTCGTGTAATTCTTGAGTTGAATTCCTTTACAATGAAGGCTTGAATGACCGGTCTTAGGATAAGTTGACTTCCTTCACATCGTAGTATGAATAAAGGGAAGTAAGATATGGAGATTCACATAACTGTCCAGATTGAGAAACGGGTTGAGGATGTGGATGCTCACATAACTTATCTAGACTTTGGGGGACTCGTTTAGGATATCTTCACTCACATAACTGATCTGACTTGGGAGACGGTTTTAGGATATGTTTACTCACATAATTTATCTAGACTTAGGAGACGGGTTTAGGATATGTTTACTCACATAACTGATCTGACTTGGGAGACGGGTTTAGGATATGTTTACTCACATAACTGATCTGACTTGGGAGACTGGTTTAGGATATGTTTACTCACATAACTGATCTGACTTGGGAGACGGGTTTAGGATATGTTTACTCACATAACTGATCTGACTTGGGAGACGGGTTTAGGATATGTTTACTCACATGATTTATCTAGACTTGGGAGACAGGTTTAGGGTATGTTTACTCACATAACTTATTTAAACTTGGGAGACGGGTTTAGGATATGTTTACTCACATAACTGATCTGACTTGGGAGACGGGTTTAGGATATGTTTACTCACATAACTGATCTGACTTGGGAGACGGGTTTAGAATATGTTTACTCACATAACTGATCTGACTTGGCAGACGGGTTTAGGATATGTTTACTCACATAACTGATCTGACTTGGGAGACGGGTTTAGGGTATGTTTACTCACATAACTTATTTAAACTTGGGAGACGGGCTTAGAATATGTTTACTCACATAACTTATCTAGACTTGGGAGACGGGTTTAGGATATGTTTACTCACATAATTTATCTAGACTTGGGAGACGGGTTTAGGACATGTTTACTCACATAACTTATCTAGACTTGGGAGACGGGCTTAGAATATGTTTACTCACATGATTTATCTAGACTTAGGAGACGGGTTTAGGACATGTTTACTCACATAACTTATCTAGACTTGGGAGACGGGTTTAGAACATGTTTACTCACATAATTTATCTAGACTTAGGAGACGGGTTTAGGACATGTTTACTCACATAACTTATTTAAACTTGGGAGACGGGTTTAGAACATGTTTACTCACATAATTTATCTAGACTTAGGAGACGGGTTTAGGACATGTTTACTCACATAACTTATCTAGACTTGGGAGACGGGCTTAGAATATGTTTACTCACATGATTTATCTAGACTTGGGAGACAGGTTTAGGGTATGTTTACTCACATAACTTATTTAAACTTGGGAGACGGGTTTAGGACATGTTTACTCACATAATTTATCTAGACTTAGGAGACGGGTTTAGGACATGTTTACTCACATGATTTATCTAGACTTGGGAGACGAGTTTAGGATATGTTTACTCACATAACTTATCTAGACTTGGGGGGACTAGTTTAGGACATGTTCACTCACATAACTGATTTGACTTAGGAGACGGGTTTAGGACATGTTTACTCACATAATTTATCTAGACTTAGGAGACGAGTTTAGGATATGTTTACTCACATAACTTATCTGGTCTTGGAAAACTATTTTTCATGGTAGGTTGACTCCCTTAACTCGTGAGTGACTTATAAAAGGATATGTTCACGGTTTTGACTAACACCAATGTTTTAATCGAGTGATGTATAGTATGGTAACACCAATTCAAATGATGCTGATGATTATAAACCTAGGATGCTTTCGCGTGTCCTCTTTGAATGTTTGTGTAACGTTAGGGGGCTAATACAAGCTGGTAAATTACATATGGATCTAGATACCTCTCCTTACACGATGTACTAGAATCATCTTAAGTCGTAACTTCAAAGAGATTTATTACACGGCTTGCTTAAACTGGATTTCAGTAGCGCTGGAATCCTCCCAAAGGTGACACATCATTAAGACTAATGTTTTTACTCAGAAGAAAGACTATAATTGCAGTTTTTTCGACAGCCATCTCTCCATCCAATTGCCGAACGGAGACTTTCTTTCTATTGGAATATATCTTGTGATTATTTCAATGTAGGCGAAGATGTCTACGGGGACTAATGCGTCCATCCCACTGGGTGGAACTGCCAATATTCTGCGTACGGTTGATATGTCATTGCGATCTAATCAGAGTCCATATTGCTGCTACGATCATATCGTGTACAAATTAGTAAGCATAGATAAGTACAAAAATGCGATACTATTAGCTATTTACCATCATATCTCAAGAAGTGTACATATGGTATACTGTTCCGGTTACGTTCTCTTTACAGAAATGTTAAACAAAAGTAAAAATGTGCTAATAAATATTAACAAGCAATGACCCCTTATGGGGAGCCTGAAGTTGGTTCCGAGTTCCGAGTTCCGTTAAGTAAAACGGAACTAGGAACCAGTTCCGAGTTCCGTTTGAGATAAACGGAACTACAAATGTAGGAACCAGTTCTGAGTTTTGTTTTACTTAAACGGAACTCGGAACTTGGAACCAACTTCAGACTCCCCAATTATGGGATTTTCCTTGAAATAGTACACCGTTCCGGATTTTCCATTCCATATGTAGTTTGCAGTTTCAATTGCATGGTGAACTTGTGTTAAGAAACTGAATTCAAAGGAGAATATATATATCTATCTTGTTTGCTTATCTATGCGTCATTCATGTGAAAATAATGTGATATAGATATTATTGATGATCTTATCATCAATAGTCCTTTGATAGATTCATAGGTTAGTCAAAGTAACCGCGGCCATTAACCACAAATAAAATATTGATTCATAAAATAACCACCGATTAAACGACGGTACAACATAATATTCATAGAATGTCATCGATACCGTATGATGTTCACAGAATGTCCACGATAGTTAATGATATTCAAAAAAATGCCCAAGATACTGTATGATATTCACAGACTGTCCAAGATAACGTACAATTGTATGATATTCACAGACTGTCCACGATACCGTATAATATTCACAGAATGTCCAAGATACTGTATGATATTAACAGAATGTCCAAGATACCGTATAATATTCACAGACTGTCCAAGATACTGTATGATATTAACAGACGGTCCAAGATACTTATGATATTCACAGACTGTCCAAGACACTGTATGATATTCACAGAACATTCACGACTTCATCTTAATACATGTACTATAACCATTTTCTAAAGAAGAATGCATTCTGTGTTTGTATATAGCTCAAGGAACATCTCGAAAAGTCCATGAAAAGAGTTAGCGAACGCCTATATTACTTTTACTCACATTTTAAAAATAAACGCAGAATGGTGCCTATCTGGAGCTTATATGATCTATCTCAACCAATGTTTACACTTGGGGAGGTTTGTTAAAAGAAAAACAAATCATTATACCGTCAATAATCTCAAATACAAGATTTCAAATATTAACTGGAAATGGATTACGTGATACTCTCCAGATGTGGAGTGTTCTATTACAGACAAACGTTCCTGACAGGAAGATGTACAACCACATAAATACGAGTATAATTATATTGTAATGCGATCATGATGCTATTTTAATACGAGTATGATGATATTGTTGTACGAGTATGATGCTATTGTTTTACGAGTATAATGATATTGTTGTACGAGTATGATGATATTGTTGTACGAGTATGATGATATTGTTTTACGAGTATAATGATATTGTTGTACGAGTATGATGATATTGTTGTACGAGTATGATGATATTGTTGTACGAGTATGATGATATTGTAATACCAGTATGATGCTATTTTAATACGAGTATGATGTTATTGTTACACTAGTATGACGCTATTGTAATATGAGTGTAATGATATTGTTGTACGAGTATGATGCTATTCTTTTACGAGTATGATGATATTGTTGTACGAGTATAATGATATTGTAATACCAGTATGATACTATTTTAATACGAGTATGATGCTATTGTTACACGAGTATGACGCTATTGTAATACGGGTATGATGATATTGTTGTACGAGTATGATGCTATTGTTATAATCTTGCACTGAACTGGTTGCATTTTTTGTTGACTGAAAAGATATTCCAGAAAAGTATCCAATTGATCGTTTTAACTTGCTCATCACTGTAGAAAATAAAAACAAAATAGCGCGTCCACAGCCAACATTGACGACCCAGTGGGGGAGTCAATAAGTTAATCATAGGAGACACCTCATAGGGAAGAAGTTGATTTGTGTTCGATATTAACTACCTTGTTAGAATAATGAGGTTTTAAATAAAGCATGGCAATTATCTTCGTGTGCCCCTTACAAATAGGAAAATACAAATCTAATTGTGTTGAAGGTGGTAACGGTAGTAACAATCATATACTGATGGTGATAAATGATGCTTAGTTTAATAGTGTTTAATAAGACTACCACCTAAACATTTCTAACAGCTGCGGAATACTTCTCATTTACGGCTTTACCAAAAATTCTGTATGTCATTTCGTTTTTGTTTTTTGTTTTGATACTTATGAAACAAGTGAGTGCAACTGTATGTTTAGCGGATAACTCGCAAATATCAAAGATCCATGAAAATGCAGAACACTCTCTGGTGAAATGCCTCCGGCCAGTCCATAACTCTAGACCACTACCGGCGCGGCTGATCTGCACAAATTGAGCGAGAAACGGAAGTAATCAGAGCTAGTAGCTTTATGGTTTCATAGTATTACCGCTAATCGTTATTTATAGGTCAGGCAGCACATATATTTGGAAATTGGTCGAAACGACGCCTTCCTCTTTGAATGAAGGAAGCAGCTGACATTTAAACCACAAAATCCTCCCGGAATATACGGATTTTATAGATCAGACGTGGGACATGTAGATTAGGTTGAGGGCAGAGTTCACACATGTCACAAACTGATCTAGATATCGATCTGACTGTGAAATCACTAAAGTGTCTGTTATATACTTAACAATGTGTCAAATTCCTTCATTGATCTACAACTGGCTTACACTTTGATGCCGAGGAAATCGAGATAAATAAAGTTTACGTAAGCCTATTATATCATTAGTAACGTTACTACAATAAGCATGTGTTACGGTTAATCATCGCGAAAGTCGGCATCATGAAACATTCAGCTGTGAAATAATGGAGTTTGGTTTGTCTCATAATTAAACAGCAGTAATTTACTCACACATGAATATGTCTACTATAAGTAATAGTGCATTATTGATGCTTTAACCTTGAACGGATTTGGGATTTACGACTTTTCTCGCATATTAATCCCTGATAAACATCGCTTGTTATATCGGCTTCTTTGAGGGAGTAGACATGTAAGAAATCTAATGTTGAAAGGTCTTAAGTGAAGTAAGTGAATCCAATATAAACGAGAAAAGTACCTATCTTTATCATTAGCAAGTGAACGACAGATTAGTTTTAGTCCTCGGTTAAAAATCGAAACTTGTTTATTTTGAAAGGAAATTGCATTTATAGACAAAGAGTGTTATACAACAGGTTCAACAATCCATGGTTGTGACCTTGGAGTCAGGATTAATACACACATTTCCTTAGACGTGGTGTACCCTTTATTTTGGCAGACTTCAGACCAAATATTTATATCATTCATAAATTGTGGTGAAAAAAACAGAAAAGTATTATACGAGGGAGGGGTCAGAAACCATAAAAAAGTACACAAAGGATAAATATCAATGGAAAATGACCTCCGTCATCTGTTATGGGGAGTGATAAATGAACAGTTCAAAGTTGAGTATATTGCAGCTTATCTAAGAGCAAATGGCATGATAGGTTTCCAAAATTTGAATATTTACTTAATAATTTTACACATCTGATCCTGCCTTGTTTAGATGTTGATTTCACCGTGGAAATACGATTTTTGATCTCGGTATCAAATCATGAGATTTGCTGTTAATTTCATAATGTGAATAATTAAACGGATAAGTCGATAAACTAAAACGCGGTTCTTGAGAGATTGCTATATTTAGCTTGTCATGCCTTAACCACCAAGCGGACTTGATTGTAATGTTGCCTTTTGCGTTGATATCTACTCAATCCTGTTCCTCTCACAGTTATAACTAGTTCAAACGTGACCATTAAATCTTGTTGTGATGAACGGGTCGTCACTTATTTGCAATATTTGTGTGAGTTTTATATCTGATTTATATGCTTCATTATGAAACATATTCTATCATAATTTAAATGCACTCGGTTTGCATGTACATTGTAAAGTCGCTAGAATGGCGCTCTCATTTGTAACCTGTACTATCAAAATATGTTTAACCCGCATCCACAAGATAACAGGTCTTCACTGTGAATTGACGAGCTTGCACCGAATTAGCAAACGCATTAAATCATTTATCATTAGGAGGAATTGACAGGTCACAAGTCAGAGCCACAGATGTTTGTATCCTCAATCTTAATTAGCCGACAACTTAATCGGAATATGTCAGCACAGCATGGGATGTCGAATGTTACAAATTAACTTCAATTTATTTGAATTTGAAAAACAATGTTTATTCCTACGAAATGTCATGCCTTTAATATGTTTTCCCACATTTGATCATCCCTTTAATATGTTTTCCCACATTTGATCAACACAAAAACATCTACAGTAGTTATGGTCTGGTGGGAATGTCGCGAAGTTGTGAGCACTTATTTAATAAGCTACTGGTTTATTGTCTACGCGATAATGTTTAATCACGTTTAAACTGTGATTCTGTGATACTTCTTAATGGTTAATATGGTATATGTATTTTGTCTAATCATCTTTAATTAAAACGTTTTGTGATACTGTTTAATCAAATCTAATTAAACGTTTTGTGATATTGTTTAATCACCAATAATTAAAATGTTCTTTGATACTGTTTAATCACCTTTAACTGAAACGTTTAGTGAAACTGTTCAAGCAATTTCAAATGAAAATGTTTTGTGATACTGTTCAAGCAAGTTTAGTTAAAACATTTTGTTTATAATATTCAATCACTTTTGATTAAAACGGTTTCTGATACTGCTGGATCAATTTGATATGAAACGTTTTGTGGATAATGCTTAATCAGTTTTGGTTAAAACGTTTTGTGATACTGTTCAATTAAGTTTAATCAAAATGTTCTGTGTTGCTGTTCAATCAATTTTTATTTAAGACGTTTTGTGGATAATGCTCAATCACTTTTGATTAAAATGTTTTGTGATACTGTTCAATCAAGTTTTATTAAAACGTTCTGTGGGTGTTTTAATTGAAATGTTCGGTGATAATGTTCAATCACATTTCTAGTATTAGTAAAATGTGTTCATGTTCGATATAATATGTACATAATGAATCACATAGGCTGTAAACATGCTGTAATGTTGGGTGAGTGCATCAATAGCTTTCCTTGTAAACACATGTAAATAGTAAACAACAACAAATGTTTATTCATCTATTATGACATACAAATGTACATAATATGTTGCAAACATTGTATCTCAGTTATATTTTTTATTTAGTGTATCAGGTTTAAGCTAAAAAAAAACCAGGGAAAAAAACTGAAAATGTATTAAAAGATATTTTGAGGGACCTTTAAGTTAAATGATGTATAAACCTCTGGATTCAAGCAATAAAACAGCTAGTTGAAGTACGTGGGTTATCCGACAAGTTTGTTATAATAACGTCGTAAAGTGATGTCGTTGAACGACGTTGCGAGCAACGTTAACGTCAAACAGCATACAAGATGTGACATGATCCAATATAGTGATGTCAAATCGCCAAACATTGACGTGACAACATAATGTTTGTACAATTTTAATCATGATCCCCCCCCCCCCCCCTCCCCAGTCCAGTTTTGACATTTCTGTTTCGATCTATTTTTCATCTATTTTGATCTCTATAGATCTATTTTGAGTTTTGTTTTTGATCGCTTAATATCATCCGAACTTTGGACCATAACACCACTTATGAGTCCTAAAAGGACGAAATAGCTATAATTTGTTTTGAAACGTGCTAATACCGTGTATGTCTATTTGTGCACTACTTTTATGTTGGTATGTAAGAGACTTCATATTTCTATCAAAAATACGCAAAATATATCCGCATTAATCACGATTGATTTTAGTGACATTTTTTTTGTTTATTTGTCGACCGTAATTGTAAATAATGTATTGCAATAGGTTCGCTTCGCAATAACTCATCTTTGTACTTTTTATTGGGTAGTAATCAATTAAAGGCCGACTAACTAGAAGCCTCCCACACATACATAACGACCACCCTGTCCGTTCAATTAAGATACGCCTATCTATGGTTAGTAACGTCTAAAAACGTAGGCGTATCACGTTTGAAAAAATGAAAATGTTTAATCTACAACCAATCATAAACCATTTAACGATGGCATGCAAATAAAAAAAATCAGCTTACGACAAACGTCGTGATACTATTGTTTGATATTTGTCGATATTACATAGAAATGCCGACCAATCTAGGAAGGCGGCTGACATGTGTGATATGAATAATTAATACACATGTACAGTTAGCCAATACTATTTATGTGAAGTGTGATTACATTGTGTAATTTACCAGCAATATAAGAAGCATTGACATTTTACATTATACTTTAAATCCCTAAGTAAATCATACGGCATTGTCGGCATACCTGATTGGAAAATAGAAAATAAAAATTGAAATAAATGAATCTAAGTGATGATATAAAGTTCCATTAGTGGTCCGTCACGAACACAGATATGTGAATTCATATATACAGCCCTTGTTATCGCATTACCAATTACTTTACTAAGTGTATTAAAACGAAAAGTGAAGACTTTTAAACTAATTGTTATGTTTATATGCAGCAAAAGACACACATTTCATTCTAGGAGGTGCTTTTAGAAAAAATAATAGTGACTTAATTTCCCACCGGGTACATTAATTGTACATCATGTTCGTAACAGTGGAATAGACCACCCTTAACTGATTACCATAGCCGCCACGTTGTATCACTTGCATTTCACTTAGATTGCCGGAGTTCGATTGACCGATTGGACATGAAAAGGTATGGGGTCACCTGCTCGACCACGTGGCTTTTCTCCGGTACTCCGGTTACCTCCTACTGAAAGTTCTTACTTCGCGCTCCGTTCAGGCTAACAAGAGTGATTAATATAAATTGATACTATAACTTGTTTAGCAATTGCAGTAAAATGAATAAAGTTTAATTCAAACTGTTGTGGTAAAACTATTATATTAGGTCTTACTTCGATTTTGTGTTGAAGTCATTTATCAAATATAATAAAGTTAAAATTGATTACCTTTAAAATGTCATCTCTTCAAAAATCATCCTAGCTAGTGATTTATTTCTGTTGTAATTTGATCACAAAACTATGACACAATGTTGCATTCTTCCTGCTGCCTTAGTATAATTTATAAAAAAATTGTTTGAGTAGCGCCTAGTTTGGAAAATGGACAAGCGAACAGTTTGACCAGAACAGATGACGTACAGTGCGGGTACACAGCGGTCCCAACCATTACGGAGAAAACACCGGTAGGGGAAATCACCACTAGCAATCGAGACAAGGGTGATAAACAATTACCCCATCGTCTCGTCACATTAATGTACCACTTTTAAGGATGTATTCAGGTGATATTAGCCGGTATGAAACGGAAATCGTTGGAAAGGTAAGGCAGAGGAATGGTTCCTGCTGAGCACAAATGATTCACAAGAGACCGCTAATTGTTGAACCTATCTTGGCTTACTCCCAATGTCTAACTTGGCAATGCATCAGTTTTGAATACACCCGAAGAACTGGTAAAGTAAGATTAGAAGGAACAGATACGAGGAATGATTGATATTTTATAAGCCTCGTATTGAAGGAGGTACTCAAGGATATTCTTTTTAAGTCCTACTATTCTCTGACTATATAGGGCCGTGTACCCAAGGACTGGTCACATTTGGTTACATAATATCGACGAGGTAGCACTCTAAAGTCAACACGACAAGCGGCGTTTGCAAAATGGATAAAATCGGCGATAGAGCAGTGGTCCAATATTTCCATAGAGATATTTAACAACTAAGGATATCCATAATGATATGGTAGAAAAACTAGGGAAAGATGGTGGGTGGTGGAATTTTAGACCGGCCGACAGAGCCTTGAGGATGACCTCCATCCTGGAAGGCATGTCAATGTTGCAACCCCAGAAATGGTCAATAAACTTCATGATATTGTTATGTTTGTTGACAGACGAGTCACAGAATGATATTGGCAAATCACAAGAAAGAGTAAATTCCATTCTGACCGAGGATCTTGCCCGATGGGTACCAAGACTTCTGACAGTTGATCAGAAGCATACCAGGCGCACATTATCGCGTGGTGTAATAATAACCTTTCTGAGGAAGATCCTGCCAACTTTCCTCAGAGATTTGTCACTATGGGTGAAACGTGGATCAATCCTTCTACCCCAGAGGCCGATCAAAAACCGAAATAATGGAAGTAAATGTACCCTGGCTCTCCCCCGCCAAAGAAGACAAAGACTGTTCCATCAGCTGGGAAGGTTATGACCTCGGTTTTCTGGGAGGCACATTTTATTCTGTTGATAGATTATCTCCAAAAGGGACAAACAATCAATGGCACATACTATGCTTCACTTCTGAGGCAGTTACTGGAAAATATTAAACTTAAGCGAATCGGGAAGCTAGCTGAAGGTGAGGTATTCCATCAGACCAATGCTGTTGTTCACAAGTCTGTCATTGATATGGCTGCCATTCACGATTGTGGCTTTAAATTGATTGATGATCCGCCTTATTCCCCTGATCTCGCTCCATCAGACTTTCATCTATTTCCAAAATTGAAAACATCCATTTCATGCACCCATGTTCAGTCAGATGGTTACGTCATACATACAGTGGATGTCTTTCTATAAAAGTGGCATTGAGGATACTGAAGGGGATTATGTTGTTAATTTATACAGTATGTCCATCAAAATTCAATTCTCTCAATATAAGGCTCACAACATATCAAACAGCCCCGTACATGTACGATGTAACCTCTGACCAACTTAAATAATTAGTAAATAATACCAAATACTGAAACTGTACAACTATATAAATCAGTATGATAGACTGGACCTAGTCACGCTGCCCTTGGTCAAGTCACGCTGCCCTGGACCTAGTCACGCTGACCTTGCCCAGTTACGCGGACCTGGACCTAGTCACACTTGCCTGGACCTAGTTATGCTGCCCTTGCCCAGTCACGCGGACCTGGACCTAGTCACACTTGCCTGGACCTAGTTATGCTGCCCTGGATCGAGTCATGCTCATCTGGACCGAATACGCTCACACGGACCTAGCCACACTCACCTGGATCTAATTACTCTCACCTGTACCGAGTCACGCTCACCTAGACCTCATTATATTTGTCGCCATATTTCAGTTTCCTCTCGCCTGGAAATGCTTTATGTTTGCCTGACTAGTATTCAAATCTAAAGCACATTGGAAACTGCCGAATGATGCAAGTGTGAAAAGGCAAAAACGTTATTTGAGAATAACATAACCTGATCGTCACATGTACTATATCTCTTATTCCTCCCAATAGAACACATTGAACATCTCATTGTAATAATTCTTTTGATGAGCTGAGTTGACTTATCTCAGTCAGAGGTTTATGTTTTCCACATTTAAATAAATTTGTCACTAATTTGAAACTTGTAATGTATCTTTGTTCTTGGTTTATGGGATGTCCTCTTTGTTTCGAAGATTGTATGCATCGCTTCTATTTTATCATTTCCGTTCAATAGGCCTTTTCTTTTTGTCTTCAGATGATTATTTGATTAAGAATTTTCACTCAAACAAAATTCAATACCCGTTACACAGTCGAGACCTTCACTCGCACTATCTCACTTCTTTGAATGAAGATCTGTGATCCGGTATTATGTTATACAATGTACGGATAATGCAGCGTGTACCTAGACCTCGCCATCTCAAAATGAAATGGCTTCAAAATCTCTCGAATTATGGGGTCTAGCCGTAAAACTAAGCTAAGTAACAGTACTTAATATCTTTCATAACACTTTCTGTATAACATTTTCTGTATATATCATGTTACCTTTCACATGTTATTTACAAATGTGCTTTACTATAAGTACTATCATCTAATGTTATTAAAGACCACTTCATTGTTCAAAGCTTTATAAACTATAGTAAAAACATCTACATGAGAAGGAAGTTTGAAAGTAAATGGAGAAAATGGAAACCTATCCTGGAAATGTAGTTTATCTTACAATAAATTTTGTTTTCCCTACTATACACGCTAACCCCAAGTCTCGACATTTGGCTTTAACTGTTTATTTAGTTTTTCTATTTTTTATTTATTCATCTAACACTTACAGAATATACCTGGTAAGTAAATGTGTCTCTCTCTCTCTCTCTCTCTCTCTCTCTCTCTCTCTCTCTCTCTCTCAGTTGATCACTTTATTTGAATGGATATATTAGATATATGTCTCTTTCCCTTTAATGTACATTGTATGTGTGTCTGGTTGTAATGTCTATGTAGTGAGGGTGTATGTGCGTGTTATGTGCTTGTGAGGTGAATGAGTTATGAGTGTTTAGGTTGTGTGCGGGTATGTGTGGTTGTGTGTGGAAGTTATACATGTTAATCTGCTTTGCAGAAATACTCATGGCAGTCCATATGTTCCTTACTCCACAAACATCATATGTTTGTTTATGTTTGTTTGTTTTTTTTAAATTTATTTTATCATGACTTATGAGAACTTGTGATGATGTTGATGATGACAAGGATGAGAAAAAGATTATGATGATTATGATGAAAGATTGCGATGATGATGATGATGATGATGATGAGACAATAATTATGATGATTATGATGAATGATTGTGGTGATGATGATGATGATGATGATGATGATGATGATGATGATGAAAATGAGGATTGTGATGATGATGAATGTTGATGATGATGATACGCTCTGGTTAATATTAAACAAATAATAGACGATAAATGAGAAAGATGATGATTTTGATGAAGGAAGGTAATAATAATGGAATGAATTGTATACTTGTATGTGAGTGGATATAACATGTATATGTTTTTGTCATCAAATGCTTTTGAAAATAAAAAAATAATTAAAAAAAAATAAGTACTATCATGTACCATGCTTTCCGAAAATAACCTCTTGTTTCAAAAAGGAAATGTACACGGCCGTTTTCAAAAGCATCATTTCAACAACAAAAATGATTTATGAAAAACAAACCCATATGTTACCGGTATTCTATTACTAAGTGATTTTTTGAATGCTACCTTTTAACGTTTTTGATAGTTCGGTGTTTTTTGCATTTCTTAGTAGTGGGCGTTCTAGTGATGGTTGACCCTAAGGAAATACCGAGCATAACATAATATTATGTTGATATAATGTTGACTGTTGACAGTAAATATGGAGTGTGGAAAATATGGAGTGTACTTAATTGCAATGAATATAAGGTATGATGAGATCGTCATGGTCAACGTTTGTTTTAAGCTAGTGAAAAACACCATGCATATATCTAAAAGTAAGGAAACAGGAATTTGTGCAATTTTATCTTTGTTGTATTTCATCTTGTCTCTAATCCTGTTTAAGGAAATACCAATTGATTTGATACATGCACTTTATCTGTAGACATAGCCGAGTTCACGTAGCAATAACAAAGATCATTAACTATTGGGTAGGCATCAATGTTGAGAAACAAAGACTTTTGTTTTGTTTTCAGTTTTTTTTAGATTCTTAAACTATGATGGAACTAATGGATTTAATCTACTCGGAAAGTGCATCTTGCCTTCATGTTGACGTAGCCTTCAATGCCAGTTACCACGTGTCTAGAAGAACAATGGTTTTATAGAGAAACACTACGGGAACATGCTGAAAAACTTGTTCGTAAACCATCTTAATGCAACTGTTGTGGCGTTTTCTTGTAAATGCAATGGCTATGATTTGATGTGTGTGGAATGTCTTGCGTTGGAGAAAGCATGACAGTGAACTGCTACCATCACTAGCGAGACTTAACAGCTGTATGATGGAGTGTCAGACCCGTTATCTATTCAAAATAATTTACAAGGTTGATAGCAAAGTTATTACTTATACATTTTATTATAATTCCCTTACAGACACCAATTACTCTAATATTGCTCAGAAATAAAGTAATTAACACCAACCACCGTTATCCTTATTGTTTATTTAAATCATATAATCTAGTTGTGTCCTCAAAGTACTCGATATACTACCATAACCAGGCATACCCCTCACCGTGCTCATAGAGTATAAACATCATTATATCAAGCCTCATGGGTGAAATTTGTCTGAAGAAAAAGTCGTTTGCTACCAAGTGATACGCATCGATTTGGAATACACATTTTCATTTCCGCAGATAACATATAAATTAAAACCATAGCTTAGTTATTATGTTTATAATTATTTTAGTTTACATCTGCTTTATATTATGCAAGTGTTTATTGCTACATATATTTTAAATGGCTTTGCCCACCTTATACACTTTGTACCATCTATTCTGTATGAAAAACATAATAAATCGATCAGTAACAGAAAATATTGAGTAATGCATTATTACAGAATCAATACTTTCTGGAGAATTGCTTCGTTTGTATTCTTCACAGCTCTGAACTAAATTTATTTGTCACACTGAGTTCAAGACACTTTACGAGTGCCAATCTTGCTGTTTATCAAAACAATTCATTATCATTATTTTTGATGCTCATTAGAGAATACTTAACGAGACACATACCCCACCGTTCCATGGAACTGTTCTACAATAAAAGTTGTTAATGAGGTATCGCCAAACCAGAAGGTACAATGACAAATTCTTATGCTGAGCAACGAACTTTTGCGGTAGCACCATTACTTTCATTTTTCACATTTAAACATTGCACTTGACTGTGGATGTTGGAAATTTCGAATAAGTCTCAATTGTCTTTCAGAAACCAGGTGGCTTAATTCTTGATATTTCTTTTCAGTAAACATAATATGTTAATGAATGTGACCATGGGGTCTAAACGAGCTTTCAAAGTGAAATGAGTTTTTTTAAAGTGAAAAGAATGGTCAGTTATGTCTTAAAATGATATACGAGGGCAATAAATAGTGGAACTGACTATACAAAAATACACCAGGGTAAGAAATAGTGGAACTGACTATACAATGATACACCAGGGTAAGACAAAGTAGAACTGACTATATAGTGATACACCAAGGTAAGAAATAGTGGAACTGACTATAAAAAAATGCACCAGGGTAAGAAATAGTGGAACTGACTATACAATGATACACCAGGGTAAGACAAAGTGGAACTGACTATACAATGATACACCAGGGTAAGAAATAGTAGAACTGACTATACAAAAATACACCAGGGTAAGAAATAGTGGAACTGACTATACAATGATACACCAGGGTAAGACAAAGTGGAACTGGCTATACAATGATACACTAGGGTAAGTAAAAGTGGAACTGACTATACAATGATACACCAGGGTAAGAAATAATGGAACTGACTATACAATGATACACCAGAATATGAAAAAGTGGAACTGATTATACAATGATATCCTAGGCCAAGAATAAGTGGAACTGACTATACAATGATACACCAGGGTAGGACGACAAAGTGGAACTGGCTATACAATGATACACCAGCGTAAGAAAAAGTGGAACCGACTATACAATGATACACCAGGTTAAGAAAAAGTGAAACTGAGTATACAATGATACACCAGGGAAAGAAATAGTGAAACTGACTATACAATGATACACGAGGGTAAGAAATAGTGAAACTGACTATACAATGATACACGAGGGTAAGAAAAAGTGGAACTGACTATAAAATTAACACCATGGTACTAACAGACTGGCACCTTGCCTAAAATACCATAAATGGGCTTACCTTACAACTGTATGAGAAAAGATATGCTATTTGACTGGACAGGAATCTTACCAGGGTATGTAGAGGAAATATATACATGTAGTACGTTTGCTCATCTAATCAAAGACAGTTTAAGTGGGCTCATTCCTTTTTATAAATATCACGGCCAGCAGAATACTACTAAAAGCAATTCACCAGTAAAAGAGTCAATTAACATAAAACATCGAACATGGCACCGCTACATGGAATCACTCTAATGCTTGTGTTTGGTAAGATGACAAGATGGCACAAACCAAACCGCTCAATAAATACAATTTTTTTTTTACAATCACTGTTGGTATTGGCAGAATAGCTGGGAATTACAAACAAAGCAAAGGAGGACACCTAGATGTCGTGTACATGGACTCCTTAAAAGTTTGTTGATAAAATACCACATCGGTAACTACTAAGCAAACACTTAAACGATACGGCTTAAGCAACCCAGTAGATACATGGATTCAAACTATTCAAATAATTAATGTTAGCGAGTAATTTTCAATTTCGAATAATCGAAAACATACATGTAGCCAATGAACACTGGCATCCCATAAAGAAGCGTACTTGGCCCGATTGTATTTGTAGTATATATAAATGATAAACCCGAAATTCCAGAATTGCAGTCTCCACTATTGCCGGACGATATAAATGATTTATATAAGCTTCAACAGAGATCAGAAAAATGGTTAGTAAAATTCCATCCAATCAAAAGCACGGTTCTTCCATCAAATCCAAAAAAGATATGCTTCATGAAAGGAGCAGCAGACGAACAAAACCTGGAACATATAGTATCTATAAAAACATTGGAAATGTCATGACACATATCCAACTTGGAGTGACAATTACATATTAAGATGAACAAAGTGTTTAAACTACTATTTGAGGCACTTGTTATAATTTTTGGTATAATTTTGAATATGCTTCGGGTGTACAGAGCCCCTTCAAAATCTAAGATATTGGTTTTATAGAAAATGGCAAGCGGAAAGCCATGGACCTTGTATAGGGTCTCAAAAACTACACGTCCTGAGAGGCTACAACGATTAAACCTACTTACTCGAAAACCGTCGGATTCAGTTTCGAGTAACAAATAGACAGTCGGAATAATTTGCCGCATAATGTTATTGACGAAATTTATGTTAAACAATTTTATTGGACAATCACTGACAATGTTAATTCAAACACTGATTTATAACAAACACTTTAATTTTAACGGATCCAATCACTTGTCATTTACTTTATTTTAAAAAGATTAATTATTGTTATATTTATTTAATATATACATAAACACTTTTAGCTTGCTTGCATCACATATCTGATAAAGCATAATTAAAAAAACCCAGCGGAATTGAAGGAATCAATACCATCGTATGTCTACAAACAGAGCGATATACTAAGTCCGAACATAAGAATAGCATAAATCTTATGCAACGTTAATTTTTTGAAAAGAATTTTCGATTTACAAGGGATTGAAGCTGTGATGTCTGGTCGACTTCAGATTCAATTTCCGTTTACATTGCATTTGGGATACGATGTCCGTTTGACTTCAGATATAATGCCTAGTTTACAAGGTATTGGGGCTACGATGTCCGTTTGACTTCAGACTCAATGTCCAGTTTACAAGGCATTGAAACCACAGTGTCCGGTTTAATTCAGATTAAATGCCCAGTTTATAAGGCATTGAAGATACGATGTTCCGTTGACTTCAGATTCAATATCTAATTTACTAGGCATTGGGGATACAATACCCGGTTGATTTCTGATTCAATATCTAGTTTACTAGGCATTTTGAATACGATGCCCGGTTGATTTCAGATTCAATATCAAGTGTACTTGGCATTGGGGATAGATGTCCGGTTGACTTCAGAGTAAAAGTCCAGTTTACAAGACGTTGAGCATACCATGTCCAGTTGATTACAGATTGAATGTCCAGTTTACTTACGAGGCATTGAGGGTAGGATGTCCGGTTGACTTCAGATTTAATGTCCAGCTTACCTCTTTTTGGAGAATAACGGTTTAATCATATTGTGAAGACTGTAGACATCGTAGCCATGTGGAAACCCGGAATAATGAAGACTCAAACCCAGAGCAGATTAACAATGAAGTATTTAAAGGTGAAACATTGTTTCAATTGTCTTAGAGTTAATTCCACAATCTAATTAAACTCATATCTCACTTCAAATGTTACATATGGTACAAAAGAAGATCAAATTTCGACTAACACTGGTCACTCAACAGTTTGAGTGATTCGATGGTACACAGTTAACAATATATAAGACATGGTCAACGTTGTAGACAAATATGGAAGGTTTGGCATAATAGTCGTGGGTTGTATGGACCTTTCTGTGAGTCGTAGTGTTTTCTGCATTATTAGAATTACAATACTCTTAAATGGGAAAGATAGAACATTTGCAGTGACTTCAATGGTGTTCCATTATGATCACATACAGTATATGCTCTAGTAAGCTAAGTCACATAAGTGTCCGGGATTACGAACTGACTTCGAGCTCATAAAGTCGACAGACTTTGATAAACGTGACTGCCTCTGTAAATGGCAGGAGTGGCTCTCGTACCCGATTTCCTCCCACGACATGATCAACTGTGTTTCCGGTCTCTCGGGGCTTAGATCGGTATACTGTCACAAGGAACACCAGTTTTGCATGCCAATCCACAATATTGACAATCAAACAATCAAATGTTTCATATGGTTGTTCCTAAATACAAGTAATCATATATTTATCCTAATTGTTGTTATATTGATTCAGAGGTATCCATTGAAAATTGTGGCAAAATCTTTAGGTTTACAAAACATATTTTGATATTTCAAGAATGCGTTTTATTTGAGAAATAAATTCACTTTAGTTTAAAAGAAGTTATATTAATAAAGAAGTTGTAATTGTAACTCGAAGGTACTGTAATAATGACTCCCTCTGATTCCAGGATTTTAACATTAAGCATACAATACATTTTGTATATTTCTGTCAATGTTTAGTGTGTCTGGTTGTCATCAGTGAACGACTAACTGAAGTGAAGTCATATATTTGTCGGGCAGCACGGGGTGGTATATGTAAGGCAATAATTGTGTATGTTATGCGATTTATAAATGACATGCCGAATTTGTACACACTTAGCTATGACGGTTACAGTTTTATTAGTACGAGATTGATAAATTATGAACTGACAATAAGACAATTATTGGTCAAATAGCGGTTAACACGGTGACAAAAGTTAAAGTGATAAGCGTGGGAGACGGGAAAAGGAAGTTGAAGAGCAATACCATGTGCTAAGTTTTCAGCAATGTTATTTTCCTAAGCTTGAGTTAGTTGGCTGTTACATATATGTATTTATTTATATAATATATAACCAATATATAACTTCAGAATTCGCTAATACTACTAAGGGTTTCTATTAGGAAAGCTATCATTATTCATCATACACCCAGGTGTGACTACTTAATTAAAAGATAAATGAAATGTTCTTTCTGTCTTTTAGGAAACGATTATTCATAGGTGATGATATGGGCCAAAGTGTCACTCTGAGTAAGTTTGATTCTTTGGACTTGTCAGTATGGCTGTGGCAAATAAGGAAACGTCCAGTATTTTAACAGTATGTCAGGGGTAAATAGGAAAATGTGCAGTATTTTCACAGTATGTCAGGGGTAAATAAGAACAAGTCCAGTATTTTAACAGTATATCAGGGGTAAATAGGAAAATGTCCAGTATTTTTACAGTATGTCTGTGGCAAATAGGAAAACGTCCAGTATTTTCTAAGTATATCTTGGGCAAATAAGTAAACATCTTAATGCACATTACGTTACAATCATGAGTTAAAGCAATATCAACAAAATGAGTTATTACATTATTAGCAAGATTAATGGATACTTAACCGCATACTATTAATAATTCTCTATATATTCTGACACCTTTAACGGTATCTAGCCTGTGTCTCATACCTTTTAACTTGATCCGAGGCTTTCCTTTTTATAGAATCTGTAAAACTGTACTTAAAGGAGATGTATTTATCAATAAAATCGTATTCAGATATCACCGACGTCAATTTTTCTTGGCGACAGAGCAGAACAACGTAAAACTGATGCGATGTGTCACTTTAAACAATAACATAGATGGTGTATAGGTAGTTTTCTCAGTTTCTGATTGTTTTGAATGTTACCATGTACATTATTTCAAACTCAAAATCATATCACTTTTTACACAACGTAGATTCTGGTTACTATACCAGTGGCCAAGTTCATAGAAATGGAAAACCTTTATCGCTAAAGATGAAAAATTGTTTTGAATATTGAAAATGTTTTCGGCGTCGTCATCATTTAAATGTCGAATCCAGGCACTACACATGCTTGTGATGACATTGATTACCAATCTTACGACCATTCCCACATATTGCGATTATTTCCCATTTACTTTTATCAAGACTGAACATATAATATTCATTCTGCTATGTACAATGCATTAAAATGGATATACTTTCAGAATAATTTTCAGTAAATGCATCATTTTAGTTTTACAACAAGCGACTATGTTATTGCGAGTTAAACGCATAGACTCTTCTTTATACACAAAAACATCGTCTGATTATATTGATATAACTGCATAATGTGAAAAAAGTATTAAACTTTCTTTATCTTCAATATTACGCAAAAAGTGCGTTTTTCGTACGTTGATAATTGGCAGGTAGTTATAATCGATACAATAATGATTTGGCGAGAAACGATCGCAAATATTTCCTTAATAACGATTATGAGATTGAAAACAAAACGACGTAAGATATCTTTTTAAATTCATGCAATAGCCTTAAGAGTCATTTCTCTGAAAACTTGACACATGATTTTCGCTTGAATATCGTACATTCTATGACTTTTCAGTTACCTAGTTTAGAAACGAACTAGTGGTTACTGTGTTTCATTCAGTTCATTGCGGTAGTTTTCTGTTGCCGGATCACACTTTCTTAAACCCAGCCTTACATTTTTGATGTACAGATATAGAGAAACACTTGATAAAATGAAGTATTATATAAAAATATAAATACTAAATCACCACGGCAAGACATAACAACCACTCATCACAAACTAATTGGCGAAGTTGTGAAGAGGCGGGTGTAGTTAAATAGATCAGAGTAGGACGAGACGAGAAAGGTGTGTCAGCCCTTATTTAGATACCAGATACCACGTAACTACTGTAGATAAAAACACAATCAAGTCTACCTTATTTACACACTGTGGCATGCAAGGTACAAATAAAACATAATAAAACTTTGTTTATGTCTTCCAAAAGAGTAATTAATACCTATAAAGGTGTATGGGAGCATGCATTATACATCGTCGGTGTACATGTACTCACCTCAAATCAAAAGGGTTCCGACGATTTTCAGGGAAAAAAATAAAAATTTAAACTTTCCTGTGAGCACAGAAGTTTTAAAAACACGTATATTACAGGCGCTGTTGTGGTAGCGATCGGTGCTGGACCACTATGTAACGTCGAGGGCTATATGTTCCAACACACGATCGATCTACGGCCGTCCTGAAGGTAAGCTGAAGAGATATGACAAGGAATACGGAGATTCTCTCTCTGGTTTGTCAACGAGATCAAATGTTGTCTGTCAGTCATAGGGCAATGTCTTAACTGTCATCTTTAGAAGAAAAGATGGATGATAGACAGATGATAAGGGACACTCACTCCAGAACACCTAACAAACAGGTGACATTAAATCAGGCATACTAATTCGTGAGACAACAAAGTCGTCATGTTTTACACTGACGATATAGAATTGTTCATGATTCTTTAAGATTTAAATTTCAGAAACATACTTTTGATTGATTTAACTTGCGGTTCAGATTAAAAGTTTAAATGTGATTGATGCCACAGTGGCATTAAACCCTGATTTAAAAACAGGCATCTTTGCAAATATATTGATGTACAGTCACAGGTATGTAGACAAGTTAACGAATGTTTATTTTTATTGTACAAAAACAACAAAATTGCTAAATTATGTTTAGAAAATTGCAGTGTGGTAACACCTAATTATAAATCTTTTGCGATCTTTCTGATACGCAGAATAAAAAGTCTATAACAGAGATGTACACTAATAGTCTCTTTGAGATTCTGACTTTAACTGATTATTTTTGTACTCTAACGTTTTACGTTTCAAAGACGATCATTGCAGTTTCCTGTGTAACTCATTGGCAATATCCGCGCGAAAGCCATCGTAGACGACATTTCCGCAGATGAATAGAGCATTGTCATAGAAACCGGGCTACATCGGTACACATCACAAGTACTATAGTGACAAATCGTCCATGTCACATCGTAACACAGGAGAATGGCTGCCAGAAAATCTTCTGGTTTACATTCATAACAACTACCTTGAGTAATCAGGTTATTGAAGTGTCATTCTTTATTTGGTACATGCATGTTATACACGAGAAGGACTTATGCTACAGAACCATTGATTTCCATACATTACATAACGTTTTATTTGATATTCCGGTCAATGATTACAGTACAATTCGTTGAATTATGCATTTGTTTAATAAAGTATTCATCTGTGATGGTTAAACAGAAAATAATACGTCATTCATTACATTACCATCAGTTGTAATCTTTTAAACCCACATTCATGTTGATTCATTATTGTATTGTGTATACCTATCTCCTGTAAACAGCTGTACCATCAAAGTGGTATATATTCTCCAACGTTGATATTTACTCCTGTATTTTACCCGATCATTTGAGTGTTATAATTGCATGTATGGTTTGTACCTGTAGTACGACTGCATGAACTATTTCTTCCGTGAAATATGACTGTTTGATATATTTTGTCCATGTAGTATGACTGTGATATATTTTGTCAGTGTAGTATGACTGTGTGATATATTTTTTGTCCGTGTAGTATGACTGTGATATATTTTGTCCGTGTAGTATGACTGTGATATATTTTGTCCGTGTAGTATGACTGTGATATATTTTGTCCGTGTAGTATGACGGTGATATATTTTGTCCGTGTCGTATGACTGTGATATATGTTGTCAGCGTAGTATGACTGTGATAAATTTTGTCCGTGTAGTATAACTGTATGATATATTTTGTCCGTGTAGCATGACTGTGATATATTTTGTCCATGTAGTATAACTTATGATATATTTTGTCCGTGTAGTATGACTGTGTGATGTATTTTGTCCGTGTAGTATGACTGTGATATATGTTGTCCATGTAGTATGACTTATGATATATTTTGTCCGTGTAGTATGACTGTGTGATGTATTTTGTCCGTGTAGTATGACTGTGATATATTTTGTCCATGTAGTATGACTTATGATATATTTTGTCCGCGCAGTATGAATGTGTGATGTATTTTGTCCGTGTAGTATGACTGTGATATATTTTGTCCATGTAGTATGACTTATGATATATTTTGTCCGTGTAGTATGAATGTGTGATGTATTTTGTCCGTGTAGTATAACTGTATGATATATTTTGTCCGTGTAGTATGACTGTGATATATTATGTCCATGTAGTATGACTTATGATATATTTTGTCCGTGTAGTATGACTGTGTGATGTATTTTGTCCGTGTAGTATGACTGTGATATATTTTGTCCATGTAGTATGACTTATGATATATTTTGTCCGTGTAGTATGACTGTGTGATGTATTTTGTCCGTGTAGTATAACTGTATGATATATTTTGTCCATGTAGTATGACTTATGATATATTTTGTCCGTGTAGTATGACTGTGTGATATATTTTGTCCGTATATTATGACTGTATGATATATTTTGTTCATGAAGTATGACTGTGATATATTTTGTCCGTGTAGTATGACTATGTGTCAGGTAACGTGGCGGTCCGAATCATTAGTGTTACTGCCGTAGTGAGGTAACGTGGCGTTACCGCGGGACTTGATCCGGAACGTTTGAATGCTAAATATTAATATTATTAACATTAGTGTTACTGCCGTAGTGAGGTGACGTGGCGGTCCGAGTCACTAGTGTTACTGCCGTAGTGAGGTGACGTGGCGGTCCCAATCACTAGTGTTACTGCCGTAGTGAGGTGACGTGGCGGTCCGAATCACTAGTGTTACTGCCGTAGTGAGTTAACGTGGCGGTCCGAATCACTAGTGTTACTGCCGTAGTGAGGTGACGTGGCGGTCCGAATCACTAGTGTTACTGCCGTAGTGAGGTAACGTGGCGGTCCGAATCACTAGTGTTACTGCCGTAGTGAGGTAACGTGGCGGTCCGAATCACTAGTGTTACTGCCGTAGTGAGGTAACGTGGCGGTCCGAATCACTAGTGTTACTGCCGTAGTGAGTTAACGTGGCGGTCCGAATCACTAGTGTTACTGCCGTAGTGAGGTAACGTGGCGGTCCGAATCACTAGTGTTACTGCCGTAGTGAGGTAACGTGGCGGTCCGAATCACTAGTGTTACTGCCGTAGTGAGGTAACGTGGCGGTCCGAATCATTAGTGTTACTGCCGTAGTGAGTTAACGTGGCGGTCCGAATCACTAGTGTTACTGCCGTAGTGAGGTAACGTGGCGGTCCGAATCACTAGTGTTACTGCCGTAGTGAGGTGACGTGGCGGTCCGAATCATTAGTGTTACTGCCGTAGTGAGGTGACGTGGCGGTCCGAATCACTAGTGTTACTGCCGTAGTAAGGTGACGTGGCGGTCCGAATCACTAGTGTTACTGCCGTAGTGAGGTGACATGGCGATCCGAATCACTAGTGTTACATGTACTGCCGTAGTGAGTTAACGTGGCGGTCCGAATCACTAGTGTTACTGCCGTAGTGAGGTGACGTGGCGGTCCGAATCACTAGTATTACTGCCGTAGTGAGTTAACGTGGCGGTCCGAGTCATTAGTGTTACTGCCGTAGTGAGGTAACGTGGCGGTCCGAATCACTAGTGTTACTGCCGTAGTGAGGTAACGTGGCGGTCCAAATCACTAGTGTTACTGCCGTAGTGAGGTAACGTGGCGGTCCGAATCACTAGTGTTACTGCCGTAGTAAGATAAGGTGGCGGTCCGAATCACTAGTGTTACTGCCGTAGTGAGTTAACGTGGCGGTCCGAGTCACTAGTGTTACTGCCGTAGTGAGGTGACGTGGCGGTCCGAATCATTAGTGTTACTGCCGTAGTGAGGTGACGTGGCGGTCCGAATCACTAGTGTTTCTGTCCGTAGTGAGGTAACGTGGCGGTCCGAATCACTAGTGTTACTGCCGTAGTGAGGTAACGTGGCGGTCCAAATCACTAGTGTTACTGCCGTAGTGAGTTAACGCGGCGGTCCGAGTCACTAGTGTTACTGCCAGTAGTGAGGTGACGTGGCGGTCCGAATCACTAGTGTTACTGCCGTAGTGAGGTAACGTGGCGGTCCGAATCACTAGTGTTACTGCCGTAGTGAGGTAACGTGGCGGTCCGAATCACTAGTGTTACTGCCGTAGTGAGATAAAATGGTGGTCCGAATCACTAGTGTTACTGCCGTAGTGAGGTAACGTGGCGGTCCGAATCACTAGTGTTACTGCCGTAGTGAGGTGACGTGGCGGTCCGAATCACTAGTGTTACTGCCGTAGTGAGGTGACGTGGCGGTCCGAATCACTAGTGTTACTGCCGTAGTGAGGTAACGTGGCGGTCCGAATCACTAGTGTTACTGCCGTAGTGAGGTGACGTGGCGGTCCGAATCACTAGTGTTACTGCCGTAGTGAGGTAACGTGGCGGTCCGAATCACTAGTGTTACTGCCGTAGTGAGGTAACGTGGCGGTCCGAATCACTAGTGTTACTGCCGTAGTGAGGTGACGTGGCGGTCCGAGTCACTAGTGTTACTGCCGTAGTAAGGTAACGCCGCGGTCCGAGTCACTAGTGTTACTGCCGTAGTGAGGTAACGAGGCGGTCCGAATCACTAGTGTTACTGCCGTAGTGAGGTGACGTGGCGGTCCCAATCACTAGTGTTACTGCCGTAGTGAGGTAACGTGGCGGTCCAAATCACTAGTGTTACTGCCGTAGTGAGGTGACGTGGCGGTCCGAATCACTAGTGTTACTGCCGTAGTGAGGTGACGTGGCGGTCCGAATCACTAGTGTTACTGCCGTAGTGAGTTAACGTGGCGGTCCGAATCACTAGTGTTTCTGTCGTAGTGAGGTGACGTGGCGGTCCGAATCATTAGTGTTACTGCCGTAGTGAGGTGACGTGGCGGTCCGAATCACTATTGTTACTGCCGTAGTGAGGTAACGTGGCGGTCCGAGTCACTAGTGTTACTGCCGTAGTGAGTTAACGTGGCGGTCCGAGTCACTAGTGTTACTGCCGTAGTGAGGTAACGTGGCGGTCCAAATCACTAGTGTTACTGCCGTAGTGAGGTGACGTGGCGGTCCGAGTCACTAGTGTTACTGCCGTAGTGAGGTAACGCCGCGGTCCGAGTCACTAGTGTTACTGCCGTAGTGAGGTAACGAGGCGGTCCGAATCACTAGTGTTACTGCCGTAGTGAGGTGACGTGGCGGTCCGAATCACTAGTACTAGTGTTACTGCCGTAGTGAGGTGACGTGGCGGTCCGAGTCACTAGTGTTACTGTCGTAGTGAGTTAACGTGGCGGTCCGAATCACTAGTGTTTCTGTCGTTGTGAGGTGACGTGGCGGTCCGAATCACTAGTGTTACTGCCGTAGTGAGTTAACGTGGCGGTCCGAATCACTAGTGTTTCTGTCGTAGTGAGGTGACGTGGCTGTCCGAATCACTAGTGTTACTGCCGTAGTGAGGTAACGTGCCGGTCCGAATCATTAGTGTTACTGCCGTAGTGAGGTAACGTGGCGGTCCGAATCACTAGTGTTACTGTCGTAGTGAGGTGACGTGGCGGTCCGAATCACTAGTGTTACTGCCGTAGTGAGGTAACGTGGCGGTCCGAATCATTAGTGTAACTGCCGTAGTGAGTTAACGTGGCGGTCCGAATCACTAGTGTTACTGCCGTAGTGAGGTGACGTGGCGGTCCGAGTCACTAGTGTTACTGCCGTAGTGAGGTGACGTGGCGGTCCGAATCATTAGTGTTACTGCCGTAGTGAGTTAACGTGGCGGTCCGAATCACTAGTGTTACTGTCGTAGTGAGGTGACGTGGCGGTCCGAATCATTAGTGTTACTGCCGTAGTGAGGTAACATTGTGGTCCTAGTCGAGCGGTACCGTCGCAGTTTCCTAACACTGCGGCCTGGGTCACGAGCGTTACCGCCGTAGTAAACTAGGACTTTGGCTAGAGTCAAGAACGCTTCCGCTGTAGTAAACTACATATAGAACCACGGCCCGAATCGTAAACGTTATCGCCGTAGTAAACGTGAACCACGGACCCGAATCGCAAGCGTTACCGCTGTAGTAAAGTACATGTAGTACTGTGGTCCGAATTACGAGCGTTGCCGCCGTTGTAAATTCAGTTAGACATACGTGTAGTCTTATTTCATCACTACAGCGTGTTGGATAACTGTTCAACAAGGCATGTGGCATGCTTGCTATGTAATGATGTAGAGGCAAATGGAAGGATCAAAGTATACTCGATGAGGCATATGAAGTCAGAAATTACACAAATCACTCGCAGTTTTATTCGATGTAGTTGAGTGTAGCTAGATAAAATGTTGATATCAACAGGTAAGGAAAGGTATCCCCTTAAACCCGAATAGCTAAATCCCCATTACACTTATTCATGTTGCCACTACGTCCGACCAAATCCTGTAAAAATGAAGGATGTACAATTAAAAATGTAGTGTAAACGTAGTAAGAACGCAATAGGTACAGACATGAGGGGCGTGGACGAACTTTGGACATGTTAAAAAAGGTTACTTGGACATGGTGGAATCAGGACAAAAACCTAATAAGGTCGACGCAGTAAGGACGACATTGGCGTATTGATGACGTAGTCAAATTAGGTTGTCTTTCGACGTTTATGACACGCCCACAGCTGGTTCTCATTGGTTCTATGACAGTGTATATACTCAACGGGTTCTTTATATATTCAAAACGCACTTTTCTTGATGATGAGAGGAAAAGAGAATAGAAGACGATATTGTCTTTTAAATTCACCCTTGATTTTTCGTTGAAAGAAGACAAACATTTGGTCATTATGATCGACTGATGACAGAAAATAGCAACAAGTGAAAACATACTGATTTGTTAGGGGACGAACACAGTGTGAACTTTGAAGACGTGTAGTACACGTGCGGTTCGCGCGCAGAAAGATATGTTTGGTCGTAGAAAGAACGAAGTAAGAATGCATTACGCGCGGCGCATGCTTGATCATGAAAAGGAATTAGTGGAGACGTGTTGACGCAGTAAGAACGCGGTAGGGACGTACTGAGGACGTAATATGAACGTGAAAACTGCATAATTATCCATTATGACCACATCCCCGCTGCGTTTCTCGAAGTTTTCAAGACACAGTACACTCTTTATATCCTTTATCTGAGTCACGGAATCCTGATTAAGGTTAATATGTAGATAAGTTAACACTAAGGTTATCTACATGCTGCCATATGGAAAAGATGCATTCACTAAAATAAACAACGCAAATAATAGTCACTTTGTGAACACTTTACCATTTTAAACCCGGTTGTACTGGTCCACTGTTGACATTTCTATTGAATCACAAAACAATTGGCCTTGTCCTGCTCTAGAAGGTGGCACACATATAAATTTAACAGCTAAATAATTATATCTGGAGGTACATTATTTAGACGTTTTAGTATATATTAGCGAGAACGTGCCCGATACTAATGACCTTGGTCTTACGGACAACATTAAAATAAAAACCTTCTCTGTATTTTTATTAGGTACTACTGTAGTTCTTTCAACATGTGGATCGTAACAGAAAACCCTATATACGTAATGTCAAATTGATAATTAAACCCCGCACCTCCTTAAGAATGCAGTGTCAGCGATAATAATAAAGTGTCGTTATCGGGGGAATGGTATAGCAGTATCAATATTACGTAGGCCTGATCACAAACCCGCGGTAAGTTACGTATTAATGTTTTATACCAACAATAAACACAATCATAGCAACTTCGACTGAAATACCAAAACAGTATTTCCTCGAAAACATTGATACCACTTTCCGACCTATATTGTCATGGTGATTGAAATAGTTTATCATTACACGGATTATAATGCAGCTTACTATTAATACGATCCTATTTCATGTTAATTTTCATAGAGTGATAAGGTTTGGTTGGTATAAAACGCAGAAGAAACCATAATAAGAAGCGAAGAATAATGTGAAAACAAATTGATTTAGCAGGATACATGATACATGAATACGTTCTTTAGGAAATTCATGATGTGTGTATACTAACATATATGCCTGCTTCAAGGCAGTACTTCAATTATTAAACATTTTGATATAGAAGTGTAACCTAATTTGTACAACAGGTTCGGGTGGAGGATTTTCCCCTGTCAGGGTACTAGGCAGAAGCTAAATTTAACCTTGGCAATTTTGTTTTATAAATACATTGCAGCGTTGTGAGCAGGATCATAAATATGCAGAACTTTCCCATAAGGTGCATAATACAATGTACATGTACATGTATGTTTGAAATTTCAGAACGGAACTTTATAAACATGTTTAAAAACTGTATTTTGCAAGCTAAATAAAACAAAACTACCAACATAGTCAGCTTTTGCCGATATACAATGTATGTCAAATGATCGTGAATATAATTATTACGTACTATGTAACATGAAATGTGTGTTGTATATAAATGTTAAGCGCATGTTTAACCCCGAAGGTCAAGTCGATCAAACGCTTCTTTGTGTTTATTGATAATTCATGGACAAACATTATGCAATACAGTAAATACTACACCATAAAAATGATCTAAATTGAAGAATGGTAATAGACATTGTGTTTACTTACTACCATCATTATGAAACGTGAGGAAATAACATTTTCGCTCCATTTCACTTACATGTATAACAAGCAAAGTATTCTAACGGCCGTCTTTATAGGAGAATAATGTGAAATTTAAGACACGAATAAAAGAGCTACTACACTAAAATAATCTCCCAGATTGTTTGTTTCGACATGTAGTTTCTTAAAATCACCAAACATGGGTAGATGCTAACAGTTTCGTGTATAGAGTTACTTTGTGGTAAGAAGTAGCATGGAGTAATTCTAAGTCACGCAAATAACCAAACCTGACAGGAGCATTTATTTGAACGTATTTGACATTATGTAAGTATATACGTTTATTTTTGTTTAGATTTTGAAATGCAAATAATGTTTATGAATAATAAATACTACTCAGATATGGCATAAAGGGAGGTATTTCAATAAATAAAGATGCCCCTATGTCATACTTTCTAATATCTAATCATAGCGAGAAGGACACTTTTAAGACAAATTGTTAAACTAGGAGTTTGGGGCCTTTCTCATAAATATGCATAGTTTACCCTAAACCCAGCAGTTGAACATTTTCCAAAAAAAACAGTCTTTTTGTAATGCCTAGAAATCTTGATAATGCTTAAAAAGAACATTTACAACCGCCATTTGCATTTTTAGGTCGAAATGGAATCAGTGTTTAGGTCAAATCTGGCCAAACCAAGGTTCCTATTGTGTGCTTTGGACACTTGTGAGATAAACAGCATAGCTATTTTGTGCAATATATGTGATACAAATGAGCTAGTCAACATCAAGGTCCATGGTATGCCATGATACATACAAAAAGATGATTAAGTTACTTCTGGTAAATTGCACGATAGTAGAATGTATAGGCTTGTGAAATATCACTGTTTTTACAGGGTTTGCTGTTTAGATACCCCTTAAGCATTAACAATGAATACACATTTACAATGATTACACATTTACAATGATTACACATTTACAATGATTACACATTAACAATGAATACACATTTACAATGAATACACATTTACAATGATTACACATTTACAATGATTACACATTTACAATGAATACACATTTACAGTGAATACACATTTACAATGATTACACATTTACAATGATTACACATTTACAATGAATACACATTTACAATGCTTACACATTTACAATGATTACACATTTACAATGAATACACATTTACAGTGAATACACATTTACAATGATTACACATTTACAATGATTACACATTTACAATGAATACACATTTACAATGATTACACATTTACAATGATTACACATTTACAGTGAATACACATTTACAATGAATACACATTTGCAGTGAAAATACATTTACAGTGATTACACATTTACAATGAATACACATTTACAATGATTATACATTTACAATGAATACACATTTACAATGATTACACATTTGCAATGATTACACATTTACAATGAATACACATTTGCAATGAATACACATATGCAATGAAAATACATTCAGCAGAATAAAGCTATCAATAAAATTGATTATCCTTAATATAAAATACATGCATACACATACACATACACATACACATACACATACACATATACATACACATACACATACACATACACATATACATACCTGAACAACGGGTGTCAACGATCAATCATTAATTCTATTTTATAACCAATTTTACACAGTTACATAAACGAAACCATCATATAAATTGAAACTTAAAAAAAATAACCAGGACTAAATATAAACAAAAATATAGGTTTGCATGGAGAATCCTGAAAAAATAGAAGAGGGAAAAACCATGTTCAGGAAGAATAATCTCTTTTGCTTCATAACTTCAGGAAATTGTAAGGTCTGTGTTACCAGTTCCGATCAGTCCTTCAATGTAACCAGCTTCGTATCAAAAACAACATTAGTCAGCCAACAGAGGATCCTAGGTTGTTCCCATGAGTATGCAAATAGTATGTTGGACGATCTGGTCACCACACTCAAAATAGATGTTGTCAATCAAATTCCAATCTCAATCATTCTAGCGATTTCATTATCGCTGTATTTTATTAGCCCTACTCGTATGTTTAACGAAATATGCTTCTGTATAGTTCACCACTATGCACTGATATCATCGCTTGTCTTTCGTGGAAAGGAACGCTCTCGTTACAAGAGCACAAACACGATCGTTAAGTTTGACATGGGGAATGGTAGTGTAAAACAAACGTTTCGATGAAGGAAACATTTTTATTATTACCATTAGGGAAAGGTACTTTAAAGAAATTACTAAAATTCGACTGTCAGCTCATGATTTAAATGTAGAAAAAGGTCGTTATCAAAATATCCAGATATCCATACAATTATTTAACGGGCAAAATACCACAGAATTAGAAAAATTGGCCAAATACATAAAAGTGGCAAATGTCAAAAGAGCTTCTTTCACATAGTTATGCTCTCCGAGTACATTGTCTCTGGCACGAATTTATGTTTTTTGTGTGTTTTGTCTGATGTTGGCAATGTTATGTAAAATTTGTATATTACAATGTATGTACATGTATATGATACTGATGAGTCGGAAGACTCAAAGTCAATAAAGAACTTGTAACTATTATAGCGGATGTTCTAGATAAATTAAGAGATACAGTGTATTTGAGTTTTTCTAAATCTAAATTTCATTAATTTCACTTCTGTTGTAAACAACATCCAAATAGGACTCGACCCTGACTTAATTTTACTAAGGATGATAGAAAGAAGATGTACGTAACCGCAAAAGTAAATAAAGCCAAATTATTTTAGTATATAGTGTATGCCATGAAATATCTGAATAACTTTGAAACAGGAAAGCCACTTCCAATGAACTGTTATTGTTGGGTAGTAATAGATGCGACGGTGGTTAGGTATCAATGTATATACACTATTTTAGATACTCCAATTAGTCGCGCATATCTGATATGGTGTTAAATCAGTATTCATATATTTCTCTTAAACCTGCAGATAGTCACATAGACGAGAGTGCTACATGCAGCCACGGAAGAGAACCTCACGGCCGAATCATACATGCTACCCTGAAGTATCGTATAATGGAACACAAACGCGAGCTATGGGCGTACCAATGTAGTAAATGTAGACACGGCAGTTCCATACTCGTCACTAGGGGTTTATTGTGTCGTTTGACGAGTCCTTGAAAGGTTATTATCGATCTGTTTGGTACCTACAGATACCTACAACACCTCCATTCCAAGAACAGACCTCGATAATGGTATACATCTTCTTGATACGAAGTTTACAATTAAAGAATGTTTATTATAGTCGTATATTTTGTTTGTAATTTTAGTTAATTTGCTATGAATTCACCTCAATGCGGAGTGTGGTGTGTGTGTACAATTACATGAACAGTATATCTTCTTGTTTCATCATGTACTTCACACGCTTCGCTAAACAGAGTCCTTTATTTTCTTCATAAAAGAACGATTTGTTCGAAAAAAAAATACCGGAGACATTCCCTTTCTGCTTTAATGTCAACCCTACATTTTCTTACCGCATTTAATAAGGATTTGTATATTTACATCGCTGTAAATTACATTTAAAATATTTACAAACATTTGACAATTTTCTTCCAGGACTACTTAAACAAAGGATGTTTTCACGAATATTGCTTGACCTGAAATAGCAGTCAAAAGAGAGTTCGTATGTATTTCACAGGAGATGGTAACGGAGTCTATATTCAGAAACATATTCTTGTTCGTGTCTTCTCACGATTATAGCACTTTTAGTTGTCGGTATAAGTGGGGAAATGGTCAACTGTCATCAAGAGAAGTATGATCTGTTGTAATTAAGTGTTTTAGGTGTGGATCGTGCGTATGATCAAATCCTAGTACAGCGACCTAACCGACTTACTTTGGACGATATCTCAGCATGCAATTATGATCTATATTGTTACGATGCAGCGAAGCATGCGCACTACAGACACTACACGACAGGGGTGAACAGAATGCTTCATAGTAAAGTCTGTCGCTAGGAATTGAAGCATATTGAGGCACCAATGGTACTCGAGCGTCCGATTCTTTTCCTTATTCATTTTTTTATAGCCATGACCAACATTATGTTATTCTGATCACGCTCCTCGTTAACAGTTCATAGAGCCCATACGGCATTGCTGGCCTTTCATCGTTGAAGAGGCACATGACTAGTTTGTTTCTCCTTTTTTCATTTCAATATGATAATTCTGCTTGAATGGAGAACTTGCCCGGGAATTAATAACCTGTTCCTTTTCAATCTGGCTATGGGTTGTTTTACTGTCCCGAAGTCCACTTATTATAGCAATAATATTCTTCATAGCGAATGCCAATTAAGTTCCCTGTATATGTAAATAAATGGTACCCATGTTGTTTGAATTTTGATGAACACCGGTTAGTTTGAGCGCTTACCTATGGACATTTTCGTCCACTCTACGCAGGCCTGTTAAAGAAACATATTTTTTAGAGAGAATATCATGATCACATTTGGAAATATTCTATTTCCATGCGCGATATGAAGTCAGACGTGTTCGATGATTCGTCTTTTTGTGTTTGCTCACGAAAACTCGAGAGATGTTTTTAAAAAATCCCACATGTAATGAAAATTCATTTAGATCCTACATACACATGCATTTATATGGGAATGACATGATTATATTTCCTGTGAAACGAGAGAGAGAGTACCGCCATTCCGTTTTACTCCCCATTTTGCACTTCAAACGCTTCGCTAAATATACTGTATCCTTTATTTTCTTGATAAAAGCGCGATTTGTTCGGAATAATTTACCGTGTACCAAATGTAGACGGTGCATTTAAACATTAAACTGTTTTCCGTATAGCATATGTCATGGCTTATAATAAGTTAAAGCGCTGTCGTCTTTTGAATGTGCTTGTCTTTAAATGTAGTAAAACATAGGGAATAATTGTCATTGTTACTTAGGAGGCATGTCTGCTGAATTAGAAAACTGGGCAATGCGTTCGCCATGGAAAACATGCATACAACACATGTACGTCCAGTTATTTGTTGAAATAGGAGTGACTGTTATATATTATGTTGTATGAGAACCAACAGGCTTGTGTGATATTGCTGGTCGACTACATAGGGACACGATAGATCTTCCTCCAGATGTGTCGTGGCGTCACGGTGACAATGGCTGCTTCCTTTCAGACGACACTGAAGAGATACTGTCGCAGGGACATTCCGACAATCTCTGCCTATAGCGGACAGTGTGTGTGGACGGTACTTACACTGTAAACATATCCTTCAAGTTTACTTTCCGAGTACAGATGCAAAATAGACGTTCGTACGTTTTATCGTGTATTTAAGCGTCCAAATCAAGGGAATTGTCTAATTCATTACGTAATTACGTAAGTTATCATAATTCAAAGGAAGAGAGTATAAAACTTGAATTATATTTCCAACTCAAAATCGATTAAACTTAAAAAAGAAAAGAATCAAAATCAATGAAGGCATCTCTTATTTAGAAAATAAAATTGGAGTAATATCATCTTCCAGGTGAAGCCTTGTCAGTTTTCAAATTCATAGGACATGCCTCAGCAGTATGACGTAATAAACACACGATGTCATTTATGATATCGACAATAATTCCCAGTGTGGTCGTACAGCACATGCAATATCAATCCAATAGAAGAAAAGGTTTCATCTGATTAACGATCAAGTCCTTTTACATTAGCTGTTTTCCACGTCTGTATGTCAAAGTTCTCCATTCCCGTCCCGGAAAGGGAACGTGCTAAGGGCTTTTCCACCGATTCAACATTCAAGTTTCTCTTTGTGACATATCCTATTTAATTTTTCGTCAGTAATTTTAGCTTAAAATTATAAGAATATTTTTGTTAGGATATCTTACAAACGTATACACATATACCATGAAGATATATATGTAAACATGTATATCGTGTGGGAATACACATGTTTATCGTGTGGGTATGCAAATGAATATCGTGTACACATACACATGTATACAGTGTGAATCGTGTGGGTATACACATGTATACAGTGTGAATCGTGTGGGTATACACATATACATTTTTTATATCGTGTGGGTATACACATGTATATCGTGTGGGTATACACATGTACATTTTATATCGTGTGGGTATACACATGTATATCGTGTGGGTATACACATGTATATCGTATGGGTATACACATGTATATCGTGTGGGTATACACATGTATATCGTATGGGTATACACATGTATATCGTGGGGGTATACACATGTATATCGTGTGGGTATACACATGTATATCGTGTGGGTATACATATGTATGTCGTGTGGGTATACACATGTATATCGTATGGGTATACACATGTATATCGTGTGGGTATACACATGTATGTCGTGTGGGTATACACATGTATATCGTGTGGGTATATACATGTATATCGTGTGGGTATACATATGTATACATAGTGTGGGTATACACATGCATATCGTGTGGGTATACACATGTATATCGTGTGGGTATACACATGTATATATCGTGTGGGTATACACATGTATGTCGTGTGGGTATACACATGTATGTCGTGTGGGTATACACATGTATATCGTGTGGGTATACACGTGTATATCGTGTGGGTATACACGTGTATATCGTGTGGGTATACACATGTATATCGTGTGGGTATACACATGTATATCGTATGGGTATACACATGTATGTCGTGTGGGTATACACATGTATGTCGTGTGGGTATACACATGTATATCGTGTGGGTATACACATGTATATCGTGTGGGTATACACATGTATATCGTGTGGGTATACACGTGTATATCGTGTGGGTATACACGTGTATATCGTGTGGGTATACATATGTATATCGTGTGGGTATACACATGTACACATAGTGTGGGTATACATATGTATACATAGTGTGGGTATACACATGTATATCGTGTGGGTATACACATGTATATCGTGTGGGTATACACATGTATATCGTGTGGGTATACACGTGTATATCGTGTGGGTATACACATGTATATCGTGTGGGTATACACATGTATATCGTGTGGGTATACATATGTATACATAGTGTGGGTATACACATGTATATCGTGTGGGTATACACATGTATATCGTATGGGTATACACATGTATGTCGTGTGGGTATACACATGTATGTCGTGTGGGTATACACATGTATATCGTGTGGGTATACACATGTATATCGTGTGGGTATACACATGTATATCGTGTGGGTATACACGTGTATATCGTGTGGGTATACATATGTATATCGTGTGGGTATACACATGTACACATAGTGTGGGTATACATATGTATACATAGTGTGGGTATACACATGTATATCGTATGGGTATACACATGTATGTCGTGTGGGTATACACATGTATATCGTATGGGTATACACATGTATATCGTGTGGGTATACACATGTATATCGTGTGGGTATACACATGTATATCGTATGGGTATACACATGTTTATCGTGTGGGTATACATATGTATATCGTGTGGGTATACATATGTATATCGTGTGGGTATACACATGTATACAGTGTGGGTATAAACATGAATATCGTGTGGGTATACACATGTATACAGTGTGGGTATACACATGTATACAGTGTGGGTATACACATGTATATCGTGTGGGTATACACATGTATACAGTGTGGGTATACACATGTATATCGTGTGGGTATACACATGTATATCGTATGGGTATACACATGTATATCGTATGGGTATACACATTGTCGTGTGGGTATACACATGTATATCGTGTGGGTATACATATGTATACATAGTGTGGGTATACACATGTATATCGTGTGGGTATACACATGTATATCGTGTGGGTATACATATGTATACATAGTGTGGGTATACACATGTATATCGTGTGGGTATACACATGTATATCGTGTGGGTATACATAGTGTGGGTATACACATGTATATCGTATGGGTATACACATGTATGTCGTGTGGGTATACACATGTATATCGTGTGGGTATACACATGTATATCGTGTGGGTATACACATGTATATCGTGTGGGTATACACGTGTATATCGTGTGGGTATACACATGTATGTCGTGTGGGTATACACATGTATATCGTGTGGGTATACACATGTATATCGTGTGGGTATACACATGTATATCGTGTGGGTATACACATGTATATCGTGTGGGTATACACATGTATGTCGTGTGGGTATACACATGTATATCGTGTGGGTATACACATGTATATCGTGTGGGTATACACATGTATATCGTGTGGGTATACACATGTATGTCGTGTGGGTATACACATGTATATCGTGTGGGTATACACATGTATATCGTGTGGGTATACACATGTATATCGTGTGGGTATACACATGTATATCGTGTGGGTATACACATGTATATCGTGTGGGTATACACATGTATATCGTGTGGGTATACACATGTATATATCGTGTGGGTATACACATGTATATCGTGTGGGTATACACATTGTCGTGTGGGTATACACATGTATATCGTGTGGGTATACACATGTATATCGTGTGGGTATACACATGTATATCGTGTGGGTATACACATGTATGTCGTGTGGGTATACACATGTATATCGTGTGGGTATACACATGTATATCGTGTGGGTATATACATGTGTATATCGTGTGGGTATACACATGTATATCGTGTGGGTATACACATGTATATCGTGTGGGTATACATATGTATATCGTGTGGGTATACACATGTATATCGTGTGGGTATACATATGTATACAGTGTGGATATACACATGTATATCGTATGGGTATAAACATGTATGTCGTGTGGGTATAAACATGTATACATAGTGTGGGTATACATATGTATACATAGTGTGGGTATACACATGTATGTCGTGTGGGTATATACATGTATGTCGTGTGGGTATACACATGTATGTCGTGTGGGTATACACATGTATATAGTGTGAGTATACATATGTATATAGTGTGGGTATACACATGTATATCATGTATTTTATGCAAATTATACTTTGAGTATTCTTTGTCCTTGTGAAATATGAGTTCCGCAAAAAAAAATCTTTTATTTGTATAGCGGAAGTTGCCGATGATGTAGAAGACCCTCTCGCTGCGGAACACGTGGTCTTATCATCATTGTACGTTTCCATAGTTCTCCATGCATATCTGTATTTCAGTCGTAGTTGCCTTCGTTTGATTGAACATTATATACACATCTTAAAACGAGGAGAAGGTCGAATGTATTATTATAAAGGAAGGGAATGATGATCGAACATAAAGTTGGAGAAGTCTAAGAGTAATCCTACAACGCCACACATGAAAAGTAACGACATCCTATTTTGACGTAATTACATTTTTATTGATGATGCTTAAGTTATTGATGAATCCCAGGGTATACACTCCATTTTTATCAAAAGCTTTTCCTTTCTTCCTTTTTGGAAAAAATGTCATTAAACTAGCTTAGACAGAACATTTGGGTCTTATCTGCGTTTGCCCATTCCATAACTCATTACTTCAATACTTCACACAATGTTTTAATCGCTAGCCTGTTCCTCCGCTTCACCAGTTATGTCCCTCGAAGAATTCCCAATTCACCCTTACAGCAACTCCATGTGATATGAATTGCACGTTTCCATTTATGTAGGATTAGCGACGTTTTGAGGATAATAAAGCTAGACTGATTTCACGTCATTATCCCTTATCGTGAGTTAAATGAAAAGGGAAGAACACCTATCATTGTGGCCCTGGGCAATAACAGCTTTAGCTTGGTCTTAAGCCTCCTCGTTCTTTTCATAAGTCGTGTTTACGTCCTGTACTGAAAGTTCATCAATATTGAAGTTGTTTGTAAAAACAGACATGTACACTGTACATCATATAATCAAATCCTAACAATAATGTTAAATCTAAAATGACAATCTATATCTGAACGTTTAAAAAAATGAAAAAATAAAGAAAATAAAAACTGGACTTGTATATATACGAAATTTGTTTTCTAATTACGGTCAATTACCGGGATACTGTACAATAATGACACCCGACCGGGATACTGTACAATTATAACATCAGGACGTGGATACTGTACAATAATAACATCAGGACGTGGATACTGTACAATAACAACATCAGGACCGGGATACTGTACAATAACAACATCAGGACGTGGATACTGTACAGTGTCAACATCAGGACCTGGATACTGTACAATAACAACATCAGGACGTGGATACTGTACAATAACAACATCAGGACCGGGATACTGTACAATAACAACATCAGGACCGGGATATTGTATAAATAACAACATCAGGACCTCGATACTGTACAATAACAACATCAGGACGTGGATACTGTACAATAACAACATCAGGACGGGGATACTGTACAATAACAACATCAGGACCGGGATACTGTACAATAACAACATCAGGACCGGGATACTGTACAATAACAACATCAGGGCCGGGATACTGTACAATAACAACATTAGGACCGATATACTGTACAATAACAACATCAGGACGGGATACTGTACAATAACGCCATCAGGACCGGGATACTGTACAATAATAACATCAGGACCGGGATACTGTACAATAATAACATCAGGACCGGGATACTGTACAATAACGCCATCAGGACCGATATACTGTACAATAATAACATCAGGACCGGGATACTGTACAATAATAACATCAGGACCGGGATACTGTACAATAACAACATCAGGACATGGATACAGTATAATAACAACATCAGGACCGGGATACTGTACAATAACAACATCAGGACCGGGATACTGTACAATAACAACATCAGGACCGGGAGACTGTACAATACCAACATCAGGACCGGGATACTGTACAATAACAACATCAGGACCGGGATACTGTACAATAATAACATCAGGACCGGGATACTGTACAATAATAACATCAGGATGGGGATACTGTACAAAACCAACATCAGGACCGGGATACTGTACAATACTAACATCAGGACTGGGATACTGTACAATAACAACATCGGGACCGGGATACTGTACACTACCAACATCAGGACTGGGATACTGTACAATAACAACATCAGGACCGGGATACTGTACAATAATAGCATCAGGACCTCGATACTGTACAATAACAACATCAGGACCTGGATACTGTACAATAATAACATCAGGACCGGGATACTGTACAATAACAACATCAGGACGGGATACTGTACAATACCAACATCAGGACCGGGATACTGTACAATACTAACATCAGGACCGGGATACTGTACAATAATAACATCAGGACATGGATACAGTATAATAACAACATCAGGACCTGGATACTGTACAATAATAACATCAGGACCGGGATACTGTACAATAACAACATCAGGACATGGATACAGTATAATAACAACATCAGGACCTGGATACTGTACAATAATAACATCAGGACCGGGATACTGTACAATAACAACATCAGGACCGGGATACTGTACAATAACAACATCAGGACCGGGATACTGTACAATAACAACATCAGGACCGGGATACTGTACAATAACTACATCAGGACCTCGATACTGTACAATAACAACATCAGGACCGGGATACTGTACAATAACAACATCAGGACGGGGATACTGTACAATAACACCATCAGGACCAGGATAATGTACAATAACAACATCGGGACCGGGATACTGTACAATAACAACATCAGGACATGGATACAGTATAATAACAACATCAGGACCGGGATACTGTACAATAACAACATCAGGACATGGATACAGTATAATAACAACATCAGGACCGGGATACTGTACAATAACAACATCAGGACCGGGATACTGTATAATAATAACATCAGGGCCGGGATACTATGCAATGTCAACTTCAGGACCGGGATACTGTACAATAACAACATCAGGACCGGGATACTGTACAATAATAACACTCAGGACCAGAATACTGTACATTAACATGATAAGGACATGGATATATATATATTTTCTACTCCCGTTCTTTTTAAATAAACACGATCTATTTAATATTTATGTACATATATCCAATGTTGTCACGGTCTCCTAAATATTCAAAACATAAAATAACTTCCTTTTTTATAATTGTTGTAGATGGAACTTCATTTTGTTTGTCTTGTTGTTATGATGGTAGCGAAGACCGTGCCAAGAACAATATGAAAACCTTCCCGCAGAAACGGCTGTTCTTTCTCCAATGTCACTCCCAGCTAAAAACATAAGAGATCGGGTTTTTTTTATGATGGGGTGCTTTAAAAGATGAAAAAATGATCATTTTGTAAATACAAGGAATAGAATGTATTGGTTTAACATACACTGTATTGGATATGTCCAGAAGCCAATACTTTATAACCTCATAAAGGTTGTAAAAAATCATTCTTTAAGTGTTCTCTAAAATACGATATCATGGTGAGCGTATTTTGACCACTTCACCATAAACTAATGCATAATCAAACTCAAATGCCACATTACATATGAAATAAAATGTGAATTAAGTATGTCACACTTTCTTCAGAAAAAGTCATAACAGATTGTCTATCATACTTAGTCCGGTAATAAGGGAAGTGCGCGCTGGAATCTGTATATAAACGAATATGAAGGAATTTGATGATGTCGGTGTAGATCAATATCAATTGTACGACGTCGAATATGCTGGGATTTAATCACCTGGTAGTTAAATGATAGAGAATGTAATGGAAGTCAACGCTGATAGCTGAACACATTTTCAATATCCAATAAATACAGATCTGATTACAAGTCGAATGACAAAGTACGTGATATCAGATCCGAGACATTATTTGAAATAACGTAATTGTTATAACTATGTAACTTTTATATTTGATGTGACCATTAAATGGCTTGGTTCCGGATAATGCTAGTCTGTTGTGTATGTGTTTGATCAGCACTGAGAATTAAGAAGTTTCGCGCAAGCGAGACCTGATAATCAGTTTTTCTTGTGGTTTTTCCGGAAAAAAAAAGTTCGCACCACAAAGCAAGAGTGATGGTGTCGTGTTGTGATTTCTCTGCCTAATTCCCCAACGCATCCCTCGAATGTAACATAATTGTAACAGTCATGTTTATAAACATCGGGAACGTATATACTGCTCTAGAGATGATATGAAGAACACTACATCGTGTAGGCTATATCCCCAAATTGGCAAGACATGGTATTTCTATTTGCCATCCCGGTTATCTTATAATTGTTAACCGAATTCATATTGTGATTATACCGATATAAAGAAACCTCTATACAAATATAATCCAGGTAACCCTGACAGTCGCCAATAAATGGACCATACAATGATATAATCATCACAAAAATATAACCAGTTTAATTGAACCATTTTTTTAACAATACAAAAACCCATACTTATTAAGAAATGAAAGGATCTTTACGATCTTGTATGCAGAACGAATACATATGCTAAAAGTGTTATACCATCTACACTGAAAGATTATAATGAACTTGCAGCAAGGTTCGATCTAACCAATACCACATCACATCAATATCACAGTATATCAATTCAAGCAACTTTTAAGAAAATCTGTAGGTGACGCTATGCCAGACTCGTATTAAAAAAACACACTATTTTTTACTAATGCAGGTGATAGAAACTCCGATATTTTGATCTGTCAACTGAGAATTCCTCAAGCAATCTTAATTTTGATCTTTATAGAGACCATCTTATTGAATCGCCAGCCCGTATAGCTGTGATGATAATACCAATGAAACAGTTCACCACTTCTTTATGGTCGGTAACAAATATGGCATTCCATGTCAAACTTTAAAAGATAAGTTGTTTGATGTACTTTTATCTGGGTGTGATGATTGTGATCAACAAACCAATATATTATATTTGAATGTAGTTTTGAGTTTGAATATAAGTACAAACAAAGTAAGAGGAAGTGTTCCAGAAAATAAAAGTACAAAGAAAGTAGGAGGACACGAAATCATGATTATTTACAGTTTCCGGTAACAATTCGGATTGAAAATGGCAGCCCAGTAAATACAAAAATGGCATGTACATGTAACTGAGAAACATTCTTCGTACTTTATATTTGTTCCGCTTGATACAAACATGACGTATTTTAACAACTATTGCCGCCATGTTTTCAATGATGTAGCAGATCGTTTTGTGTCCTTAGCATGTGGATTATCAACACAGTGGCGTAGGAAGTCGTCAAAAAGTGGGGGGGGGGGGGGGGGGGGGGGGGGGCAAAATTTTTTTTAACCTTAAATTTTACACACTAAACAAATCGTATGCCATCTCCGCAAAATTAGCCAATAATTATCATTTCAACATCCCATGATAGTTTTGATAATTGATGTAGTACAAAATAAGTTATTTACGCAAATCAGAATATATATATTAAATATAGCAAAACATTAATCACCAGGCACGCCCAGTGCGGGGGGTCCTGTAATTTAGTAATAATGCGAGCGCCGTAGGCGCGAGACGATTTTTTTTTTGCGGGGTCCGAGGGGCCGCCCAGCGGGTCCAGGGCAGCGCCCTGATATGGGGTCAAGGGGGTCTAAGCCCTCCGCGGAAAATGAATATAGTACATTTCCAATAATTCGGGATCAGGCGCGGATCCAGGAGTTTTCGAAAGGGGGGTCCAGTAATTAAGTGATCATGCGAGCGCCGTAGGCGCGAGTTGATTTTTTTTCCTTTTTGCGAGAGGTCTAGGGGCCGCCCAGCGGGTCCCAGGGTGGCGAAGCCCCCCTGTAGATCTGCAATCGAAAGGGGGGCCAGTAATTTAGTGATAAAGCGAGCGCCGTAGGCGCGAACCGATTTTTTTTTTGTATTTCCTCGTACCTGTCGGTAATAAGCATCACTCTATTCACGTTAAAACCGCGCATTCTTCTTCATGTTGTGTTTCTGTCTTTTTTCTCATTATAAACTCAATTAACTTCACAAATTATCATCAACTTATTGAATCTATGTGATGAAGTTGAGCAAAATTTCTTATAAAGATATAAATATTGACTTACCAGGCTGTTGCACAGGTCTGAGGATTGATATACTAGTATAAAAGTCGGAATGTTCCGGATGTACAAGATAAAGTTTTTATCGTTGCCTTCAAGAAAACATTATCGGTTCGGAAATATACAGATATTTATCGAAATGAATATATAAATTCGCGTTTTATCCCCATTTTTTTAGATTTTGGATGTAAAAAAGTGGGGGGGCAAAAAGATATGTTTGCCCCCCCACTGAAAAAAGTGGGGGGGCAATTGCCCCCCTGCCCCCCCCCCCCCGCTTCCTACGCCACTGCAACATGTTATGAATTAGTGATTAAGCTGTTGAAATGAAATATATAATAGCTAGCCTGTAAATACACACCAGTTGCCTACAAGTCTAGACCTATAAAAACTGATGTTATTTGTCTCTTTCTTTCCACCCTGAAATCAAGGCGGAGCATGCGTAGTGTCAAATAGAGTTCGGTCGCTAAAGGTCGTTTGGCGTCAAAACTAAAAAAAAAAAACAGCCAGAGTCCTTTAGCTATCTCAAGTACTAACTCCTCAACACTTGGGTTCACTACAGTGGAGCCTTAAGTTAGTGACGTCGCTCTGTGCATGGTTTCTGTTTTTTGATAGCATTACATACTATTGTTTCGCGGATAAATTGTCTGATTTCTACCTCAGGCGAGCACGTAAATGAACGGTGTCTGCTATATTTAGCAGTTTAAATATTTACGACAGAAAACTAGATTGAAGACTTAAGTTTTGTTTTATGATACCAAATTTGAGTCTGTTTCCAGTCTTTAAGTCTAAAATCTGAAACATAAGATTGATTAAATGAACTCGGAGCCTGAAAATAAACTCAAAGTGCTAAAGAACGAAAAACTTTGTCGTTTATCATTCTTTTTCTATTTATGATATAGGATCTTAAATGAGTTTTCATGCGCTATTTTATGAGTCCAAGATTTTTTTTTATTGTTATCATTATCATCAATGTTATTTTAAGAGCCTTTGTGAGCAAAAATTTAATCTTTCCAAATGAAAAATAAAATTAAGATGTTTCTTGTTACATCAGTTAGAAAACTTGACTTTAAATGCGGAGGGGTGAATCTAACGAATGCAGCCATTTTTTTGTTTGCGTCATTTTCAATTCATGAGGAATGGCGCTGGTAGTATACATGTACATGACGTGAATAAGGAATGGTGATGTTAGTATACATAAAGGGGAAATAAGGAATGGCGCTGGTGGTATACATAACGGGGAAATAAGGAATGGCGCTGGTGGTATACATAACGGGGAAATAAGGAATGGCGCTGGTGGTATACATAACGGGGAAATAAGGAATGGCGCTGGTGGTATACATAACGGGGAAATAAGGAATGGCGCTGGTGGTATACATAACGGGGAAATAAGGAATGGCGCTGGTGGTATACATAACGGGGAAATAAGGAATGGCGCTGGTGGTATACATAACGGGGAAATAAGGAATGGCGCTGGTGGTATACATAACAGAAACAAGGAATGGTGATGGTAGTATACATAACGGAAATAAGGAATGGCGCTGGTGGTATACATAACGGGGAAATAAGGAATGGCGCTGGTGGTATACATAACAGAAGCAAGGAATGGTGATGGTGGTATACATAACGGAAATAAGGAATGGTGATGGTAGTATACATGACGTAAATAAGGAATGGTGATGGTAGTATACATAACGGAAATAAGGAATGGCGCTGGTGGTATACATAACAGAAATAAGGAATGGCGCTGGTAGTATACATGACGTAAATAAGGAATGGTGATGGTAGTATACATAACGGAAATAAGGAATTGCGCTGGTGGTATACATAACAGAAATAAGGAATGGCGCTGGTAGTATACATGACGTAAATAAGGAATTGCGCTGGTGGTATACATAACAGAAATAAGGAATGGCGCTGGTAGTATACATGACGTAAATAAGGAATGGTGATGGTAGTATACATGACGTAAATAAGGAATTGCGCTGGTGGTATACTTAACAGAAATAAGGAATGGTGATTGTAGTATACATGACGTAAATAAGGAATGGTGATTGTAGTATACATAACGGGGAAATAAGGAATGGTGATTGTAGTATACATGACGTAAATAAGGAATGGTGATGGTAGTATACATAACGTAAATAAGGAATGGCGCTGGTGGTATACATAACAGAAATAAGGAATGGCGCTGGTGGTATACATAACAGAAATAAGGAATGGCGCTGGTGGTATACATAACGTAAATAAGGAATGGTGATGGTAGTATACATAACGTAAATAAGGAATGGCGCTGGTGGTATACATAACAGAAATAAGGAATGGCGCTGGTGGTATACTTAACAGAAATAAGGAATGGCGCTGGTGGTATACATAACAGAAATAAGGAATGGCGCTGGTGGTATACTTAACAGAAATAAGGAATGGTGATGGTGGTATACATAACGTAAATAAGGAATGGTGATGGTAGTATACATAACGTAAATAAGGAATGGCGCTGGTAGTATACATAAAAGAGAATAAGGAATGGCGCTGGTAGTATATACATAACGGGGAAATACGATATTTTGATGAATATATGGGTTTATCTCAAGAGCGCCGTTCAAGACTGATGGAAAGCGTTTTTGAGTATTCTATATATCATGAGCTACAGTCCTGAAGTACGCGATGCTACGGTATCTCTCTCTTAATAGCAATACGAATAGTACTTAGACGTTTGGAGAAAGGCTTTCCTCAACTTGCCGAACCGGAAATAAAACGTTTCTATTAAAGGTTTTAGTAAATTTAATTTAAACATAATAATTTCTACGAATGGATAAGTACAAGTTGATTCAACATTATCAAAGCCCTTCCTCCAACACAGATATCAACTTTACAATAAATGGAGTGTCTAGTAACATGATTTTAACATTTATTATTGATGGTATTAATATTTTGTTCACCATTCCATGAAGGAGTCCGATTCTCGAGGCATCGCTTTTCTAATCTCCTAAAGGTGACATATGCTATTTTTTTTTAACAATATCTAGGTTATTCTGGGAACGTAGCGTATAGAATACAGGAAACGTGAATTTGTACAGGAAGGTCTGAATCTAGGTATTATAAAGTCATGACTGTTTTTCATGGGATATTTGACATTTTCATTTATTCTATTAGGTAGAATTCTATTTAGGTAAACCGGGGTAAACCATTTGCATTGTGTACAGTAACTGCAGTCTCCTTTTTTTCTGATCTCAAAATCAAAATAAAGGGCATCAATGCTATCATAGGGTGGATTCTCAGAGATAGTGCGGGTGGTTTTACGTGGACATTCATTCTAGCCGATTATCTAACTTTCGTAAAGTTGTATGCGGGTCCGTCCCATTACTGTTAATTAGTAATTAGTAATATCTGTTTTTGGTTTAAAACAATTAATTACAATTGGCATTTTCTTCATTTGTAAATAGTGCTCGTTGTTATGAACAGTCAATAATCATCACTTTATATTCAACCGGTACAATATACATAGTTACCATTTTAAAAACTCTCTTTTTCTTCATTTAAAAATGGATTATTTTGAAATGTATGGTAAATACAGATAAAACCTTCCTCTAGACATTGTCTGAATTGTGATTTTAAAAAGATTATCACAAACTGACCAAGACATTTCCTCCAAAACAATCTCACAGAGAACCATACTTTTGCTATGCGGCAGTACAGAAGTTGAATGTAAGCACATCTGGAAGTATGTGTCCAATGTATCAACCATCCCTTACAAGTCACTATAACTGATCAAACTAGGTCAGCTATCTGTAGTTAATATATGGAATGATCTTTCAAGATACAAAGAGTCAATCATGTAAAAATATAGCGACGAGACGAATCAATGTTAAATTATTTTCATGCATCATGATGATGGGCAGTGTCCGAAAATAAAACATTTCTGGGATGATAGGCCGGAACTCCAAGTTTTACAACCGTATCAACAGGAAGATTCCTAAGAACAGACAAAGGGCAGACGTCGCACAACAGAGACGCGCTGGGACAGCGTTAATTATCTTGTTTTAAGAACATCTTTTTATTGCGAGATAATTTGTTTGTTAGGTTTCTGAGGCTATTTACCGGCCATATTACCGGCAGTGTTTACGTACTCTATACCAATTAATGTAATTACTGACGTCATCGTGCACCTTGTGTCCAAGGACATTACGTTATCATTACCTAGCATACTATCTTTTTTATATCTGTTATATAGCACCTGGACACCACCATCAAGGACTGCATGAAGTACAGGTGTATTCTGGAAAGTGGGTAGCCTGCTCATTATGTCGATTTGATCTTTATAACAGATAGACGTGGATAAAAAACATATATTAAAAATTTGACATGTCATGAAGATATCGTAACGCTTCAAGACCTCGATTCTGGTTCATATTAATTCATTTGTGACGTTTTTACTAGTTTCATGATTCTATTATTTTCTTTATTCCACATTCTTAGTTTTTACTAGTTTTCATGATTCTATTATTTTCTTTATTCTACATATTTCTTTTAGATTATATATACATTTTTCTGCATCGACATTTCTTTTGGCGTTTCCGTTGTTTAGGCTGATGCTGTGTTATTTAAGATTTTTTGTACAGTTATGACTACATTCACTTTTAACAGCCATATACTATATAGAGGATATCTAACAGTGTCTTCAGTAATACCAATATTTCACGAGTGTGGCTTATATTTTGATATTTTTCACCAGTGCGTACTTAAAATGTAATAAATACAGATGAATACTCGTTTGTAGACTTTTAGTGAATTAATTTGCTTTTTTTTTCATTAGTATTTTGCGTAAAATATAAAATTTTCGAAGAGTTCACATTTTCATTTTGAACCGTCTTGGTTTTCTTTTCAATATACAGATTTTCAATAATTTGTTGTACCTAGACACAGACAGGGAGGTACCGATAATGTTTCAGATACAGACAGGGAAATTGAGCGAAAAAAAAATTGGGAACCCATCTTTAAACGCGACGTGCAAACTAGCGAAAGACAAAACGTCCGTCAGCAGACCCCTCCGCTCAACAATACAAATGACACGAGGTGAACATCACCTTGATATAATCAGTATAGTTACAGTGACTGCTATGGAGTCCTAAAGTCTTAAAAGAGAACTATTAAGGCTGTTGCCAGCGAATAATTTCAAGTGGATCATTTACTTGATTAAATACAGTTTATAGCATCCGATCGCCCTACCATCAGTCATGTGTAAATTTTATTTTAATGGGGTGAAATTGATACCAGTGACACAATGTGGTATTTTATCTATAACCTTTATTACAAATCAATCATTGAATCAATTTCGATACGAAATTACCTGTCGATAGTCACTGAATAATTTATTTGTTTCATTTAACCGAAGAGCATAGATGACATACACTCTGAGTTCCGAACAATACTTTAAATATATCACAATAGCAGTTACATGTAATATTCACTCATCCATATTTATGGGTTTTAATTTCAGTGAATCATATTAATCTACTGAGTAGCATACTGATGCAAGAAGTCTTTAATCAGGATACTGAATAACCGTTAACGTTTTTGGATTAAATGTCATTATTCAACAACAGTTGTCATCGTCCTGTGTCGCTATTATCTCTGTAATGTATTCTGTCATTGTAGTTCTAATCTCGTTTGAAATACCTAGCCTAATGATGAAATTAACTCAATATTGAGGAAATGCATTTTAACATTTCTGTTAACGTCATTTCATTGCTTGTCAATCAATGTTCAAGTGGTCAACTGGGTTGCATTAATCACTAATCAATAGACGATCATTACAAATGACTTTAATCTCTGTAAGGAAGTCTTTTAAACATGAACAATAATTCAAGTTCGAATGAAATTTGCATTCTCATTATTGGATATTTTGATTATAAATGAAAATGTCATCAAACCTTACTGAATACTGACGTAGATGAAATGACCAAAATCAAGAGGTCTCTGCTGATGAGAATGATTTAAATGTTAATTACATGTTATATTAGCATATTAAACACACATACTAACCCTATGTTTACGTGTATTGTCATTACTCGTATGTATCGGCTATCATTTGTACTGGCTCATCCCCCGAAAGGTCGGAATAGCGGACGCTGAACCGTTGATGATAATATATATATATATGTCACTTAAGATTCTTGTAAATAACACATCCATTAATATTCTAGAAGCCTTTAAATCACTTCTTTAGTGCTCAGACGTCTTAATTTTAGCTAATATGGGTATTTTTATTAATTGAAATGCCTACCTATATGCCATATTTGTGTACTATAATTTACAGTTGCCATTTGTATTTAATGCTCTCATAAGGTCAAATCCTGTCAAACAATTGTCCCTACTACCTGTTTTAGACACTTGTGAGCATAACGGCATGGTTATTCTCACATACGTCACAGGGTTATCCGGCGGTTGCTAGGGAAAAGATAAATCGATCTTACACAGGGTGGGTAGAGACAGCCGACTCGCACTATATGACGCTGCTCACAATAACGTTAACCAAGTCGTAATGATGACGTCATAACTTTTGACGCACATTCCAAGGACCATTGAAGATGGCGCGATGACAAACTTGCGTTTGGTTGTAAGTATGTGAGAAAAATAATGAATCATGGATCTGTTCCGCGAACAAGGATACCTCAACCCTCGTGTAAGAGTTTGGCTGGCTAGCACTCGGCCAGCCTCGTGCTGACTGGCCAAACTCTTACATTCGGGTTGATATATCCCTGTCCACGGAACAGACCCATGATAGATTCTATTATTCTCTACTATATACTTACATGATTTACATGATCTAACTCTGTTCCCCTGAAACTTGTATTTTACGCAGGCCGCTTCAAAAAATACGTGTCAACAGCAAGACCCATGGTTAGCCATGGTACATACTAACCATTGACCAAGTTACTTCTGCTCCATTTTACCAGAGTAATGATTTATAGAATTGTATAATATCACTAGACTTACTATTTATATGAACTGTTATTCCTGCGTGATTTTGTCATTATTATATGAACCTGATATAGTCATTTCGACTGAGAAAGCAGTCCTAGAATGATATAACTCTATTGAGTTCATGACTAATGTATACATCGAGAACAAACATCCTAAGATAAATATCGGCGACGCTTTTGAGCTACGCTGTGTCTCGCCACATATAGAATATCAATCATTTAGCATTGCAGATTAAAAATTTAATGCCTTTGTATTCCACGAGCTAATTCATATTCCAAAACTAATGTTTCTTACAGTCTCTAAACTTTTCTCAGACTTATACACATCTGAGACTTATCATTACTGGTTATCCAGTCAGCGTGACGTATCATTACTGGTAATCCTGTCAGCGTGTCTTATCATTACTGGTAATCCTGTCAGCGTGTCTTATCATTACTGGTAATCCTGTCAGCGTGACTCATTACTGGCAATCCAACCAGCATGTCTTATTATTACCGGTAAACTTGCTAGCGTGGCTTATCATTACCGGTTAACCTTATGTGTAAGTCTGCCAGCTTATGTTGTCATAATTGGTAAACCTGACGATGTTTTTCTGTGTGCCCAGTACTAGTCCTCAATCTGTTACACGGGAGCGATGAGGTTATGTGAGATACACCTCAGCTAAGTTCCTTGGACTAATACACGTGTTGCTCACAGACACAAATAATTTCTTAATCAATCAAACATGCTAGTTTTAGTTCATTCGTGTTCCAGTAGCCGAACACTCCCTGGACTTGCTGTTAGCGTAGACGTGGTGCTCCAGTACCTGTCATGGCACACGCAAATTCATCATCTACGTTATCAATATGAATTAAACCGAAGCCTTTTGTTTCCGATTCAATTCTGCGTCCATATGTTTTCATAAAGTACAATTTAAGTTGTATTTCTAGAATAATTATTGCATATTAATGAATGTATAGTGCATTTATCATAGTTAGAACAGTGTGTATGCCGGTTTATAACTTGGTCATAACTAGTTTTGGTCCAACCAATACAGGCCCATTGTAGAGAAATAAATCACAATACCAATACACAAGGCCCATATCAACATTAAAGGACTAAACAAACTAGGATCAGCAGAACATGGACGGAATTTTACCATTGTCAAACACACAATGACTAACCATCAAAGTGTCTTCTGATTACCAGTTAACCTGTCAATACAGACAGATCAGTCTCAATATAAAGGGGCACAATCAAATAATTATGTCTGGAGATATTACCCTGACAGACTTGTCATATTGACCATATCATTTTTATTTTGCATTGCGAAAATACCCATTTCTTTCGCGGTCTTGCTGGATCTGTATCAGATGTGCAATGTATTTCTCATCTTCAGCAGGAATTTCAATTGATGCTCCGTCTGATTCAATTATGATTTAGCATATCCCGTGATATTTATTTACCGTTAATTCAAATTAAGTTTTAAGCTAATGGAAGGTGTTCCATAATACTTTGGAACTGCTAAATAAACCTCCGATCGTTATGTCATTAACAGTGATGGTATGATCAATTATTGTAGAAAAAGATAGAGTGGGATTGTGTACTGCATACTGAAAACGCATAGTTCGGCTAATTGTTTTAATGTCAGTTAGACTATGTTTCTTAACAAGTTTAACTTCAAGTTGCTCTTTCTGGTAGAATAAGTCAATAATCTGGAATTCGTGTGTGTGTTTAACACGCCTGTGATGTAAAGTCAACACGGGCCTTAGTTTATTTCTAAGATTATTTACCATGTATTCTGAACACAGAACCATTGTTTTATATTAAGATTATTTACTATATATTCTGAAAACAGACCCAATTTTTATATACAGATTGTTTACAGTTGATTTGTATCATTGTGATAAACAGGTGATTTGTATCAGTATAATAAACAGGTGATTTGTATCATTGTGATAAACAGGTGATTTGTATCAGTATAATAAACAGGTGATTTGTATCAGAATGATAAACAGTTGATTTGTATCAGTATGATAAACAGTTGATTTGTATCAGTATGATAAACAGTTGATTTGTATCAGTATGATAAACAGTTGATTTGTATCAGTATGATAAACAGGTGATTTGTATCAGTATAATAAACAGGTGATTTGTATCAGTATGATAAACAGGTGATTTGTATCAGTATAATAAACAGGTGATTTGTATTAGTGTGATAAACAGTTGATTTGTATCATTGTGATAAACAGGTTATTTGTATCATTGTGATAAACAGGTGATTTGCATCATCATGATAAACAGTTGATTTGTATCAGTATGATAAACAGGTATTTCCATATCCCCTGTACCATGGGGTAAAAGACTTACTTACTTTAAAAAAAATATTGTATCCAACATTATACATATGTTGTTAGTTTACCTAACTCAGAACGAGTATAAAAAGTAATCATGGCTTAATGGGCTCAGTATCTATTCAGGTCATATATAATACAGATGAACTTGACCAAAACCTTATTGAAATTCTCATATGCGATAAGATATTAATGTCACTAAAGAATACTCCCTCACAATAGTGTTGTACTTAGCTAGGAAAAACTGTGCAGTAAATAAAGCTGTACCTTAAGGAACATGTAAAATTGTCCTGTAATACACGTGCCACATGCTTGATCAGGTTTACATTAATATACACACATGCAGTGCAATGCTCCGAGTATGGAGGTGTACATTAAATGTACAATGACTAGTACTGCTTTTGTGCATCACTGAATATGCAATATTAGTGCACAGTGTTTAGACAAGAAATCACTTTGTTAAGGCTAGTGATGAGAATGTCTAGACTAGTAGTTACAATGTTTAGACTAGTAGTTACAATGATTATACTAGTAGTTACAATGATTAGACTAGTAGTTACAATGATTAGACTAGTTGTCACAACGTTTAGACTGGAAGTCACAATGTTTAGACTAGTAGTTACAATGATTATACTAGTAGTTACAATGATTAGACTAGTAGTTACAATGTTTAGACTAGTAGTTACAATGTTTAGACTAGTAGTTACAATGTTTAGACTAGTAGTTACAATGATTAGACTAGTTGTCACAACGTTTAGACTGGAAGTCGCAATGTTTAGACAAGTAGTCATAATGTTAAAACTAGTAGTCACAATGTTAATATTAAAAGTTACAATGTTTAGACTAGAGGTCGTAATGTTTAGACCAGAATTTGCAATGTTCAGACTAGTATCCACAATGCGTAGACTAGAAGTTTCAGTTATAGCTTTAAGTTAAAAGGATTGACATTGTCAGATGTATACTATCAAGACTGACGTTAGTTTTCCTTTCAGCTACTTTTTCTGGTAGAATAAATTAATAATGTGGGATTCGTCTGTGTGTTTAACACGCCCTGTGATGTAAAGTCAACATGGGCCTGACTTTATTTCTAAGATTTTTTACCATTTATTCTGAACACAGAACTATTGTTTTATATCAAGATTATTTAACGTATATTCTGAAAACAGACCTATTGTTCATATAGATTGTTTACTATATATTCAAAACTATAATTTTATAAATTTATCTACTTTTCCAGAATAAGTCAACTCATGATGAGATGAATATCCAGTATGCAAACTTAAGGTGAACCACCTCATACATGAATGAAATGTAATGGTCGACCAATGATTAATTTATTCTGGAGTACACCTTTTACCGAATCCCATAGTACTAAACAATCCCAAAGTTCTCTATGTTTACCGACAGGAGCAATCGTGTCACTCCACTCCGTAATATCTAGCCAATCGAAGATTCCCAAACACTAACTTTTATACAAGACAGTATTGGCAGTATACTTTTATCGCCATTTCACTAAATGTAGCGTATCACACCTTATCTACATTTAAAATTTGATCGGCCTGGAAGGAGAAATTTATCAAACCAGCAATGAAAAGCAGTCAAAAGAGTCTGTTCTGTATACATGTCTCATGGTGACTTTAACTTTCAGCACATAAACAGGTACTAAAACAAGAACCTTAACACTACCGTGGTGTATACTTAAACTTTAACTTAGTATACAGAAGCAATACTATTATTGTCTGAATATATACCAAATATGATAATGTGTCGGGAAAGATGATAGACGTTATTCAATTCATAAGTGCACAATTAAGAAGATGGCAGACTTATATTGACATACCCGATATACTCTCCAATACCCAATGCTGTTATTATGTAACATTATATGAATCTTTGATGTACTGTGTATTTAATTTTGATTTGCACAGTTATGTTCGGTTAGACCTTCACGGCTGTCTAGAACGTTGTAGCATTTCATTGTGACATCATGTGTTATATTAAATAAGATAGGCCCATTACCCCAATGCACTGTTGTCTAAATCTTTGTTATATTTGAATATTTATATTTCACTCAATTCAGACTCAATGAACCTACCACAGATAACTCAAGACATTTTTCAATGAACTATATCAAGTCCGGCGTAGGAATACATTTGTCGAGCTTGCACTATATTTTTTTAATTCCTTTTCAAAAGTGATCGTATTGATATGAAATCAATTCCTTTAAAACTAATATTTGTTTTAATTCATTATTAAGTTTGTTCACGAAAGAAATCCTGAAAGCATTAACCATATGTAGACGAAGAGTGATGCCGTACATTTCGGTAAGTAATGTGGTAGACTTGAACAAGTCCCTATTTGTCAAAGACAAAATATTGTACAAAATATCAAAAAAAATATAAATATATGGATTGAATAAAGTTATGTTGAGGTGTATGGGGGTATAAACCTTAATAGGTCTTGAGACAAATTTATTATGAACTCATAAAATTTGTCTCAAGCAATCTATTATTTTTGGACTACTCTCTCAAAATTTTAATAACTGTGAAGTTGACAATGAAATTATCCTTGTTATCAAACAATATATTTATAAAATGCGATGTTTTCACAAGTCTTTAAACATCAATGGTCTTATTAGTGCTCTTAAACAATTTGATGAGTGACACAAAATTATTGCAAATACTAATGAGAAGCCTGTAGGGAAAAGTTTGAAAAAGAGTGGAACAATTGGGGGAGAAATCTCGGACTTATAAATTATCATATGTTTTGTATGTTGATGAAATTATGATGAATGTCATGTTAACGAGATTATGATAAATATGATGATGATATTATGACGATGAGATTATGATGATGATTATGAAGATGAGATGATGAGGAGGAGGATGAGATTATGATGATGAGATATCTAGGTTATGTTGCTGATGGTGAAGATGATATTATGATTATGATGATAGTTGTAAACCATACCTATTGGAATTGATGTTTGTGTGTGTGATTTGTATGTATGTATCAAAAATGTCTTTAAAAATAAAAAAAATTGGAAAAAAAAACAATCTTTAAAATTTACCTACAAATTAATTTCTAACGAGCTGTTGTATTGGTACAACAACAAAACATATCCTTGCATGCAGAGCGTACATACACTGCTTGTGTGGTCATTTCGTTATAGTGCCTAGGCGAGTTGATGATGTTTCCGTGCTAGTCAGCTTGATGTCGTTTTGGCATTGGCCCAAAGATCAGAGGCAATAAAGGTCTTGCAAACATTCATAGATGTATGTCAATTTGATGTCATTGGTCCCCCACTTTGTCTTAGTTATAACTTTCTCCATTTAACAATGAATACTTAGCGAATGTCTAGGAAATTAACAGGTCATTCAGGTCTACCTTCATCCCTAGTGTTAACGTTGTGCTCAGTCCAGGACGGATGGACAACAAGTGACGGGAGGTTGTCCCACATAATTTCTCTCTGGTGGATTTCATCTGCGCTTGCTGGTATTACTTTCGTCTTTGTTTATATCCCTGTTTGATCCTCCAGTCACTATAGTGATTGACAACATTTCGCTCACCTACAGCTGCAGTCTTGTGGAGGACAAATATATGAGGAGTGAAATCATTCCATTTTTGCCATGTGACTTTCATGCAATAGAATCAAGCATCATAATGGTACATCCATACTTACACTTTTTTCCCTCGTATTTATCCATTAGGGGATACTTTTCCTGGTATAGCGAGTTCTCGAATCATTGATAAAGGCGATTTACACAGATCTCAATTATAGATGTGATGTTCTACCTAACTTTCGATGAGAACTGCCGACCAAGTCGTTCTCCTTCATGATCTTACACCATATTTTCCTATGTCGTAACCGCTATCATACCAATGACAATACCTACCCCGTGCGATTAGAGCCTCTTTTACTTGTACATGATAAATGTTTGTCACTGTTTGGGCACCAAAAAAACCCGATTCGATTGATAGATAGTCGATTCCATCTTTGTTATTTTAGCTGCTTTAAGATTGGTTTAAAAGTAATCATTTTAATGAGGTTCTTGGCACAGCGGTATGGCGGAGTTTAATTCATTTTTGGTCTCTGCTTTATGTTACTCTCAATTTGTATTAAAGGTTTACTACCAAAATCTTTTCTTTTACTTCGATTGGGCTTTAACTTTCCAGTATAGTCTGTTCTTCCCCTGTATCTCGACTTCTTTTTGTGCACTCCCATGGCGGCACTTTGCTACCATCCTGTCTAGACGTTCAGCATTATTATTAGACGTAATTTCACTCTAAGATAGTTTCTGAGATACCCGATTTTCTTATATGCTCGATGCCTTAAGGAATTTCCCTGCCTGGTCCTGTCGCCCACTGTTGAACCTGTGTCACTCATGCCCCCTTACCGTCACTTGCTGACACAGAAGCAGGGAGGTTCTTCGTACTATCGATTGACTCCCGACTGAGTTCTTAAAATTCCAAAACTTCGTTTCCCGAATTGGTGTCTGATTTTGACGATGATCATGCTCAACCCATACTACTTTGACAACGCGCTGCGAGCTGCAACATGTATTAGGAAAGCAATTTGAATACATTTGCTAGAATTTATGTTTAAAGGCAACTTTATTTATTGAAGTTCAGCCAATGTAATGGAATAATACAGTACTTACAATTTGACCAGGTTAACAATATGCACTGTTTTGTTCACCATACTTGCAGTTAAATGAAGCAAATATTTAGTTGGAATGAGGTTGATTTAACTCAACGACGATTACATTGACGTTGACTGAAAAAATCGAACCCTGGCTATAGATGTTATCGAATTATCTCAAACATATTAAAAGCTATTTGTAATCGATATTTTCATTTTTTTAAAATCGGATTGATATCCATCAATGTTAAAACAATATTGCATCAGGCACGATAGCTATTATACAGGTATTGGATATTTTTCATGACTTTAAACGTTGGGATTTATATATATGGATGGTATTTATAACTAAGGATGAATATGTTTAGTCTGCCATTGGCATTCCATTTCATGCGTAATACAGCGAAGACTGAAGTAGGTGTCAATGAAATCCACACAAAGCTGTCAGTCTATCTACATCTATCTAAACAATGGAACGTTATTGCGATTGGATACCTATCGGGCTTTATCTGATTAGTTTCAAAGCATCACAGTTGGGCGATTAAATGATTATTTGAAACATTGTTTTTAATACGTTATGATTATATATTCAAATATGACATAAACAGTACAAATTATTTCAATAAATATACACCAGTTCGAGGTCTGGACATAATACTCCTAGAGACACGGCGTCGTTATGAGGGTGCACATCAATTACATTTTATATCATCAGCCGTACAAAAGTGGCACGAGAAATGTCACAAAATCAGTTAATACTTCCCAGTGGATAACTGAATTTGACTTCGAAGGCCAATCTAAGATTTTTACTGCTGTAATAAAATCACCGGTGAAGAAGGGGAAGATTATGTGTCATTTAAGATCACCTATAAAGGGTATATCGCAATTTGCCTTCCCTATCTATTCATAACAGTGGCGCACATAACATTGGATTGGGCCATGGCTATATATATATGAGAAGCATCTTACCCGCTGATGTGATTTCACTAGATTAGTAGAGATCACTTCTACAGCTGATGCTGCGATATTGAGCAAATTATACGCTCTCGGAACGAACAGAAATAATATACAATAAACTTTTAACGTTTTAATCATAACGAAAATGCTTTACTTTAATACAAATAATAGATGAAATTCACGACGCTGGAATACAGACGTATTAACCCCTTTAGATAATTCTCTCTGCAAGCTTTGAACTATTTTCTTTTTTTAAGATGATCAGTACGGACGTGGATGCACGTCCACATATTGAAGTAAGTATTGCTTTGTATATGTTTCAGAATGTGTTTGTTGTTGTAGCATGATCTGTGAATGTGTTGTTTTCCCGTGTTTCCCGATTTATTGGTCTGAGACTACATGCATTTTCTTTTCAATCAAAAATGTCTTATGTTTGCTTAAAAACAATCAGAATCCACTTTTAACTTCTTCCATGCAAGTTAGTCTCAGTTCCTGTTTCGAAGTCGTCTCCGCGATAAATCATCATGACGGTCCGGGAAATTGCGTAAGGAATGCCTACTTACTTTTTATTGTTATCTTTTCCGGGACATTCCTTATCTTATTCTATTCTTTGTTTCTATTTTTGCATGGACCAACCCTCTTGATAACCTTATCAGGATATCCACATACGTTGGTTTGATAAAACAAAACGTGAAGAGTTGCTATTGTAGTGCCTTTTGTACTTAAGGATTGAATGTTGCTTAGGGTGATATCTGAGTTACTCTTGAGACAAATTTAACGAACTGCAAAGCAGTTCATGTTGAATTTATCTCAAGAGTAACTCAATATACCACCCCATGAAATTAACCAACGCAACATTCGATCCTTATATGCACGCATTTTTCCTAATAAACAAAAGATATACAAGTCTTCAGTTACTAGAACTTGTGCAAGTCTAATGGTTTGTGCTTAAAGAAATAGTCCGTCATTAGACAGTGACAAATCTGTATTATCAGGACAAAAATACGATTTCAGAACACAATAATCATAAAACAATATCAACAGCATGATTTATTTGAAAAATTATGCTTGTCGTGGAAGCTAAAATTTATTATCAAAACGCTCCACCAGCGGAGCGGAAGAATAATGACAAGAATGTGCTATCGGTTGTCTTCCGCTTCGATACGATCTTTAGCCTACAATTCGAAATATGTTACGGAGTTGGTTGTGCACTTGATACGACTTCTACAACTGATTAAAAGGTGATGCTTCATTGTTTGAATGTTTACTGATAGTTCTTTTTGATCGATTGAACTTACTTGTATACATTAATATGGAGGTGTTATTTCGAACGCCTGACACATAGGGACTTGAAACGAATGTTTCCAATCCAGACGATTTACAGGATCAGCCTGAATCGGATTGGAAATGGACAAATTTGAAGCATTATGAGCTAATCAATAATATATACAACCATCATTCTGGAATGGGAATAAGACATTTTTACCCGTGTTTTTGTTGAAAATTTATTTTTAAAAATACATGTTTTCAGAATAAAGTTTTTTTCATTTCCTCCAAAGCCATGCTACTCTTACATTGTACGTATATGTTATTTCTGACTCAGAACTATTCCTGCAAAGTACATGTAAGTGTACTGAGATTCAGGCACTCTCCTTTTAGTAACTTTCAGGACTGTATGGACATGGCAGGTAAGATGGGGTTGACATATGCTTCATCGGTCGGAGTTAAGAAATAAACTTTATGTAAGCCAGACAACACTTAACTGAAAGACCATTGTGAGACGCAGAAGTCAGGAGGCATCAAATAGTAAGTGACACAGGTGCCCGAGATGATAATGACCCAGCGGTGAGTGACATGACAGCAGACTTAGGAGATTATATTTGACAAATATCTTACTCAGCCAGCATCTAGGGGACATTGGAAAATTTGTAACAAAACAGCATGTCATTTATGCAGAATGCATGTAAGTGACAGATTGAAGGAACGTCAAATTTGTAAAGCAATTATTAAAAGAGCGCATAGATCAGGTTTGTGGAATCAAGAAATCATGAAGATATGAACAAATTAGGGTTGTAGCATCTAATCTCAGAGTAAAACTACGTCGGCTTTGCAACACTGGGCGTCTAATTAAAGAGTAAAATGATGACATGAAGAGAGAAAAGGTTTAGTTTATATCTAAAAGAATCCGCGGTCAGAGAATGCTCGCGTATGCTGTCCTTTTAGTTCAGAACAAGAAGTAAAGATATTGTAAGAAGAAACAAGAGCATTATCGGTGTTAGGTTCATACATTTTCAAGCATGGTCTGCAACAAACGGTCGGCAGGAAATCACACTAGGGTGTAGAATTTCCCTATCCCAAATACTGTACCTAACATATGATGGACTATTTTTCTCACGCCATTTTCGTGAAATGCATGGGGAAATCGATTCAACATGGAAAAACCATATAAAAACTTTGTATTTTTTCTCGGTGACCGACAATAAAACCAATTACATATTGGGAAAGATGAGAAAAAAGTTTGGTGTACCTTCTTGAAAAATAAGCTGAATGTCAAAGTGTTAAGATAACAACAAACATGTTAATGTTTGTCACAGGTGATCGGCGTTCCGGAAACTGCCGACTGATGTGTGACATCACGTCATATTCCTCCACCAATACTTGCTTGCACAACGAACAATATCTAGTCTTCCGGTGTAAAAAACAAATTCTCGAAAAACTGTAACAATATGACTTAATGTATTTTTATCACAATCAATAATTTGTTCAAATGACGCATAGAAAAAAGATGCACTTCGTTTGTGAAACAAACAGAAGGGTGTCACCAGTGTCATTACGTAGTTAAAAAGTATCCCTGGACCTAAGTGGTTTGTAGTTCCTCAAAACGAAATTTGGCCACTAGCAAGTCTACACATTTACAACTTTCGTTGAGAAAACACTACTGCAATGACACTACGGGGACTCGAAGATGAAATAGGGGTACAAACAAATAATGGAAAGATGAAATAGAGGTACAAACAAATAATGGAAAGAAGCGACATAAGACCACCTCAGTAGCAGATAATACGATCCACTTAGATATGTAATCAATCACGTGTTATTTGGAAACGGGACATTGGTTATACAAAGACCTAGCAATGATGGAAGAGCAAAGCAACAGAGAACCATGATTCAGATTAGAACTGTGGAGATACAAAGGTTTGCGTTCGACTCTTTCTCATCACTTATTAATGTATATGTGTGTTCATCTAGATTAAGAAAAAATCCTGCATGATCAATTACACAACACTTTAATCATATAGTTGTGTTCTTGCTGCTTTCAGGAAAGAATACGGATATCAGTCTACCTTGCCGCAGCTCATTGAGGGTTGGCGAAGGGCCTTAGCTAAGAATACGGTTGTAGGTGTTATCTCTCTACAGCCTTCGACTGTATTCCTCATGGGATTACGAAAAACTGGCGTTTTATGGGTAAGACATCGATGAGGCCAATGTCGGTCTCATCAGTAACTATTTTGGGGCAGAATTCTTTTTTTTTTTTTTTTTTTTTTTGTATAACTGAATTTATTACATTTCAGTAAAATACATGTATAAACATGAAAAAGAATAGGATGACCGTGTGCATTATCATTATTACATAGCATGGACACTAACATCAAAATACCTCTAGTATGTATTGTTCATCAAGCAATTTAACATCTTAAATGTGTTCTATTCCATTGTGTAAGGATTAAACAAAATCAATATCATTCAGTCCTTAAATGAATAACAGAAAATGGTTTATATCGTCACAAAGCAGATACAATGTTTATAATTCTATATAAACAGCCGTGCCATCCGCAGTTAATTATTGTCAAACCATAATCAACAATGCCCTGCAACATAAACCGCTTTTCTGTTAGCCTCGTCAATAGCAAGCGTTGTCGACGAGACAACAAGTTTAAAGCAGAGAAAGCCAACACTATATCGAAATGTCATTGTATGCCTTTGTGGCATTTATGCCTTTATAGATACAGACTCACCACTCTAACTTCGCACAGTAAAACGTAAAACATGTCTTGAAGTAACTTTATTCCGGGATATTACGTAATAAATTGTCTCGCACACTACATCGAACCAACTGTTCCCTTTGAGATAAAATAATATTTTTTTTTTTTGAGTAAAATCTTTTTATTCAGGCAAAACATGTTGATATTACAAATATGTCCTCTCACAGGAGGGCTTGCACACGTCATTCTACTTTTTTTCACATTCATTCTACTTGCATATTATGTCTTTAGATATAATTTATAAAGTACTCATTTCGGTAATTCTCTCTCTCTCTCTCTCTCTCTCTCTCTCTCTCTCTCTATGAACCCAATGTGGTTGATGTAAGTATTGCTACTTTATATATATGTATGTGTGTATAGTTATTTGCAGTAAGATAATGTATGTATATGTTTTTAGAATTTTATGTGAGTAAAGTATTTTCTAAGCTAGATGTTTTCAACATTATCACGCTCCTAGACACGTGGTCCGTGTTCGATGATATGTATGTGTATATGCTTTTATAAACATTGTTCTTTTGTACATTGTAGTAATTTGAATGCGTTTTCATCGATTCGTTAAGTTATTTATTTATTTATTGTCATTGTGCTGTCTTCTTGGAACGTTGTTTGTGGTTTTTTTCTGTAGTTTGACCTTACTCCCCTTGCTGGCCTCTAAAGTATGGGTCAAGGTCACGTATCGGTTATTGTGTTTGTGTATGTACTCCTGGATTGTGTCTCTGTTGAAATATTCGAATAAGAGTTTTTACGTTTTATATATTTTAACGACATTTGTTACTTATAATAGTATATATATGCATACATGTTTTGTTTGTTGGTTTGCAGATTCCGTGATTTGGGTGATTTATGAAAAGAAAAAGCCTGTGTTGGGGCAGAATTCAGTGGACAAGACTGGGATCTAAGATATCTGATTTGAAGGACATGGGCATTTCAGGGATCCATTTCAGGACCTCTAATTTCTAATATTGTTATAAACGACATTTATATTGTGTTTTACAACTCTACAGATAGTTACACACTAACATATATAAATGTGAAGATATTTTAAAACGTAGATACTGGTTTTAAAATAAAGTTTGACTTTCATGTCTCTGACATTTAACAGAAAACATTCAAACAGCATTGGCTGTAATCAAAGCAAGGATATTCAAGATTGTTATTGCAATTCAACTTTACAATATTCTTTTTACAACCTCAGGAATCGTACGCAGCTGAAGCTACCAAATTGCTTTTTGCTACAAGGCTGCCTGGGTGTACATAAGTCTGCTAAACCAGTTTAGGAAGGTGCTAGACTGCTGCACACCTTGGATTGCCCTTTATTCACGTGTCGTATCTGTAACAGTTTTAATTTCTTTCAATTTTTAGTCATTATTACTATTTGCACGTGTTTTTTTCCAAGGTTATTATTTATTTAGCTTGCTTTTGTTTTGCATGGCGCTCCTTAATATACCGGTAACTGTCAGCTTAGATTCTAACATTTTCTTCTGATCTCTCACGTATTCAGTCCTGTCGTCTTCTTTCATTCACACAGTATTTGTATATATTGTGTCTTTTGCTATATTAGCATGTTTGTATATTCCATTTGTAGTGATCATGACTAACATGTCTGTTTTATTGCATTCTTCACGATAACGTTATTGTATTTTTTTGCATAGTATTTAAATAAAGTGTCTGTGATATCAAATAATATGCTGCTTCTTGTTATTTTAAATGTATGTCTGATTATGAATTTGCTTTCTGTGATAGTGTACATCGAAATTTGTTCTCATCATTGAAGGAAATTAAACGGTGTACGTTTTAGGCATGTACCGGTATGTTAAGGTAGATGCAAATGTCACTTAGTTTGTATGATTTCTATTGTACTATCGAACAGGGAAATATTCATACTCGAAAGCATACCTCTAATAAGAAAAGATCGAATTTTGTCGTAATGTGTTCTGCTTTCCAACGATTCAAATTCAACATGTTAAAACTCGTTTTCCAACATTTCGTTAAGAGATATGTATTTGCCATAGCGCACTGAAGGCAATATAAACATTACCAGTTCAGCAATTATGGAAAAGATTTTGTCTGCAACTGATGTCTCTGATTAGTTTTAAATCAGATCAAAATAATTGTAAAACACAATTTGGTAACAGATACAGTAGATATCATACAATAAATTGATTCTGTGTCACAGAGACATGACATGTAACAAATTCATAAACACAACAGGCCTCACTAATTCCTGTTTATTGTCAATGACGTCACATTACATGCTTTTCTCGTCAGGAAGTGTTGATCAATACATTTGTGTTTCACGAGCAAAGGGCGACAACCGTGAAATGTGTCAAAAAAAAGGCACACGATTCCTAGCGATATTTCTGATTTTGAACTAAGCAAATGAAAATTGGTCTAATCTACTTTCCTGTCAAAATGTGTGTTGCAACTTCTGTTGCTGTAATATTTGTATCTTTCTTTGGTAAATCAAAAAGAGCAGTTAACCATCTTTCTGTACAAGAGTCAATCACGTGTTTTACGTTTCGATCTTACTCTATCTTACTAATAGGAAAATAAGGAAAACAAGCAATTCAGGTGGTTTCCATTACCAACCTGAAATGTGGAGTCGAGTCGTTTTATGTTTGAAGCATATCCGTATCGTATCTGTCCATCAGAGCTCCAGTCGTCTTTATAGCTCGGAGTATGTGTAGATATAATATTATGCGATTGCTTCTCAATGATATTTTTAAGATCGACGACAGCTTTACAGGACTTATGTTCTTCTTTATATCTGGTCATCTTTCTATTTATCGCCTGACCAAGGTCTTTAGTTGTTTAGAACAGATAACAATCTGTGTGTGTTTCTATTATTTAAAGCATGCAGGGTTTTAACGAAGGAAACATCTTTTAAGGCAGGTAAATGTATTATGATTTCACACATATTCTGTCAATTAAAAAATTGTTGAATTCACCTTATTACTGTATTCAACAAATGACGTTAAGTTGTTCTGATTACGAGTTTTCAAAACATATGAGGATGGAGTCTCATTGCAGTATTTAAGGAAAGGAAAACCAAAATCCATTAGCAGTATTATTTATGATTCCAGCACAGTCTGACATCAGAAAAAACTATCAAAATAATGTTTTTGTTTTTATCAAAGTGCCGATAGCAAGAGCTAACAAGACAGATCACGGATACATCGTATCAATGAGAAAGCATCTTGTTTGTGAAACGCGCCTCACCGTCGTGATAGTTGATGCCAAATCCAGGAACTACATGTCTGTCGTTGTTACTGACTATTACGCTGAGTCGTTCTAGAGTGATAACCTCTAAGAATAATGTGGCGATTGTTTCAAAGCTAGAATAATAAAACAGAGCACTGCATTGTACAAAAAAAGAAAAAGGAATAATAAGGAATCGTGCTGCTTTATCCTGGCACATTTCACGGTTGTCACCCTTTGTTCGCGAAACACCAATGTATTGATCAACAAAATTTCTGACAAGAACAACATGTCACTGTGAAGTAATTACCAACACAGGGGAATGAGTAAGGACTGTGGTGTTTATTGATTTGTTACATGATATGCCTTTTAAAATACGTCTTGATTTTTCAGTCACACATATATTCACCAGCAAGCGTTAATTTATCCTTAACTTTACGCATAAGCAATATTTGGAACTATTGCATGGCTAAAATGGCTATTGCACGGTCATGTGCGGACTATTGAACACTGTGATGGTTTGGAATTTGGTCCTACCATTTCAAGCGTCTAAGTCACTCAGATGTCAACACTGCCAGACGACAGCCAAGGCGGGTTTTAGGCCTACATGAAATAGAACATCGATAGATTACCAGTAGCTTGTGTCAAATATTCTGGATTATCGCACATATACCCATGATATATTTGTATACTAGTAAATCCGCGTTGTTAATATTAGAACTGTTCTAGGAACAGTAAAAGTTTGTTGATGAATTATAAATCAAAAAGCTGTTTCTCCCTGATACATCTGTAATCAACAATTAATAAGCTGGATGCCCTCACACTCGCGAGACATACGAGGGCTGTTTGATACGTTGTGAGCCTCATATTGAAGGATTTAATTTTGCCAAACAAATTGTATTATTTTTCAACATAATGTCCTTCAGTAAAATAGATAAAAAAAAGTCTGATGGGGCGAGATCAAGTGAACAATGAATTTAAAGCCACAATCGTGAATGGCAGCCGTGGCAGCCATGGCAATGACAGACTTGCGAATAGGAGCATTGTCATGATGGAATAACACACCTTTAGTGAGCTTTCCGCGGCGCTTAAGTTTAATATTTTCCTGTAACTGCCTCAGAAGGGAAGCATAGCATGTGCCATTGATTGTCCCCTTTCAAAGAAAACAAACAAATAATCAGACATACATTTTTACAGACAGCGAGTGAAACCTACAATAACAATATAGACGCATATGATTCACAGACGATAAATATAAGATATTATCCAAAAAGGAAGAGAATAATATAGCAAAAGACATTATATATATATAAATTAACGGAAAAACAAGTTTATTTTCGATATTTCATACTTACATGATTCTTTGATGATGTTTTCTTGGTGTGGATTTCTCGATTAATTTCAACATTACTGAATACATTTTGATGATTTTTGTTGTCCTATTATAAACGGTGTTTGCGTGAATACTGTTAAAACATGGATACCCTACGCAGTTTCCTGATCCAAATCAAAAGTTACTGTGTCCACCTCTGGCAGCAGTTGTTGCTCTTATTCCTTAACAATGACCACATCAAGGTATTTATTGGACTGTGGGGGATATTATTCTACTCTTGAATAAGGGCCTGCGTGAGTTGAGCTACGTTATTTTGGACGTTAACGCGTTTCCTAACCCTCCTGTCTAGCTCGGCCAACACAAATGCTCGATTGGGGACATATCTGGATTGTATGGTCGCAAATCAAGAACTGTACCTTTGTTTTTAACAAGAAAGTCACGAAAAAGCCTAACAACATGGGGTCTCACGTTGTCCTGCTGCAACGAAGGATACGTTGAAGGATAAGAGGAAGAACGTGTGGTCTCAAGACCTGATACAGATATCTTACTGCTGTAAGATTACCATGAATAACTACGAGAGGTAATTCACGTCTTGAGATACCCCTGCCTATGAAACTAACAAACCCTTCCCCGAATCTGTCGCTTTCTGTTACGCAAACGACAGAATGTCGCTCATCATGACGTCGATAGACACGTTGTCGTCCATATTGCCTGTAAAGCGAGACTCGTCAGTGGACAAAATGCATCTCCGATGGGCCAAACGAAACCGATTAGGTACAAGCGTATTAAGCAGTCACTGCGTAAGTCGGAGACCAACATAGGGACGTCATGGCCTTAAATGAAACTTACGCAACCGATTCCTATCCGTTCTTGGACACGCTGGCCGACCATGAGTGCCGTATCCGTCGCTGTCTGAAATCGGTTACGGAGGTGCGAAAGACGTATTCCTCTATCTTGACCTTGCGACGTATTGCATGGACGCCCGCTCCTGGGACGGTCACTAACTCTCCCTGTGACTATAAGACGCCCAAATAAACGGGATATTGTTGTATCGTGTATACCATATTGCTGGGCTACATGACAATACGAATGTCCCCAGCATTATCAGAGCAATGACCCTACCCCTATCGACTTCACTAATTCGCGGCATTTTACAATTGCTTCGAAAAGAAATGTTGTGTAACCGATATACAATGTCCTAGTGTTGGATTTGTACTTTCTTGAAAAATCTGCTGAAAGCATTTCGCGTCGAGCGGGATCACGATCAACTGAATTTTAACTTCAGAACATTTTCACAGTGCATGGAAGTAGTTCAGAGTGAAATTTAATTGAATTTAAACCACGTGTCTAAACGTTGTATTAGAAAAACTAAACTTGCGTTGCTTTTTCCGCTAGTATAAAAATAAAGTGTGAATGAAAAGTAGACAAGACTAAATTCGTAATAAGAGGTATAATGATGATTGAAAGAAAGTGTTGGAAACTAAGCTGACAGTTATCGGTATATAAAAATAGCATGCAAAACAAGAGTAAACATTAGAAAAAGAAGTATTACTATTGATAAAGACTAAATAACTAAACTCTAGTCAGATACGATACGTGCATACAGGACAATACAGGTGTGCAGCAATTTTATCCAAATCTTGATAATGAGGTGTTGTTTCTCTAAGCAAAATAGGAAATATGCGATATGTACCCAAGCAAAACATCCTATGAACCAGGAAAATAAACAATAAGATGGGTACTGCAAATGAGAAAAAGAAGAGAATACAATATGGGTTGTATTGATGTGTTGATGATCAATGCATTTAAATGATATCTAGTGTGTAGAAAAGTGCTGTTAAAAAGGGTACGTCAATATCATGATTCTTAATTCAATTCATTTCTGCTGATGAAGGTATAACACTGCATCATAACAAATGCCTTACCTTTCCTAGATACCTGTTGGGCCGACTAGGACGTGTCCTACTGATTAATGCAAGATACGAGATACAAACAACCTTTTTACGTCGAATATACACAGAGTAATATAAGTTCGAAAGAGCTTGTATTTTGACAAACATAAATTAAAACAGATATAGAAACAACAACATAAATAAATCACAGCACAGATACGAGGGATGATGATATGTTGTGAGCCTCGTTTTGAAGGAGGTATTTTTGGAGTTTCTTTTTAAGTCCTACTATTCTCTGACTATATAGGGCCGTGTACCCAAGGACTGGTCTCATTTGGTGAGTTTATATCGACGAGGTAGCACTCTAAAGTAAACAAGACAAGCGGCTTTTGCAAAATGGACAAAATCGGTGAGAGAGCAGTGATCAAATATTTGCATTAAAAAGGTTTAACACCTAAGGATACCCATGACGATATTGTAGCAACACTAGGAAAAGATGCCCCTTCATATGCTACAGTGAAAAGGTGTTTGGCGAAATTTAGGCGCGGCCGACAGGGCCTTGAGAATGACTCCGTCCTGGAAGGCCTGTCAATGTTGTAGCCCGGAAATTGTCAATAAAGATCATATTGTTATTATAACTGATAGACGAGTCACAGAAAGATGTATACAGTGTAGCCCGTAGAGAAGGATCCTGCCAACTTTCTTTAGAGATTTGTCAGTACGGATGAAACATGGGTCCATCATTTTACCTCAGAGGCCAAACAACAATCGAAACAATGGAAGCACCCTGACTCTCCGACAAAGAAGGCAAACACTGTTCCATCAGCGGAGAAGGTTATGGCCTCGGTTTTCTGGGAGGCACATTTTATGCTGTTGATAGATTATCTCCAAAAGGGACAAACAATCAATGGCACATACTATGCTTCTCTTCTGAGGCAGTTACGGGAAAATATTAAACTTAAGCGCCGCGGAAAGCTCACTAAAGGTGTGTTATTCCAATGCTCCTATTAAAAAGTCTGTCATTGCCATGACTGCCATTCACGATTGTGGTTTTAAATTAATTGAGCATTTACCTTATTCACCTAATTTCCAAAACTGAAAACAGCAATTTTAGGCAACCACTTTCAGTCCGATGAAGACGTCATAATGCAGTGTGGATTACATTTTTGAACAGCCAAGAAAAAGAGGCCCTTCAACACTGCTGGCTAAAGTGTTGGATACTGAAGTTATGTTGAAAAATAATACAATATGTCTGGCAAAATCCAAATCCTTCAATATGAGGCTCACACCATATCAATCAGCCCGCGTAGTTACAATCACATAACCAAACAGAATTAACTTACATCACAGATTTATACATCAATACAGAAGAATTAAATCAAAACTGTACACAAAATATACGAGACACAAAGCATAAAATATTCAGAGCAGAACATCACAAGTCACATCTCTGGACGCACACATACAGAATGAATGGAATAAATGAACAATAAGGCTTGTATCACAGGACAAATTTTAAGCTGAAAATATTGTACACTTATAATACGGGCCGTCCCACATACGGAGCAACCTCCGAAATTCTGCATAGTTTTTAACTTTTCAAAGGGGTATTTGGAAGGCTGTTCCATACGTGACACCTCTACCTGAAGGATATTTCGCCAATTATGGTGGTGTTAACCCTGGGAAGGTGTGCTCTGTTTCCTGCCCTCAAATTATGCAAAGTTTCTTGCTAACTAATGAGATTACAATTATAATACGCCGTTACTTTTATTTCAAGTAAATAAAACATTTTCAAATAATTAATTTTACTCTTTAAACACCACATCATCGAAACTATGCGCTACCAGAAGTAGTCAAAGATAGATAACTCTCACTATTTATTTTGTATTTAAAAAAAATCATTTTGGTATTCGGACACTGAATTATGTGTTATGTCACCAGGAATTGCGCCTTGGCTATATGTTATATTAATTCTCGATAACCGTCAATAATAACAGCACGGCTTAGTGTACATGTATCAGCTATCCCGGCGTTAGCACTGTCATTGTTTAGCAACTGAGGTCAAATTCGTATCTGATTAACATTCTTCGAGATATACATGTAATAATGGGAGTTGTAGATGATGGAATATTAATACATGTCACTATAAGCCTCGATACCTTGTGATTTAGGATACCTTTTACTGTTGGTCATATCATTATCAAATTATAAAATGTTCGGAAACGGTTAGGTGTCCATTTTAATTCTTTGTTATTTAATTTTGATTAAATTTATTACCAGTGCAGGACCATCTAAGATCCTCTACACCAATATCACATAATAACAAATCAATGATAAAAATCCATTGCAACTATCAATTGTTACATCAGTTCCAATTCCTATACAATTTCGGCTTTGTAATTATGTAAAAGTTCTTGATCATTCCAATCCTTATCTAATCTGTTTTAAAAGAATTCAATGTAGGTGTTTGAGATAATAAGTTCCGGTAGGTTATTCCGAATTTGTAATTTCTCCCAGACAATAAATTACAGGTTTTTTTCTGATATCTCGTTTACTATACCGATTTTTTCCCCCAACGCCTTCTTGTGTACAGCCTCTTTGTCTGGTCTTGCCAAAACTTAAGGAAATACGCTGACTTGTTATCGGAGATGTCGTTTGTTATTTTGAATACATCTATCACATCTCCTCTTATTCTCCGGAAGGCAAGCGATGGTAAGTTGAGCCTGTTCAGTCTATCTTAGCAGGACATCTCCTTAAACCCAGATAACTGCTTAGTAGCTCTCCATTGAACGAGTTCTATCGTATCTATATCTTTATTCCATATGGGTGTCATGCCGTATTCGCGTATTCAAGGTGGACTCGAACTAGTGTCTTGTACAGTAACGGAAAGTTATGCTCATTTGAAAAAAATAAAAGTTCCCCTTATCACTGCAAACTTGGAATTTGGCTTTTAAATTGGATTCTTACATGTACACCAAAAGATAAAGATTGAGCTGTTATTACTCAAATGCCTTTTTCCTTGACTGCTTCTTGTAATTCATCATCTTTTAAATGATATTTTCGTTCATCATTGTTCCTACCAATTTGCATAAATTTACATTTTTTGGGATGGATTTGCAATAACCATTTATCACTCCAAGCAGGGAGATAGTCCAGGTTATCAGTATTTTTGCATCCTCACTTCTCTGTATACAGTTAAATACTTTGGTCCAAAATATTTAAGCTTCGCACTGTATAGTATCGGGAAGGTTATTTATGCATATGACGAATAATGTTGGTCCTAATACCGAGCCCTTGGGAACTCCGGATGATATATCGCCGCTCCAATCGGAATATTGGTCCTTTAGTGCGATTCTTTGTTTCCTGTTAAAGATAAAACCGGTCGTCCAATTAACGTAAAAGTCTTCTGTGTGGGACTGTGTGAAATGCTTTCTGAAAGTCCATGTTTACAAAGTCAATCGAGTTAACGTTATCCAATAATTTAGTCCATTCATCCTTCAATATTTGTAATGACGTAGGCCTACCAAATATAAATCCATACTGCTTTAAAAAAATGTTTAGCGTCATATATATGTATAAGTTTGACCTCTCATAATTGATGTTAAACTAACTGGTCGGTAATTACCCGATTTGCATAAATGTCATGCAATAAAATATGTTGAAATGAAACGATAAAGAGAACGCAAATATATTAAATTCATATTTTAAAAACGTGTTTGTAACAGAACCAGTGGGGATACAGAAATTCCTACTCTTTGATAGAGAAACAATTTCATTGATGCAACCGATAAAAATAACTTTTAAATTTAAAAGATGACAAATCCTCAAAAATGGATAGATTGTATCCGCTATTTCTCAGAAAAACTGTAGAAATGATAACCTCGCCATTAACTAAGCTATTAGTATTTCCCTCAAAACAAGTACAGTACCGAATGACTGGAAAAAGCTCAGATAACCGCAATTTTCAAAAAGGGGGACGGGTGTGAATGGGTTAGACAGCTTGGCCTATATTAGTCTTCCCTAATATAAACAGAACAATAGTAAAATTATACTATAACAATTAAAAGTGAAGAAGTATAGGAAATATATATATAAATCAAGTCAATGGAGAAGAAATATCTATTGAGATGAAACATCTTTTTATGAATATAATGATTTTTATGATCAAAGGGAGGTAATAAGAACTCACATTTAGTGAATCAAAGTACTGTAAATAATGTAAACGAACATTATTGTTTAATGCAAGATCAGTCATCTTCTAAGTTTAAAGTTGATAAAATGACGGATATTGATTTAGAAATTAATTGCAAATGATTTGAAATGTTTGGAGCTGTTCTGATATTATTGTACACATGTTTCTGTAATGTCCTATTAGAAACTTGAAGTATGTTGATCTATCTTGGATGGATAAAAATAAAATATGTCTTCTTTTTTTCTGGAAGGTATCATCAGTTATAATACAGTCGGGATTATGTGACCTTATTAATTCCAACTTCTAATATGCATTCAATTTAGGCTAGTTTCATCGTTAGTCAGGCATATTTCAACTTAATATGATGAAACAGTTACACGCATAAAGAATTACTGAGAACTAAAGCTAGAGCTGCTAATCAAGGTCTGAATTAAGAATGTATCGTATTGAAACTGTACTCAAGCATGTATGGACTTCAAAATAAAAACTCGAGTCCTTTTGTTCAGGAATCAATTGATGTTAATAAATCTTTATATCAGAAGATATAATCCTGGTATAATTATTGTAAACAATGTGATAAAGGATATCAACCAGATAGAGACTGTATCTTCATTGAATAATTCAACTAATAGGAAAAGAAAACTTCAAGCTTCATTTTCAACTTTAAACCTGATCACAAAGATTACAGAAGTCAATCCGAAGGGACGACACATTCCCTATTTATTGTCCCTTTCCTATGTTGATCATCCAATCATACTGAACCACACAGTTCAGCAATGTAATCGCACAAATCACACGTTTATGTGGAGAGAACATTTCTGGGGGTGTTATAAGATTCTATAACTGTACGCAAATTTGTGAAGCATTCCATATATATTTGGTTTGTTTTTGTTTAACGTCCTATTAACAGCCAGGGTCATTATATCTATATCTATATCTATATATATGTGTGTATACAGAGGAGATTTGCAAGTACAAGTTCGCCTTCGGTCATGGGAGGTTTATGTAAAATGTCATATTTAATTAGTAATTTTGATAATATATTTAAGAAGCTCTATTCTGTACTTTCTACCATGATAATAAAATCAAATTAAAAAAATGAGTTGGGGGAACAGACTTATATTGACTTGGAATTACATAAACGGAGAAAAATAGTGCTTTAATTGGCATTATTTTCAGAGAATGGACACAAGTATATGTTCTCCAATGTCCAAATGTATCATATGTAAAATATTAGGGTTTTATTTGACCGAGAAGTATTTAAAATTAATTTGTAATCATTCGCTATTCGCGGCCTGATTGCCGCCATAGTTGAATTACCAAAATGAATCCCAAAATCGATATTTTAAAAAGAGAATGATTTATGACTTGAATATTTTATAAAAATAATTTAATACATCGTTTATTCGCTTCATTCAGATCTTCAGACACCGCATTATTTGTGAAGTCAAATAGAAATATATGAACCATTTTGTTATTGTTTTATTGTTCACATTAGTAAGTACTAGATGTAGGCAATAAGTATAAGTACCACTATCTACTTTGAGCAAAGTAGACTGCACTCACTTTGTGGATATTGACAGGCTAGCATATATTTACATATTAATTCAATTTTAGAGTTGTAATTGAAATCTTGTGACAGCATGGCACAAATAGTAATCTGAAATCTGTTGTATATTGAAAAATTATTTAAGGAAAATATGAACTCATTGCCTTGACTTCAATTTTCAATTTATCAATTCATTGATTACTCCGTGTATGAAGTATGGAGAAGTAAGAATTTCAAGTTTTGATCATGACTTAATAAAAATTCAAAATTTATAAATTATTAAAATGAATTTGTAAAAAGTTCCACAGCATTATTATAAAGACAATCAATCATAATATTTCAGAAGTTATAAAACTACAAATAACATTAAACCTGAATATCAACTTAAGTGAATATCATATTTATAAGTATTTTTGCATTTGTTGATAGATAATCCGGATTTCCGTTTTCCGGCTCTAATTTTTTACTCACGCCTTACGCGATCAGATTGATGACAATCTGAATGTAAAATAGCGAGGATTTAAAAAATTATTTCAAACACTTCAAGTCATTTAAAATCCTCATCTTTTAGAAGTTTCTAAGTTGTATATCAAATAATGATATTTTGGGTCCATTCTCTTCAAAAACGGACAATTTAAGGGAACTTAACATCGTTTCAGTAGTTCGTCACAATCGAAAATTTGGTCGTGAATTCGGTATTTTGCTAATTATTTCAAAATGCTTCCAGGTAAATGAATAGAAAATATTTTTCATATGACCTCTATACACAACACAGATTACAATATTGGGTTCACTCTCTCGTAAAAATATCGATTTCGGGTCCACTATCGGCCATTTCGGTAATCTAACTCTGACGACAATCGGGCCGCGAATCGCGGATGATTGTAAAACATAATCTAAAATACGTCTCGGTCAGAAATAACCCCTAGTATATTACATATGATACAGTTGGGCATTGAAGAACATATATTTGGGTCAATTCTCTAAAAATAATGCAACTTAAGCCCCATATTTCTTCGTTTCGGTATCGTTTCAGTAAAACATGACAACAACTGTCAACCACACGTATCCATAAATGTTGATATCATCTGAATATTGCCGTAGTTATCTGCCACTACGATTTTAAACCCAATGCCAAAGTCATGCAAAAATCAGCCAATCAAATTTGTTATCTTTTGATTTCCTTAGTCTTGCAATTACCTCCCTTACAACAGTAATACGTTCTAAGTATCGGCTACAACAAGCAACCCCGTGCACATAACAGCAAATTATCATTTGTATTTGATTTATTGGTCGTTTTCGTCAAAGGAAAATGGTATTTGGAAATGGGTGGCAACGTTAACGCTATGACCAGTCACCCTGACCACAAATACCACCTAATTGTAAGCCTGTACACAGTACTATCTCCCGAACACGTAGCCTATGTACATATATGTCATGGTACAATGTATCGTCTCGAATGTCGTTTTTGATATATTTATTTCTCTAAATTACAGAAATACACACCTAGTTGATAGTGATGTAATATTCTAGTAAATATATTTTACACATTTGAGTAAAATTGCGGACATATTTGCAGATCTAGGTTATAATGTTAGCCATTTTGGAATGAACACAGGAAGGCAAAAATATCAAAACAGCCGGAGATGAATGCGCCTGCGTAATCGTTGTTTACCTAAATATATTGACCTGGAGTTGATTCGCAAAGTTCAGGTTCGTTTATTCTTCACATTTCGCTAGCGTTATGCATTTCTCAAATCGTATGCATCTTGAAAACATCTACTGAATATGTTTCAACATTTTCGGTAAAACTACTAAATAAAACGAAGGAGTTTTTGCAAATAAAATATTTGAAGCGTAAGGCCATGGCGGCAGCCATATTTCATTGAATTAGGAAGTAGGTTGTGGTGAATGTGGTTACCAAATATGGTTATATTTCTCAGTCTAGTTCTTGATTGCAATAACCGAACATTAATGTTCGTTTAAAAAGAGAGGTAATCATGTTCTAGTATATCCTTTGTCAAATTCTGATAATGTTGTTTCAGAATTACAAAACCTTTTTGTTCTCCGTTAATAGCTAGTTTTAAGATAACGGATTTGCATCCAGTCTTAAATCCAGCAACACTAGAGTAAATGTTGGTGACTCCTCTTCCTTAAGCCATATACCCAAGTGTGCTAGATTCAGACTGAATGTCCCTTGTACCCCAACAAAGCTTTCATATAACAAACTCTTTGTATTGATACTTATGAATAAAAATATTGTAGTTGAATATACCAGTTTTAAATTAAATCAATCAATCAAGGATGTTCAGGGATCAGCTTATTCGCAGGTTCACCGCATTCCTAAATTAAGAATACGAACAATAGATAATATGTATAACTTCAGGTGATAATCAATACTAATTAAATTAATCTGGGTTTAGAGAATAACGTGCGAATGAACATGGTTAATTTTGAGTTTAACCAAATCGCTTACTATCTTTCATTTAAATTTTGAAGAGCGTTCAGAATGTTGATATTAACATCATCTGGTACCAGGTAATTTCCATGAGTTGATACTATAGTAGTAAGATGGTCTAGTAATTGATATTTTATTTCATCTCTTACCTTTGCTGTTCAATTAAACAGCATTAAAAAGTAATGGTATGAAGATTCGTATCTTTGATTACATCTGCACAATGGTGAATCTATAAGATGATCATTGAAATGATCAAAATTTAAGTTACTTGCAGTATTTCTAAGTTGACATAACATAATATTTTCTTTTTACTTTCCTTTATTTTTTCTCTTTATCGCTGCGTTCCTTGCGTTATTGATTGTTTGCCAGGTTCTGTATATATATCCCCTATTTCCACTTTCGTTTCTTTTTTTTACTTTGATGTCTTCGGATAGTATCTCCAAATTGCTTCTAGATTGCATTTTGCGTCTGTTGATAATCTATTTTCGAAATCTTTCCTCAGTTTTCGTGTTAGTGACCTTATTTCATTTCTCATTTTGCTGTAGTCCCTCCTCCTTCATTGTGTGTCTCCTGAAATTGTCTATATTCCAAGGGAGTGTTGATTTTCTGTCTTATAGGATCTTTAATATCGTTGTTTATGGGGAAATCATGACCTTTGTGTGCCGATTTCGGTATTTTAATGGGGAAATATTTTTCCTCAAGCTCCATAATTTGATAATATTTCCCAACTGATAATTTACATCCTTTGCCCTTGATTGGTTCGTCCAATCGAATTCCTAGATCTCGCTGTTTATGTTTATAGAATCTGCTTCATCATGCTTTCACATTCAAGAAATTTGTATTCCCTTGATTCTGCGCTTTTACGTCTGTTTCCAAGACTGGCCAGTTTATTTAAGGACAATTGAAGCCCCCAAACACTAGAATATGTGAGTAATACTTATTAGATATATCGTGTAAAACGTTGGCTAACTCTTCATTGTTTTCGCTCGATCCAATCTTTGACCTGAAAGTTAAACACAGCAACATTTCATCTGTGTCGTGAATAATTGTACTAACGCAGATGTATTCTCCGTAAGCCATGTTAAAACATGTGCATTTTGGATACGTTTTACATCATGGAATGATTATTTAGATATCCTGTCTGTTAATTTTTTGTTTTGTATTTTTGATAAGATCCCTTATGTTGTATCTAAACGAGACTGTTTTATAATTGTTGCTACATACTTCCCACATCTCACAATGAAAACGTCTGGTTAATAATCAAGTATTACTACTGAATAAATAATTCGATGGCCTCATGACTATGGCAGGGGCTATAGGTAGTGCTAACAAAGAATATAAGAAAGTGGATATAATCAATAAGTAATAATTAAGTCAGGAATACAATGGCAAGGATACACATAAACGACAAATTGATAAATATGACATGTTTATAAGAACAGGAGTATATTTCGTAAAACATACGACTAGACCCAATAGAAATGCACCGAAGATGAAATCAGAATAATAGTATTTCTGATCGACATCATTGTTGACTTTAGTGGCAAGACCTTCCAAAATCTACTGTAATAGCCATCATTCCTTGATTGAGTGAAACAAAGGGAATTAACTCTGATACGTCAGAATGTTTAAACTCGGCTAAAATGTGTTCACCGACTTAGTCTATTTCCTTATGTGATATGAAATCCGACATGTTTGGTGTTTGTTTTTGTGCCAAGTGTTGTCACCGCCCTAATTCTCATTTTGACAATATGCCTTTATATGGCAGGTGTCGTAAACAAAGCAAAAGACGCCTACCACAACGGAACACCTGGTCGTATTCTATTCTCCTTGTTCTTTTTCAAACGTCTCCATCTATAATCTATTATTTTGTTCATGTTTTACCCTCGTTTCATCGATATTGATTCGGAATAATTACACCCAGAATGTAGAACGTTCTCCAGTTTCTAAACAGATCTTTTTGCATCTTTGTCTGAATTATATTCCTATCGTGGAACAAAAATGTATACCTTCTCTTACACTTTAACTTGAATAATACACAATTCACCTTATACCCTCGTTTGAAAACACGCTTGTGCTGTGACTGTTCTGTTGAATCTCTGGTACCGAGAAATACCCACTCATACAGAAACAGGTAAAGTATACATAAACGGTAAAATGATGGGGTGACGGGCTGATATAGGGGAGCTTTTCCACTCACTAGTTCAATTTGTTCAATATAAAACGTATGTTGTCAGTCAGTTATTGCCTGCTTTTTCGTCACTTGGGATGCAAAAAACCAAGCGATAACATATACTTACCGTGCCACTAGATTGTCTATAACCATATCTATGTCTATGTGTTGTTGTTGTTTTTGACAATTAAGTTATCTATAACCATCTCCATATCTACATGTATGTGTTGCTGTTGTGTATAATTGTATCATGAAGTTGTCTATAACCATCTCCATATCCATGTATTGTTATTGTCGATGTTCTTATTGTTGTTGTGGACATTATAATTGTTCAAGTTGGCTATAACCATACATTTCTACTGTGTTGGTTGTTATTATAATTGTACAAATAAGTTATATATAACCATCTCAATGTCTACTGTGTTGTTGTTTTTGTTGTTGCTGTTGTTGTACCACTAAGTTGTCATGGGATGATATTGTCTGGTAAATGTTGCTTTTCCTGAAATAAATACAGATGGAGTGTCATTTGATGCATCATTGTGTTGTTATAAGAGTATAGTCGGTGTAAATAAAATGCCCAATAAAATCGTTTGAAGAATTTGCAAATGCTTAATAAACAAGTATGCTGCTTGTTGTCTTCTGTTTCCAGGTAACCCAGATATCTGCACAAGACATTAGACAATATAGAACAATATAATAGATATTTAATGCCATGAACATCTCCTGAATCGTGCCAAGGTACTTACTTCTCAAAGTTATCAAACAGACATATTATAAAAGAATGTTCTGAATTGGGTAATTTCCACAAAACTACAAGTCAAGCTTACACACATATTCATGGGAAATTTGAGAAGATGGAGATATACACTACGTAGACATGTATCACATGGAAAGTCGATATAAATAAGGTCAAATACCCGGAACCCCCCGGCCAGATACTCTCTGTAACCTCCCGGGAAAACATGAATACCGCGTTATACCAACGACGTCTGACGGACATCCTTGGTCGATAAATAGAACAAGATGTCAATTTATAAAAATTAAATCAATCTGTTGAGATATTTCAGTTGATTATATTTACATCTTAAATTGAATACATGTTCTTTGAAATCAAGATGGATAAGATAATCTATGAACCGTTTTATGAATACTTCCCCCTCGCTCAAAGTCCACAAGGCCCAATCGACGCGTGAATGTTAAGATGCTAATACATACTTTCTGTCAAATCTGGAGCTCAATCCTCCCAAAATTTTATATAGGCCGGGGAGTGCCGAAATGGCATTAAAAGTACTTAAATGATTTCTGTACCAAAACCATTTAAAATCACCCACATACTCGTTCTATCTAAACACATAACATTTCAAGTGGTATCGAAAAAAATAAGTTGGAACAATATTAAAAGTATCAACAATACACCTCGTTCAAAATATCTGTCTTATTATATATCATTACTATGAAAGACAAATATAGCCTACACTTAACATAGATTAGCGAAATCAATTTAGAAAACAAAAAAATCAGTTTCTAACAATGGATATTGTATTCTCATCTAAAATATATTTTAAGACAAAGTCATATGCCATTATATCTGATAAACTTGCCATTAATACAATCTGCCAATATGTCATCGTACGGCGAAGCTATATCATGTACATATTTGAATGGCATTAGGCAATGCATGGCAAATGATAGAAATTACATTAAAAAGATAGCAGTAAAAGTCACATAAAGGAATACCATACGTTTAATTCTACCAACAATATATTACAATAATAAAGCGAGCTAAAATTCGATTCAACCAATCCCTCAAGGTGCGAAGTTTGATATTAGCAATTTTTCTCAAAGTTTTCATCAAAATGCATTTCCCCCAACAAGGTTAACTGAAAAACCCTAAGAATGAAAAAATTAGAGAAAAAATTCTTACAATAAACCATTAGAGAAAAAATCCTAACAATAAACAATTAGAAAAAATAACTAATATTAATAGAGAAATGCTTAAATTTCACTTTGATTACATTTTTCGTAACTGTACTTCATGATATATAAATAGCATGATCACTTACATTGACAAGTGATATTTGATACACCAGAAATAAACACTATCCTTTGGTGCTTCAAACAAAGTACAATGTACAATCGATGCCAATTCAAATGTTCACTTTACACTGTTACAAAACGTAAACTTGGAGCGATGTACTTTGTTACACAAATATGCTTAATAAGTTCAACAAGAGGAACTAGATCATCTATTCGAATATTGAATTTGTTTTATATATCTCATAATCGAGAGCGATACATTCAGCTCATCTAATAACCATGCTGAATTAAAATCTAGATCAAATAAAGTTATAAAATTTCAACAACAAGACGATTCACTTACATTATCTAAAAGTTATTAGGTACAATGTAGCTTCAATGACAATCGACTGATTTACACACCTAATAATGGATATAATGAAGCCTTGTGCGTATTTCGAAAATTAAGAAGGTGACGGCGATTACCGACATGACTCTATAGTATTACATATCCTTTCAAATATTACGTGCTGTTTAGGGATCTTTCGGACTGAATAAATAGGCTCAGTCACCTTAATAATCCGTATATCAACTGTTTCGGGGAAATGCAGTTTGTTGAATGAAAAAAGGACCAGCACATTGTTTTCTTTATCCCAAAACAAAAGTTGAGATTTTTAAATCAAAACATAAAAATATCACTCTGCTATCCCAGTTTGAAAATAACCTGAAGTAGACTTAAATAAAAACAAGCTTATAAAAATACAATATTGGGGATGTTTATGTTAAAGCTTATTTTGTCTCAAACCCTGAGGAGACTAACACAAGCCGAGGATGTCAAGTCAGCACTAACGAAAACTTATAACCGCAACAATAGATTATACATGTAGAAACGTCGGAACGGAATACATTGAGTGAAAACGCACAAAGTGTCGGTAAGAAATACATTATATTTGACTTTAAATGACAATGTAGCACGTGTTTGTAGGGAATACATTGTTCTGTGCTTTAAATGAAAATGCAGCCCGTGTCTGTAGGGGAAATGCAGCACGTGTTTGTAGGGAAACATTGTACTGGACTTTAAATGACAATGTAGCACGTGTTTGTAGGGAATACATTGTTCTGGGCTTTCAATGAAAATGTAGCACGTGTCTAGGGAAAATGCAACACGTGTTTGTAGGGAATACATTGTACTGGACTTTAAATGACAATGTAGCACGTGTCTGTAAGGAGTACATTGTACTGGACTTTAAATGACAATGTAGCACGTGTTTGTAGGGAATACATTGTACTGGACTTTAAATGACAATGTAGCACGTGTTTGTAGGGAATACATTGTTCTGCGCTTTAAATGAAAATGCAGCCCGTGTCAAAGGAAAATGCAACACGTGTTTGTAGGGAATACATTGTACTGGACTTTAAATGACAATGTAGCACGTGTCTGTAAGGAGTACATTGTACTTGACTTTAAATGTCAATGTAGCACGTGTGTGTAGGGAATTCATTGTACTGGACTTTAAATGACAATGTAGCACTCATGTAGGGAGTACATTGTACTGGACTTTAAATAACAAAGTAGCACGTGTCTGTAAGGAATACATTGTACTGGACTTTGAATGGCAATGTAGCACGTGTCTGTAAGGAATACATTGTACTGGACTTTAAATGACAGTGTATCAAATGTGTGTAGGGAATACATTGTACAGGACGTTAAATGACAATTCAGGACGAGACTATAGGGAATACATTGTTCTGGACTTAAAATGAAAATGTACCACGTGTCTGTAAGGAATACATTGTAGTGGTCTTTAAATGGTAATGGTAATCTGTTTAACCTTTACACGTGTACTATGTGTATTTATGTTGATGTAAAAACGATCCATTCAACGGTTTAACGTAAGACTTATTATCATTTCTCTTTATTTATGAAATTGAACTTACCGTAAAAATTACAATTCCGGGGAACTCTCCTCAAAGACCGGATATGTAAACTTAATAAATAACTTCTATAGCTAAAATAAATATTTTCAGCAGATATTTGTATTATTGACATGTGAGTTGTGTGCGTTTGACTTAAATAATAGGACAAAACATGTTTACTGATATTTGTAAAAGCGAATTCTTGAATATCAATAGATGACACAGAACACATATTGTGATGACGTATTGCACATAGCTACGGACACAACAACATATTGAGTATTTTCATAAAGACTTCTTCAGCACATACATGTATACTCGTGAATAAACGTCTAAACTTTCATGAAAAATTCCTTGCCACCGGGGCATACATGCGATGCTAGCTACAATGGCATCAGCTCTAGACATCACACCCATGCAGGAAGAGATATGCAGGTAATTTTCACTCCAATGTCGTACTAGTAAAAATTCGTCTAATATCTACCGAGCTACTTCCAGCATTAATTTTTGGACACAAGAGAAAAGTGATAGAGCATGTAAACACCAAACTAGTTCTTAATGGTTCAAGTTAAAACACCTTTAGAACGTTCTCTTAGTAAGTAAAAAGCTTTACATAGCACTTTCATAATGAATCTAGACACGTTAGTAACGTTCATTGGATGAAACAGATAGATAAAACGTGTGTGTGGTGAAATAGAGACACGTGTAACGATTATGGGGTGAAACAGATACGTGTAACATTTATGGGTTGAAACATAGGACATATGTAACGTTTATTAGTTGAAACAGATACATATATCACGTTTGTTTGGTGAAACACAGACACGTGTCACGTTTGTTGAAACACAGACACATGTCACGTTTGTTTGGTGAAACACAGACATATGTCACGTTTGTTTGGTGAAACAGACACTTGTCACGTTTGTTTGGTGAAACACAGACACATGTCACGTTTGTTTGGTGAAACACAGACATGTGTCACGTTTGTTTGGTGGAACACAGACACGTCACATTTGCTTGGTGAAACACTGACACATGTAATGTTTGGTGAAACACAGACACATTTCACATTTGTTTGGTGAAATACAGACACATGTCACGTTTGATTGGTGAAACACAGACACATGTAATGTTTGGTGAAACACAGACACATTTCACATTTGTTTGGTGAAATACAGACACATGTCACGTTTGATTGGTGAAACACAGATACATGTAACGTTTGTTTGGTAAAAACATACAAACGCCACGTTTGTATGGTGAAACACAGACACATGTTACGTTTGTTTGGTGAAACACAGACACATGTAACATTTGTTTTGGTGAAACACAGACACATGTAACGTTTGTGTAGTGGCACCTTTGTAAAGCTGACACGAGTTTAACGTTAATATGTATATCTCCTTATAATATTGACACAAGTGCGTATATGTAGATGTTTTCTCACAAATAAATGTCTCGTGTGTTCACTATTCTCCCCGTTCTTAAATATGTAAAAACAAGAATTCTTTGTTTGGAGAACATAGATAAACATCATAATAGGGTGTGAACAAATGAGGCAAAACACTTACTTCTGAAGACATCCTTCATACGTTCTGAATATACTGTAAGAGACGACAATAGGAATTACCTTCAACCTGGATTCCACTGACGGTCACTAATTAACACCAAAATATCATTAACAAAAACGAAAATAGATATAACTGCGACATGAATGACAAACCTATTGTGTATCTTATAAAAACTTAATATCATTTACCTAACAAAAACAGTTATTTCACATACGTATAAAATATTGGTCACATATATCAAGTTAGATGTCTTTCAGGAAATGAAGATACTATACTCTGACTTGAATACAGTGTAGGGGACGTTCCTTGATTCGTTGGTTGCCTACTCGGTTGATGTCACAAGGCAGGAAGACCTTTGACCTTATCCACATTACTATCAGTTGGTTACTTGATTTGGTAAGACGTAAACATTGACGACAACAGAACCCGGACCAACACTTAAAAAGTCTTCCCACACGATAAATGCGTGAACAGATACGAATTAAATGTAAGCCGTTGATTTATCTTCAGAAAAAAACGAAGATACAATGTGAGCTTGAGATTCCAGAGGGATTGATACATCCAACTAAATCGTTATCGGTGTATGTTAGATAATTTCTCTTCTCTTAGTTCTCTTTTATGTTGACATGAATCAATTGTGTAAACAGAAGGTGGTATGTAAAACTTATTTATCAATCATGTTCAATATGCTATGAACATCCATGATGCATGCTGACATTTCCTCTAATATATCAATCTGATCACTTGGATAGTTTTTTAATTATTATACAATGTATCTATCTTTTCTTATTTATTTATTCATTTACTTTTTATGTCCGATAAGGTTAACAAGTAGCTTGTACAACTATGACTTACAATGTATACTGAGTATGTTCCATACATTTGAAGACGATCCTCTGTAAAAAACAGCAACAAACTTTCCTCTGACAAAATCCAAAATTACCGCTGAAAAACATTTTGAATATCTAATCAGATTGATATTTGGGATGGACAACTATTTGAACATTTTGAACGTGTCGATTTTTACTTGTTCTGAACATGTCCTCTTTCACATGTTCTGAAACATGTCCACATTACTTGGTACATGCTATTAGATTTATCAGATTGACTGACAGAAGCGATTTGAAACGCACTGATGGTAGTAGTATAAAGTGTTATCCGAAGAATCATTTTGTTCGCAAAAAGCCTCATATCAATTATATTTTACTTAAATGAATTTTACGAACAGAGAAAGAATGATGCAACAAAATTACTAACACAATGTATTAACTGACCAGGATTAAACATTATATTGCCACCATGACTAGGATTTAACATAATACTTCAATCATGACAAGGATTAGACATAACATTACCATACTTGATCAGGATTAGACATTATATTGCCATCATGACCAATATAAGACATTATATTGCCATCATGACCAAGATAAGACAATATATTGCCATCATGACCAGGATTAGACATTGTATTACCATCTTGATCAGGATTAGACATAGCATTGTCATACTGACCAGGATTAAACACTATATTGCCATCATGACCAGGATTAGACATTATATTGCCATCATGACCAGGATTAGACATGATATTGCCACCATGACCAAGATTAGACATTATATTGACACATTGACCAGGATTAAACATTATGTTGCCTCCCTGACCAGGATTTAACAATATATTGACACATTGACCAGAATTAGACATTATATTGTTACCATGATCAGGATTAGACATTATATTGCCATCATGACCATGATTAGACATTATATTGTCACCTTAACCAGAATAAGACATTATATTATCACCATGATCAGAATTAGACATTATATTGTAACCATGATCAGGATTAAACATTATATTGTCACATTGGCCATAAATATTAAATATTAAAATGTCGTAACCTTTCTAGTTTGACATGTTTCACAGAGTGAATAAAAAATGCCTTGGTGGTTTTCATGAAATGAGAATTATCTCCCCTGTATCTAGTATCAACGTTGTTACTAGTGATACATAACAAAAACACAATTTCAATTCGATTTTTCTTACGCCAAAATTTACTAGTGAAAAATTTAAAATAAAACATTATCGTTTAAAACAATACCTTGTGTACTTAAAATGACCTATTTCTAATTAACAATTCGTAGGTGTACTGGCAAAGATTTCCTAGTGTGAAAAAAATACACAAAAGTTTCACTAACAGACCGACCTGTCGGATGTGTATAAACAGCACAGGGGCAACAAAATCATAACGGTTATTGCTATCAACACACCTTACGTCAAGCATCATCAGTAAATAACAGCATTCACTTGGTCTCTTTAAAACTCAACATTATGTCATCGTTCCGTATGTGTCGTACAAAAAGCAGGCCAGGTTTAGCCACATGTAGATATGCAATTGTTGTTCTGGACCCAAAATTGTGAAGCATGGTTAGTTTTACCAATAGTAATTAAATAAATGACACAAAAGAAAAACAAATACACAACGAGTCTCGTAAGAAACATTACTACACTTATTGGTTTGGAAGTTATACATGTCACTGAACAAGGTAAATAAATATTTCTCTTTTTGCGAATTGATCATTATAACTTACGGCACTAGTAATTATCTACCTTAATTTGACACAAACAATTCACATTAAGAACATGATGATACTTTGGATTCTTTGAAATATCGACAGCATAAATATCTTAACCAGAACTAGTGTAACGCGAAAAGTTCTTTGATCCTCCTTCATGCCGACAGGCAGTCCTGAACCTAACGTTGATTGACAGAGTCGTCCATGCCGCGTAACAGTACTGAACTAAACGTTAATTGACAGAGTCGTGCATGCCGCGTAACAGTCCTGAACTTAACGTTGATTGACAGAGTCGTGCATGCCGCGTAACAGTCCTGAACCTAACGTTGATTGACAGAGTCGTGCATGCCGCGTAACAGTCCTGAACTTAACGTTGATTGACAGAGTCGTGCATGCCGCGTAACAGTCCTGAACTTAAAGTTGATTGACAGAGTCGTGCATGCCGCGTAACAGTCCTGAACTTAACGTTGATTGACAGAGTCGTCCATGCCGCGTAACAGTACTGAACTAAACGTTAATTGACAGTCGTGCATGCCGCGTAACAGTACTGAACTAAACGTTAATTGACAGTCGTGCATGCCGCGTTACAGTACTGTGCTAAACGTTACTTGACAAGGTTGTGTTGGCGCGATAACAGCACCGAGCTAAACATTACTTGTCAAGAGTCCTTCATGCCGCGAAACAGTACACCAAACTAAAGGTTAATTGACAAAGTTCAGCATGTGGCGAAACAGTTCCGAGCTAACCATTGACTGACAGGGTCCTGTCCGGCGCGATAACAGTACCGATCTTAATATTACTTGGCAGAGTCTTGCATGTCGCGAAGCAGTACCGAACTAAAGGTTAATTAAATAGTCTTGTATGTCGCGAAACAGTATCGAGATAAATTCATAGAGTTATGCACGGAGCGAATCAGTCTATCCATTGATAAATGCTAATTTTATCATTTTATCATAAGGATCCATGTGTTCTAGTCGATTCTTGCGCTGTGTGACATTGGTCCCCGATAACTGACGTTAACAAGCATGATTCCAGAAGATACAGAATACAAAAACATATGATGGTCTATTAAAGTGAATATCTGCATAATGATTGAGTATCTAAACTAAAGGTTCTCTGCAGATATCACACTTGAGCTAATAAAATCACATTCAAAGATTTAAAACATACAATAACATTTAGTCTCTCACTCTCATTTAAATAAAAACTAGGTTCTTAAAGATCTTCCCGTCATCTGCCTTTCTTATTTCCGTTTGAAGAAACATTGTTACACATGTCTACATTTAATCTCGCCGCTGGCATGCGATCGTGTCCGGATTTCTTGGTAACGAAACAATAGGGCCAACTTTACCAGTAGTGACGATGTCTATTCAGCAGCGACGAACCAATCTTAGGATGATGATATCCGAGGCGGTACGTTAGTTTATCACGCTGCTAATATTGAATGCTGTAGAACAGCTGTAGGTTACGTGATCAACCTCAAATATCACACAATGCGTCATCAAATCCGTCTCTGGAGCACACGCCCTACCATTAATATAAGGCCAGGGCATGTACATAAACCAATATATTATTCCTACATATTGAACAATTAGAAAAAGCTTAGGTTCAAGATGTTTGTTGTAAAAGTCGTTTATATAGTTGAGAATTTAGAAATCGTGGATAGGAGTCTCGATGCATTAATGTATAGATTTGTAACTGTGCCTCATCAAAGGTGTGGGGAGTCGGGTCCACCATGTTCCGGTTGATCACTTCCCGAACTCTGGAATCTAGGCTTACCTGCAATAACGAAATGCGCGAGGTAAAGTTAACGAAACGTATCGAGTATTTTGTGCTTTTGAAAAGGTAAAACCAACGTAATAAAATTCTAAGACGAAATCGTCTGTTTTGAAAAGCACGGGGCCGATTGAAACATCAATGTTTTGATATATTTTATATATATGTACTATACATAAGATATTGTATTAACGGTCGCTATGTAACTCTTACCTCCTTAGGAGAGAGAATTGATATATAATCTTCATTAATTAATCTTGCTTTCTCCTCCACTACCTCTGGATTATCCTCCTTCTTCAGTTCCTCACAAGCTAACCAGAATAACATATTTTCCTCGCTGTATTCTGATCGTAAAAATTCTCTAAAAAATGTTCGTCCACCTGTAAAAAGAGGCGAAACAGGTTAATTCCACCGCTTCCATAGTATTGTGTATCATTTTCTCATCCAAACGCAAATTAGATAAAGCAGAGTCATAGTGATTTACACTTAATTCTTCTTTGTTATAAGGAATATCTATAGTCAACTTAAACAGTACATGTCTGATGAATAGTATACTGAAATAGTGTATGACAATAACTGTATAATGTACAATAATGTGTTCTTGGCTGAAAAACGCATTTCAATTGTTTGTCAACTCAGAGCATATGGTTATATACACTATTGATTTTAAACACCAACTTCCGTCATGCTGTCGTCTTTTAACTTATCGACTAAAAATTTTTTACTCAAAAAACTTTAATCAATGAAAAGTCGTTTAGTGTTACACTTTAGTAGCCATGGCACTATACTCGGAATTCTAGCGGGTAGCGCTCAAAGAAATAGAACAATTATCTAGGATTGGTCATTAGCAACCAACTATTGATATAAGGATATTTCTTATTGTTTCAAATAAAAACATCAACTCGGATACTTTCTATTTGTATAAAAAATTCAGTTTTCACAATTCTCAATTTTTATTTATTCTGTATAGATCAGTATAAAGGATGATAATATACATACATATTATAACATATTTAATTTTACAAGATGGTTTAAATCCAGACGGATTTCATTTCATTGTAAATGTCTTTAATGATCAAGATTTATAGTAAGTGCCATATCATGATATTTACAGTTAGTGTCATATAATGTTATTTACAGTAAGTGTCATATAATGTTATTTACAGTAAGTGCCATATCATGATATTTACAGTAAGTGCCATATCATGATATTTACAGTAGGTGCCATATCATGATATTTACAGTAAGTGTCATATAATGTTATTTACAGTAAGTGCCATATCATGATATTTACAGTAAGTGCCATATCATGATATTTACAGTAGGTGCCATATCATGATATTTACAGTAAGTGTCATATAATGTTATTTACAGTAAGTGCCATATCATGATATTTACAGTAAGTGTCATATAATGTTATTTACAGTAAGTGCCATATCATGATCTTTACAGTAAGTGCCATATCATGATATTTACAGTAGGTGCCATATCATGATATTTACAGTAAGTGTCATATAATGTTATTTACAGTAAGTGCCATATCATGATATTTACAGTAAGTGCCATATCATGATATTTACAGTAGGTGTCATATAATTTTATTTATAGTAAGTGTCATATAATGTTATTTACAGTAGGTGTCATATAATGTTATCCACTGTAAGTGTCATGTTATTTATAGTAAGTGTCACATTGTGTTATTCATAGTAAGTGCCATATAATGATATTTACAGTAAGTGTCATATAATGTTATTTACAGTAGGTGTCATATAATTTTATTTACAGTAAGTGCCATATTATGATATTTACTGTGTCATATAATCATATCTACAGTAAGTTTCGTATAATAATATTTACAGTAAGTGCCATATACATGTAATAATATTGATAGTAAGTGCCATATAATGTTATGCACTGTAAGTGTCATATGTTATTTATAGTAAGTGTCACATATAGTGTTATTTACAGTAAGTATCATATAATGATATTTACAGTAAGTGTCATATAATAATATTTACTGTAATTGTCATATAATGCTATTTTCAGTAAGTGCCATATCATTATATTTACAGTAAGTGTCTTATAATGTTATTTACAGTAAGTGCCATATCATTATATTTACAGTAAGTGCTATATTATGTTATTTACTGTAAGTACTATATAATGTTATTTACAGTAAGTGCCATATAATGTTAGCGTAAACAAAAAAAAAAAAAACACTCACTACATTCAGTTTTACTCTAATTATATTATTGTTATTATTTCATACTAGAGCAATAGTTTAGCTACAAGAATGTATAAACATGTATATGTCATGGGAAGTGTTATCTCTATCATCGATTACTATGATTAAGTTGAAAGCGCCACAAATAATGCGGAAGTAGCCTTTAACTTGGTTGTATGTTTTGTCTCGTATATCATCTGGGTGTATTCGTTAATCTGGCTGCATGTTTATTTGTCTCACCTTTTACCGATATTTATTTGTTTGTCTCACCTTTTACCGAGATTTATTTGTTTGTCTCACCTTTTACCGAGATCTATTTGTCTCACCTTTAACCTGGATTTATTTGTTTGTCTCAACTTTTACCTGGATTTAGTTGTTTGTTTCAACTTTTATCGATAACAATTTGTTTGTCTCAACTTTTACCGAGATTTATTTGTTTGTCTCATCGCTAATCCATGGTTAATTTGTATATTTTAGGTAACCACATTCCAATGAAAGTCGAGATGATATTCTTTGATACAGCTTTAAATTCAAAATAATTAACACTTTGCTGCCATGTGAAAAGTGAAAGTGTGATGATAAAAGATGTAGCTATTTCAATTATATATAAGTCTGAAGAGTTAATCAAATCTATCAAAGTCACACGACAAGACATTTTTAAACGGTCAATGTTTATAAACGTTGCGCGGAGCATAGACTAATCATATATCTATATATATATATATATATGTGTGTGTGTGTGTGTGTGTGTGTGTGTGTGTGTGGGTGTGTATGTGTGTACCTTCAATCCTCGTAATTTTGACATATATCCGATTATTCGCAGTAAATGTGACGAGCCAAAACAATGTAATGATAAAATGGGTAAAGTTTTTCACAAGTATACTTTAATCAATAGTAAAAGCCAACCTAAAAATCTCGGACGCATTTTGACAAGTTCTAAGTTCAACGGGCATACTCAAATCAAAAGAAAAAGAAAATAATCTGAATCAATTAAGATTTTAAAACCAAATTTGAACAACACTTAATTCATTATTCTTTCGTATGAATCCATTTTATGTAGTTATACGTTTTCGGTCTTTGATTAGTGACGTCGTTGTTGTTATGACGTCAAACTAATCATGACGTCATACAAGTCTTAAACAAATTAAACAGTCTGAAGGGCTCCGGTGATGGAGCGAAAGCGCTTATTAATGTCTGTGTGGGTGTTTACTATTTTCAAAGATATTTTCTTCCACGAGGATACTGTAATTTGTTTTACTTTAAATGTATATATATAGGTATACATGGTATTGTATATAATATGTATCTAGGATTGTATTATAATATGTAACTTGAGAGTGTATTTAACATCTAACTGGGATGGTATAAACCTACAGCTAGAGATTGTATATAACATGCAACTTGGTTTGTAATTAACATGTAACTAGATAATGTATATAGCATTACTTTAAGATTATATTGAACAATTACCTGGGAATGTACTAAACATGTAACTAGAGATTGTATCATACGTATAACTAGATATTGTATTATACATGTAATTATAGATTGTTTTATATGTGTAACTAGCGATTGTATTATACATGTAACTAGATATTGTATTATACATATAACTAGCGATTGCATTATACATGTAACTAGATAATGTATATAACATGTAACTAGATATTTATATAACATATATATATATGTGTGTGTATTGAGATTGTAATAAACGTGTGAATGCTGATTGAATTTAAAATGTAAATGGATATTCTATTTCACCTGTAAATGGAGATTGTATTCAACATGTAAATGGAGATTATATACCACATGTTGTTACTAAGGAAAAGACTTAGATAGGCCAGGCTTGATGTCTAACCCTATTGACTTTTCTCTATGTCAATAAAATTTGAGGAGATTGAAATAATGACAGGGGAAATTGAACTAAGTTAACCTCGACTACAGTTAAAACATGTCCAAAGTTATGACAGGGACAATGAGGCCAAGGTAACCCTGACTACACTGAGAACATGTCCCAGGTTATGACAGGGGTAATGAGGCCAAGGTAACCCTGACTACATCGAGAACAAGTCCAAGGTTATGACAGGGACAATGAGGCCAAGGTAACCTTGACTACACTGAGAACAAGTCCCAGGTTATGAAGGGGACAATGAGGCCAAGGTTACCCTGACTACACTGAGAACATGTCCCAGGTTATGACAGGGACAATGAGGCCAATGTAACCCTGACTACACTGAAAACATGTCCTAGGATATGACAGGGATATTTAGGCTAATGTTACCCTGTCTACACTGATAACAAGTCCCAGGTTATGACAGGGGTAATGAGGCCAGGATAACCCTGACTACACTGAGAAAGTTTCACCAAGCAATTTATTACATTTAAAGTATAAAAATATACGTACTGTTACTCCGCATTAGACGGTCAAACGATTCTGACCAAGCTGCTATTTCTTCTACGGATGGTCTGTTGAAGAAAAACAAAGAAATATGATAATGCAGTTCATCAACAACATAAATTATATAATTTGTGTCAAACATGCATTTTATAACGTTTGATTGTCGTCCGATTCTCCGATCGGACGTGAAAATGTATTGGTCAGCTGTGATACTCATATTTAGTTCCATATTAAGATCCCATGTGCTCTTCCAACAAAATCTTTCAAGGTAATGAGGGTAAAGTGTTTGCCAACTGACACAAACATTTCATGAGGTGGCGGACTAACATTCCCAATTGTACAACAATCTGAATCTAGAATTGTCGCCGAGGTGACAACCCCAATTCAACACAGTGCGCTTTTATTAGATGATGCCACCAGTACTCAAGGAATTATGGTAGATCATATTAATCATGTACAAGAGGGATTAGAGCAACTCGTTCACTTTCACTGAAATCAGCCACTTGCCAATAATGAACTGGTCTTCAATCGAAGTAATATAAAATAAAGTCATAAAACTTCAATGGAGAATAAGCTAGCCTAACGAAAGCCACAAGGGTATGACTTGTGTCCTGACTACATCAGTGATTTTCATTACATTTGGATAAAACTTTAGAAGTTGTCTAGAAAGGATTCAGTCTTCAATCAAAGTAAAATGGCCATATGTCAGAATAGACAAACTGAAAGGTAGGCACAAACTCATTGCGTGATGACTGCATCAACGGAGATTCACAAAATTTTGACAAAAACTGTATAACTAACTCATATATCATGTTTACTCCTTAACTTCGTTAATGATGTAGGGATGTGTAAACCTTAAGATAATTCTGACAATGTTACAGAGATGTTTCATTCCACACCATAGATTGTTCATATGACATTGGAAGGTGATCGTTTTTATTCTGGATTTCTCCACTACTGACGTCAATAAAAGAGAATCAATAGGAGTCAAACAGTATCGTTGATAGGCATAATAATGAGAAATGGCCAATTCCAGGATCGCCAGTTACAGGCTTGATTTGTTATACGATAAATATAATCTCTTCCAATGTGACGTTTTAATAATCGTGCTACAACTAACGAAAAAAAGCCTTTCCCAATTGATAACACCCATTACGATTTATAAGGTTAAGAGATAAATGTAGAAAGGAACAGTTAGGAAAAGTCACAGTTATCAAATAACAACTGGTCGGTGATATTGATAACTGCATACTTACGGCTCCTCCTGTACAACGACTCCCGTTAACTTCTTGTCACCAGCGCCAGACTGAGATCCGTTGGAGCCCTTAACAGCTAAACTGTAATTATAAAGCCTGAGATTGTACATTATTGTCAGTGGTGCGCCAAACAGAGCCACACACAAACACATTCTACATGCTACAAATGGGCTTTATCAAAACAAAATTAACACTGTCATGTACACAAGAGTTAGCTTACGTCTTTTCCATGACTGTCAAGGAGTTTGTATCGGTCAGTTACACTGCGGTGTTTTCGAACGTCGCTGAATCTGCGTTTCTCAGAAACACTGTTATGTTGTCAAAATCAACGAGACAGTGCCGGTCCTGTTTGCTTGGTTTTCAACACCACAATGTAGTCAAAGGCCATCTATCTGCTATACATATGGTTGGGTTTGCGAGAGTTACTGAGACTGTACAGGTCAAACGCAGAGTGATGTTTGCAAAATCAGCAGAATTCGATCAGACACAGTGTTAAAATGTTGAGATAAAAGCCACATTTGTAGCTGTATTATGTGATATGATGTGACTGTGATGTATCCTTTATACATTATACAGTCAGATATACTCCTATAGCCTAAATAAAACAACAAATAATGTCGACATTTCAAAACAAAGGTTTTCATCCAGACGCGACTGTTGTAACGGGATCAAGCTGGTATGGAACGATAATGAACATGCAATTTGAGGTACAATACTACATAGATAACCTTGCTAGGGGTAAATAATCCGTATTCGATATCACATCAGAATAAAGGCTGCTGACGATCGAGTATTTTCTCTTAATGTATAGACTAGCATAACTATTTCAGGATAACGATATCACGATAGCTTACATTTGAAATCGAATGAAATGCTATCCCGATCGTTTACATTCAGAATCCTTAGAAATGCTATCCCGATCGTTTACATTCGGAATACTTAGAAATGCTATCCCGATCGTTTACATTCAGAATCCTTAGAAATGCTATCCCGATCATTTACATTCAGAATCCTTAGAAATGCTATCCCGATAGTTTACATTCAGAATCCTTAGAAATGCTATCCCGATCATTTACATTCAGAATCCTTAGAAATGCTATCCCGATCATTTACATTCAGAATCCTTAGAAATGCTATCGCGATCGTTTACATTCAGAATCCTTAGAAATGCTATCCTGATAGGTAACATTCGGAATCCTTAGAAATGCTATCCCGATCGTTTACATTCAGAATCCTTAGAAATGCTGTCCCGATCGTTTACATTCAGAATCCTTAGAAATGCTATCCCGATCGTTTACATTCAGAATCCTTAGAAATGCTATCCCGATCGTTTACATTCAGAATCCTTAGAAATGCTGTCCCGATCGTCTACATTCGGAATCCTTAGAAATGCTATCCGATCGTTTACATTCAGAATCCTTAGAAATGCTATCCCGATCGTTTACATTCGGAATCCTTAGAAATGCTATCCCGATCGTTTACATTCGGAATCCTTAGAAATGCTATCCGATCGTTTACATTCAGAATCCTTAGAAATGCTATCCCGATCGTTTACATTCAGAATCCTTAGAAATGCTATCCCGATCGTTTACATTCGGAATGAAATTAAATGCCATATCGATGGTTCATTTTCATTGAAATAATATCCCAATACTTATCGGTCGGAATCCAGAGAGATAATATCTCCAATGAATTAAATCACACTTGAAATGACATGTTATCCCGATCGGTAATCAGGACACGTGCTCCTTTTGTAATTTGTCATTAGATGTATGCTTACACCGACAGAGCTACCATCACATGAGCAAGGTAGCATTACTTATCGCAGCACTGATATACTCAGAGCAAAGTAGGATTACTTATCTGGCCAGTACTGGTGTATACTGAGCAAGGTCGGATTATTGTACTGATGTACTCAGAGCAAAGGAGGATTACTTATCTGGCCAGTACCGGTGTACTCAGAGCAAAGGAAGATTAAGTATCTGGCCAGTACTGATGTACTCAGAGCAAAAGGAGGATTACTTATCTGGCCAGTACTGGTGTACTCAGAGCAAGGGAAGATTAATTATCTGGCCAGTACTGGTGTACTCAGAGCAAGGTCGGATTATTGTACCGGTGTACTCAGAGCAAAGGAGGATTACTTATCTGGCCAGTACTGGTGTACTCAGAGCAAGGTCGGATTATTGTACTGGTGTACTCAGAGCAAAGGAGGAATACTTATCTGGCCAGTACTGGTGTACTCAGAGCAAGGGAAGATTAATTATCTGGCCAGTACTGGTGTACTCAGAGCAAGGTCGGATTATTGTACTGGTGTACTCAGAGCAAAGGAGGAATACTTATCTGGCCAGTACTGGTGTACTCAGAGCAAAGGAAGATTACTTATCTGGCCAGTACTGGTGTACTCAGAGCAAAGGAAGATTAATTATCTGGCCAGTACCGGTGTATACTGAGCAAGGTCGGATTATTGTTCTGATGTACTCAGAGCAAAGTAGGATTACTTATCTGGCCTGTACCGGTGTACACTGAGCAAGGTCGGATTATTGTTCTGATGTACTCAGAGCAAAGGAGGATTACTTATCTGGCCAGTACTGGTGTACTCAGAGCAAAGGAAGATTACTTATCTGGCCAGTACTGGTGTACTCAGAAAAAGGTAGGATTATTGTTTTGATCTACTCTGACCAAGGAAGGATTACTCATATGACCAGTACTTATGTACCCAAGGTAAGATCACTCATCTAAACAGTATTGATTTGGCATCTGGTCAGAATTGTTGTACTGATGTACTCTGAGTAGGGTATGATTTTTCACCTGAACATAATTTTTGTACTCTGCGCAAGGTAGGACTACTTATTTGGTCAGTACTGATGTCCTCTGCGCAAGGTAGGACTACTTGTTCTGATGTACTCAGAGCAAAGGAGGATTACTTATCTGGCCTGTACCGGTGTACTCAGAGCAAAGGAAGATTACTTATCTGGCCAGTACTGGTGTACTCAGAGCAAAGGAAGATTACTTATCTGGCCAGTACTGGTGTACTCAGAGCAAGGGAAGATTAATTATCTGGCCAGTACTGGTGTACTCAGAGCAAAGGAAGATTACTTATCTGGCCAGTACTGGTGTACTCAGAAAAAGGTAGGATTATTGTTTTGATCTACTCTGACCAAGGAAGGATTACTCATATGACCAGTACTTATGCACCCAAGGTAAGATCACTCATCTAAACAGTATTGATTTGGCATCTGGTCAGAATTGTTGTACTGATGTACTCTGAGTAGGGTATGATTTTTCACCTGACCATAATTTTTGTACTCTGCGCAAGGTAGGACTACTTATTTGGTCAGTACTGATGTCCTCTGCGCAAGGTAGGACTACTTATTTGGTCAGTACTGATGTCCTCTGCGCAAGGTAGGACTACTTATTTGATCAGTACTGATGTACTCTGCGCAAGGTAAGATTACTTATCTGGCCAGTACTGATGTTCTCCGTCAAGGTAGAATTAATGTACAGATAGCATTGTGAGATGACGCAACTATTGGCCAATAATAATATGCTATGAGCAAGGTGGGATAACTTTACTCGGCTTAACATTGTCTTTTTATTGATTTTGTTCAGATTATTAACAGAAATACTTCTATACTAAACACTTATTGAATTATTTGACGCATTCTTAACAGATTTACCCGGCAGAATATGAAAACAAGGACACTAAAGAATCTTCAACATCAGCCGCTTACCTCGATCTTTACTTACAACGTAACCAGCAGGGACAGATTACAACAAGGTATGTTCGATGCTTGTTGATATGACTAGTGGTTCCTTTGTCACCAACGTAATTCTTAGTTTGAGAGTGACAGGGGGTGTTGCTGATGAAGCAGAAGACGCTAACTCCCTCGGAGTACCTGGTCTTGTTTCAAGGGTCTCCATTCAAATCTATTCTTTTTGTTCATATTCTGCCCTCATTTTATCGATCTTGAGCTAGAATAATGGTGTAGTTATAACGTCGATATTAACTGCTATTCTGTCGATTTCTTCTATTAAGGTGTGCGATTTGATAGCACAGATGTGTAATTATGTAAATGTCTCTATCGCAGAACCAAAGTACGACATTGTAATTTGTATCTACAATACACGGATGGGTAACTACGCAAATAATATATCACCGTATTATCCCGAGTAGTATACTTAATATATAATTGAGAATTTGTGGGTTTGTACATTCTGTTGCCTGTATACCCCAGGGCCATAAACCATCTGTGTACAACACCTCGGGTGATCAGTTTTCACATGTTCATTATTTTTCCATTCCATAATGAGCCGGTTGTCGGTGGATTCGTGTATTATATTACTATTCCTGCGAATTTAACAATACACGCCTTAAAATGACAATACTAAACTTTTAATTTAATACTGACTTGTTTAAGTGTTGTAGAGCCCTAGAAATATTACTACTAATATTTCTTTACTTTACTAAATGTAGAGACAATACTAATTAGATATCTCTAACCAAAAATGCACAACTAGATCTATTTTCTAATAAAATCATTTGATAAACCTCTAAATTGACATACTGTAGGAATCATACATTATACAGTGTTGTCTACTAGTCAATTGTAACCTCCATAAGTTTGGACAACCAAAACTACAATTGAAATGTATTAGTTTTGTCTGAATGAGAGAAATGAATGCAATCCACTATGTATTTAGCTGTTTCTTCTCTAAAAGGAAAACTGAGGAGACAGATAGCAAAGGCACTATACTAGACGATGAATCGGTGGTTATCAGTGAACATAGAAAAATGTGTAGTGATAATATGTTGTGGTGTAGTATACCTATGTATGTATAATATGTTGTGGTGTAGTATACCTATGTATGTATAATATGTTGTGGTGTAGTATACCTATGTATGTATAATATGTTGTGGTGTAGTATATCTATGTATGTATAATATGATGTGATGTAGTATATCTATGTATACTATGTTGTGATGTAGTATACCTATGTATGTATAATATGTTGTGATGTAGTATACCTATGTATGTATAATATGTTGTGGTGTAGTATACCTATGTATGTATAATATGTTGTGGTGTAGTATACCTATGTATGTATAATATGTTGTGGTGTAGTATATCTATGTATGTAAAATGTACTCACTATTGTCAAATATTATTATTCTTTTATCGTTCTTTTATCGTTCTTTTCATTCATTTGTTGAATGTTTCTTGCACTAACGGTGTTATTATACTTATAGACATAATCAACCGCTTGACAATATTAATGAATCTTGTTTATCAAACAATGTTAAAATTCAGCTTTCGAAGTTTTCAACACAGAGACAGAAAAAAATCCCGCGCCATATGCTCTTTGGAAATTAGCAGATACATTGTATGTGAAAAACAATGTCAATTTGAGTCAAAAAATCAAAAACAATCCAAATTATTAAATATATACATGTACCAAACATTTGCAATTCTTAATTTCGGGGGTCATGATGACGTCTTTAACTTTACTCCTAACTTTTTATCTCCAAAAAAACTAGCTTGCTCCGATCTGATCTGAAAACTGTTCATAAACACCACCAATTGCCCCATTTACATCGATAAAATTTAGTTTGAAAGTTTATAAAAAGCCGGATAATTTGACATGTATTTAGTGTTGACGGACTACCCTATGTGTTACTACAGGGACAGCATGAGGTTATCAGTGGATTCTCAGGGGAGCACCTTCTAACGTTCTATAGGAAGTCAACAGGAAATGTCGAAAATAAAATGTAATTAGCGTCATTGACGTACGACCTATCGGGGAAGGGACGGCCTAGTATCAGACACGGATAAGATTTCGTCGAATAACCTGACCTTTAAGTACGTAATCACGACAATACATGTTCTCTGTTCACGGGGCCAACACTAAAGGACAGGACACCACCTACTGCCAGTCATACGAAACGTTGCAAATTGTGTAGCGGAGCAAATGCTGCAACTATTTACCCTGATGGACGTTGCCTACGAAACCCATACACTACTTCGTGACGTTTTATAATCCCTACTGAGACGAGAAATAACGCGATTCTTGCTGATGACGAATTAAAACAACGTGGCTTTTCTAAAGGCGACTATACCCGATAGATATCCAATGGAGTAGATGTGCGATACTACATTAATTAAGGCAGAACTCATCCTACAGCAACCTAAATCTCCATTTACGGCGAAATCGCGATCATTTCTATTGTTGCTCTGCATGGTTACATGTACACGGCGTTGTACATTATAATATAATAATAACTTTAAGGAACAGCGTGAGAATTAGTCTTTGTTAGTTTTTCATAATGAAAATTGCTATAAATATCATTTAGTGTTTACTTGCTTTGTGATGTTTCTGTGCTGTGCGTTTTTTCATATACAACTTTAGTTTTAAGCTCATTAGACTAGTGAAACTTGATTATGTGAGTTAAAAGTTTCTATATTCATACCTACAATATAAAAGTGAAAGTTATTTTACCTGTTATGTGTTAGCGAAAGTTATCAAATATTACCTGTAATCTGTAGGCGATAATCCTGCTATTTTACGTTTAATGTGTTTATGAAAGACCTGCAATTTTACATGTTTGCAATGAACCTATGTTTTGTTTAAGATTAATAAGCTGGATATTTGTGTTCGCTGTTTTGTTTCGGACTAATTAGCAAGATATTTGTGTTCGCTGTTTTGTTTCAAAATAATTAGCTTGATGTTTTTGTTCGCTCTTTTGTTTCCGAATAATAAGCGGGATATTTATGTTCGCTGTTTTGTTTCAGACCAATTAGCTGAATATTTGTGTTCGCTGTTTTGTTTCAGACTTATTAGTGTGGTATTGATGTTCGCTGTTTTGCTTCAGACTAATTAGCATGATATTTATGTTCGCTGTTTTGCTGCATACTTATTAGCTGGATATTTATGTTCGCTGCTAGGTTTCAGACTAATAAGCTGGATATTTATGATCGCTGCTAGGTTTCAGACTAATTAGCTGGATATTTATGTTCGCTGCTAGGTTTCAGACTAATTAGCTGGATATCTATGTTCGCTGCTAGGTTTCAGACTAATTAGCTGGATATTTATGTTCGCTGCTAGGTTTCAGACTAATTAGCTGGATATTTATGTTCAATGCTAGGTTTCAGACTAATTAGCTGGATATTTATGTTCGCTGCTAGGTTTCAGACTAATTAGCTGGATATTTATGTTCGCTGCTAGGTTTCAGACTAATTAGCTGGATATTTATGTTCGCTGCTAGGTTTCAGACTAATTAGCTGGATATTTATGTTCGATGCTAGGTTTCAGACTAATTAGCTGGATATTTATGTTCGCTGCTAGGTTTCAGACTAATTAGCTGGATATTTATGTTCGCTGCTAGGTTTCAGACTAATTAGCTGGATATTTATGTTCGCTGCTAGGTTTCAGACTAATTAGCTGGATATTTATGTTCGCTGCTAGGTTTCAGACTAATTAGCTGGATATTTATGTTCGCTGCTTTGTTTTAGACTAATAAGTTACTAAGATTAGATATTAGGATATTTCTGTCTACTGTAACCTAGTGTGTGTTCTGCACTGAACCCATTTATGTTACACTCCTTTAAACAACCTGTTATGTCAAGCGATTGATCCGATCGTGGTCCTACGTAAGCATTGTAGGAATAAAGGTAAGAAAAGGGACAAATAAAGACAGGTGGTCATTATCATAATACAATGGACAGATACACTGAGTGTAACACTTTTTCTTTTTAGCAAAATTCATTAATCATATATCCCATAGGAATTTCAGTATACCTAGTAAGATCTGTTGTCAGTGTAAGAGAGGTTTTCATTTCAAAGAGTAGGACAGACGTTATCTAGTCTGGAACTGATCCAATGTGCTAGGAATTTAAGGTAATGTGTCCACAAAAAATGCCTTGGCAAGGTACATAATTCCCAAATGTGAACAAAATAAAGTAATTCAAATTGATTCCTTTCCTTTTTCATTCATTGACAAACCTGTTCCAGACTAAATACTGGGACTACAATAGAAGGAACGCTAAATGTGTCATGCATTCACCATGAACAAGTACAACAACAGCACCAACAAAAACAGCATGCTCTGCTCCCTCGGTCTCCGGCGGGCGCTGGCGACGATGGTGGCGAATCAGCGGATTGAGCATGCGCACTGGCCCTGCTATTGCGCATCCTCACGTCGTTTTCGTTTGACGTAGAAGATTGCCTTCGCATTACCGAAGTCATCTGAATAAAAAAAGAAAATAGAAAAATAAAATGAGGATGTACATATTGACTTATAAGATGCCAATATTAAAACTATTATATTCAGATGGGCAACCTCTACTAAAAGTGATCGCCTTTCCTATACAGATAAATCGCCAGCACGTATTAGTTTCCTACATTTTACCTTCTTATTGTGGGACATATTAAAGGAAAACATTCTCATTGACAAACTAATATTCGATCATATACATATGGGTTATGTCCCTTCATTGATGTCCACACTCATATTGAAGATATAAACAAGCCAAATAATTGGTGAAATGTCTTAACGTCTGTCCATGTTTCATTTGGGATATGAGATGCTGGATTACAGAAGTGGATGCACGTTACAATTTCCAGTTTTTAATACACAAAATTTTAATCCATTAAGATCAGCATATTAACGAACCAGTGTTGCATGAAAATAAACAACATAAGAAAGTTATGAAGTACCACAATTAATGTTGATATAATTATGTGTGTATTGGGGAAACATGAAAACCGGTGTAATGTGTGTGCCGTTTCGATGACTAGTACGATTGGTACATTACCATCTTTGTCAGTCGTTTAAATGACTAGTACGATTGGTATATTACCATCTTTGTCAGTGGTTTAAATGACTAGTACGATTGGTACATTACCATCTTTGTCAGTCGTTTAAATGACTAGTACGATTGATATATTACCATCTTTGTCAGTCGTTTAAATGTCTAGTACGATTGGTACATTACCATCTTTTTCAGTCGTTTAAATGACTAGTACGATTGGTACATTACCATCTTTGTCAGCAGTTTAAATGACTAGTACGATTGGTACATTACCATCTTTGTCAGCAGTTTAAATGACTAGTACGATTGGTACATTACCATCTTTGTCAGTCGTTTCGATGACTAGTACGATTGGTACATTACCATCTTTGTCAGTCGTTTAAATGACTAGTACGATAGGTACATTACCATCTTTGTCAGTCGTTTCGATGACTAGTACGATTGGTACATTACCATCTTTGTCAGTCGTTTAAATGACTAGTACGATAGGTACATTACCATCTTTGTCAGTCGTTTAGATGACTAGTACGATTGGTACATTACCATCTTTTTCAGTCGTTTAAATGACTAGTACGATTGGTACATTACCATCTTTGTCAGTCGTTTCGATGACTAGTACGATAGGTACGTTACCATCTTTGCCAGTCGTTTCGATGACTAGTACGATAGGTACGTTACCATCTTTGTCAGTCGTTTCGATGACTAGTACGATAGGTACGTTACCATCTTTGTCAGTCGTTTCGATGACTAGTACGATAGGTACATTACCATCTTTGTCAGTCGTTTCGATGACTAGTACGATTGGTACATTACCATCTTTGTCAGTCGTTTAAATGACTAGTACGATTGGTACATTACCATCTTTGTCAGTCGTTTAAATGACTAGTACGATTGGTACATTTACCATCTTTGTCAGTCGTTTCGATGACTAGTACGATTGGTACATTATCATCTTTGTCAGTCGTTTCGATGACTAGTACGATAGGTACGTTACCATCTTTGTCAGTCGTTTCGATGACTAGTACGATAGGTAAGTTACCATCTTTTTCAGTCGTTTCGATGACTAGTACGATAGGTACATTACCATCTTTGTCAGTCGTTTCGATGACTAGTACGATAGGTACGTTACCATCTTTGTCAGTCGTTTCGATGACTAGTACGATTGGTATATTACCATCTTTGTCAGTCGTTTAAATGACTAGTACGATAGGTACATTACCATCTTTGTCAGTCGTTTCGATGACTAGTACGATTGGTACATTACCATCTTTGATAACTCGATGATTAAGGATTATTAAGGGACGCATAAGAAATTTACTTCGACGATAATGGAAGGTACTTTGGTGTCCAAACTGGTGAAGACACCAAATTCCTTGAAGTTAAGAAATGCACCAAAGAGAAATAAGAAAAAGCGAGTTTCAGATGATCTAAAAATTACGATATAAAACTTATCATTACTAGCAAATGGGATGAAACGAGATGAGGAGGTCCATAGCCGCTCTCACATCGATGACAAAACACTAAACACAAAATCTCACATCAATGCACACGCGCTTTACCTCTCTACAACATGATAATTATAAAGGGGTCAATATGGTACTGGGCACACAAAAACGTCAAAATAAACATTTCAGTAGTTTCGTTTTATGATTCCATACTAAGAACGCAGGTTATATTTAACAAAACCTTTGTTAATTGTGTCCAATTATTGTTGCTAAGTGTGTCCAATAAAGTGGTTAAATGTAGTAACAACGATGTTAATGATGTACGACAGCGCAATAAAACATAATGTCCATGATGTCAAATTACGTCGTTAAACCTATCACGTATTGACAATTAAAGTCAGGAGGAGGTACATTGTAGGTACAGCTGTATGTCTGGTGTAATTTGTATCCAAATAGCGCTAAATGTAATGATACTGGCATTAATGACGTCCATTCAATGGGCTACTGTAATTACTGGGGATATTGACGTCGCATGAACGGGGCGACTGTATTTAACGAGGCGATGTATTTATACTTGCGTTCATGACGTCTAATTCATGGGGCGACTGTATTGGTACTGACGTTAATGACGTTCACTTAATTAGGACTGTGTTAACGTTTATACTGCCATTAATGACGTCAAATTCAGGGGGCGACTGCGTTTATACTGCCGTTAATGACGTCCAATTCATGGGGCGACTGTGTTCATACTGCCGTTAATGACGTCCAATGCATGGGGCGACTGAGTTTATACTGCCGTTAATGACGTCCAAATCAGGGGGCGACTGTGTTTATACTGCCGTTAATGACGTCCAATTCATGGGGTGACTGAGTTTATACTGCCGTTAATGACGTCCAAATCAGGGGGCGACTGTGTTTATACTGCCGTTAATGACGTCCAAATCAGGGGGCGACTGTGTACTGGTGTTAATGACGTCCAAATCAGGGGCGACTGTACTTGTACTGGTGTTAATGATGTACACCTAATTGGGCGACTGTATTTATATTGCCAATAATGACGTCCAATTCAGGGGGCGACTGTATTGGTATTGGTGTTATCGACGTCCAAATGGCGGTAAACATAACTGAGGGGGTATTAATGACGACCAATTGATGAGGTAAATCCGGTTTTACTGGTGTTTAAAAATTTGCGATACGGGAAACAAATATAGAGAAAATGTAATAATGTTATATAAGATATGTTTTCTAACACTTGTCAATAGTATGAGACATGGACAACCTAAAAATCACGTGTGTTAAGTATTACTACTCATGGCTAAGTAAAAATAAGGTTACGTCATTGAAGCACAAAACAATCAGCTGTATTCACATAACTCGTTATTACTAGGATTAAAACATCAATGTGTGGTTCGGTTACTGCGAATCCAAATACTGTCTATTAGATATGAATATTTTGTGGTATATATAACAAATGTATATATTTCGAAGTATATGTAAATAGCAAATCTATTAATTCCATAGTATAAATATAACAAATGTTTATATTCCATAGTATACATATATATAACGAATGTATATATCCAATAGTATATATTCATAACAAATGTTTATATTCCATAGTATACATATATATATAACGAATGTATATATCCAATAGTATATATTCATAACAAATGTTAATATTCCATACTATATATATAACAAATGTATATATCTAACAATTTAACAAATATATATATTCTATATAGTTTATATGAAATAAACGTATACATTTCGGAGTACAATGTATATATTGTATACTAATATATAATGTATACACATTTTTTTGTTCTGTATATAGCATTGCCTTTCTCAGAAACTGGTTGGATATGAATCTATATCGGCAATGAATCATACACATTTCTCATATAACAGCTGATAAAGAAACTACTTCCCTATATAAACGGCGATATGAAATAAATTACTTCATGTTAATGGATATTAGACTTTATCATCATATGTATCTCTATACATGTATACACGGCAATAAACCTTTATAAAATATGCATTTCTTAGAACAAATTCATTTTCACGGGGATCAATGTATAAATCGTAAATTTCTTAATATAAACAGAATAACACTCAGAAAACATACATTAATTTATATAGACAGGACAGTGTTAATAAGCGGTATTGATTATGTGTGAAAAGTACACATCTTTATATAAACTTGTACAGATTTTTATAAAATGTTTGATATCATAAAGACATGGTTAAAACAAACATGTGTTAGTATAATCGGAGATACAACTGAAAAGTCTGTTTTTATATAGAATGGTTAAAAGATATAAAGAATGCATTTCTTAAAACAACTAAGGAAACATTAAATAGAGCAATCATTTCTATTTACTGTACAATCTGTGATAGAACAGACAACGCCCTCACGACACCAACCTCCTACTGTCGGTAGGTTAACACACACATGTATACACAGGCGATAAAAACGTATTACAACCATTAATATTATGGTCCAATAAAACATTTCGTTTGGAAAAAAAAAAAAAGAAAAAAAAAATTATGATCAACATTTGTATTTGGGACAGTCTGACTAGTTCCAGCGAGTACATTACATATGATGACTGAATACTGGTTTCTATTTGGGAAAGTCTATAGAGAGAGGCGGAACAATGGTCTGAGCTGCGTTACGAAATGTTCGAAAAATATCGATCAGAGTTACAGTGCATGCTTAAGTTTTGAACTGTTTAAGGTGTAAGTGCGTATAATTCGAGGATGTACAGCCCACTACTTGACGTCAGCTCATTGTGTCGTCGTACGGTTACGTCACTAGAACGCGGTTTTCGTCACATTCTGTCGTATTTTAGGGATGAGTAACGTCAATAAAACACCGGGTATGATATGTGTTTTGTGTGTCGGCACTAATCCAACCGCCTACATAACACGAGAGGTATTCTTTATTTTTTGATGAGCGGGATGTTTTATGTCAAAGCCCGCTGTTTATCGCAGATAAAAAAAAAACGTCAGGAAAGTGCACATTATACCTAGATTCTACTTACTTATATATTCTGTGTTTAAATATTACACGATTGCCCAAACTATATATCCTGTTTTCAGTGGACACACAATATTATGCACAGTATATATTACAACGCAATACATGTCTATATGAGCTTTGTTGATCACACCCTCCGCTTTTACTACTTGTAATCTTGATGATTGACGAAAAGAAAAAAAAATTCTCACACATTTCAAACAATTTCATTTATTTAGTAAAGCATATTTCAAACTTGCTTAAGGCATTTATTACCCAATATTATGTTTACAACATTCTTAACATAACATTACCGCATGTATTTAATAGAGCCAGCTAGGGACCAAGGATAACATACACAATACAAGAGATCCCAGACGGATATCAGCGCCCACCAATGAATGATCTTCATTGGTTATGTATCAGACTATCTTGTTTCTACTTTTCCTTTCTTTTTTCTCTCTTATTAATCTGGTAACATGAACAAGTGGGACCTACTTGTGAGGTTTGAGAAACATCTCTGCAGTACTTTCCGAGAAATAATATTAACAAATTTCAATTTTCAAAGTGAAAGATGGCCGCGTGTCGGCCATTTCGTTTCTCTGATCAAACACTTAAATTTAATTTGCAAAACTAGGGACCAAGGGGAACCTACAGGTGAAGTTTGAGGAATATCTATCAAGAAATTTTCAAGTAATAGCGACAACAAACTTCAGTCTCAAAATCAAAGATGGCTGTCTGTCGGCCAGTTTGTTTTTCTGATAAAAAAAACTGAATTCAAACAGCATATCTAAGGACCAAGGCGAACCAACACGTGAAGTTTGAAGAATATCCCTCAGGTACTTTTCGAGAAAAAACGATAACAAACTTCAATTCTCAAATTCCAAGATGGCCGCCTGTCTGCCATTTTGTTTTATCTGATCGAAAACCTAAATTCAAATTGTACAACTAGGGACCAAGGGGAACCATGCTATTGTCCAAATCTAGTCGGATACCTAACGCGAAATCATTGAATATACGAGTTTTTCATCCAAACTAACATTCTCTGGGGGCCACTTCAACAACCTAAATGCGTCATGAAGTCAATGTTGTTTATTCTGAATACAACAGATCCCAGAGGGATCGCAAAAACCAACATAAATAGTCTGGATTTGGTCATGTGTAAGACTGGTCTTCTTACTGCATTTCGCTTTTACTCTATTCCTATAAATAATTTGTAACAAGGAAAACCTTCATATGAAATCTAAGACATATATTTACTTTCCAAATCAGACTCAAAATTAAGTGATCGCCACTAAGGACCAAGGGGATCCTATATGTGAAATTTAAGAAACATTACTCAAGCACTTTTCAAGAAATAGCAATAACAATGATCGTTTACGAACTAACCATGGACTACGAATGTAGGGCGATTTTAATTGCAAACCCTTTGATGATGGTGGGCGAAAATTAAGAATGAAGAATAATAACCGCTGTAAGTTTAGACGAACAATAGTATCTGGTATATGATACAAATGTGACTGATGCTAGAAAAACAATTCCCTAATACAGTCAAACCTCGATGATTCGAACTTCGTTGATTCGAATTTCTCGCTGTATCGAACTTTTTGCTTGGTCCCGAATTGTCTCACTATATAACACTACTAACGAACCTATGTATGATTCGAATTTTTATAAATCGAAGTTTTCGATGTATCGAACTTTTTTCATGACCCGTTAGCTATGATATTATAGGTAATTGACATCTCATGATTCGAACAAAAAATTTACCTGTACTGACCACTGGACAGGTGTTTGTCGTGTCCCTGCGGCAAGATTTCACGCCTCTCCCCCAAATGCCCTGACTGACGATAGGGATAACGATAGCATGTGTTGTCACTCCCGATCATGGGGTTAATTAATAATCAGACCAAATTGATAGCTAAAAGGTGTATTTAGAAGCCATGACATTTAATCACTCCGGTAAAACATTTCGGTATTCGTCTCTTATAATCTCCGCCGCCATTGAAATCAGCGGCCGGTGAGTAAATTTTCCGGAACTCTAAAACAAGCGGACCAATTTTAAACATAAACAATTAGCGATGTCTTCACTCATATTCAAAGTGTAACGTTTCAAACTTATACATAATTGTCCAAGTAAATCGATTATTTGTCATTCAATCATGCATTCTCCAACCGATCGGCATTCCGTTTTTTATATGCACATAAGGTAAACGCACGTGTCTTTAGCAGAAAAGCCTAACGACTTACGTAAGTGTGCATTGTACTTCTTATGCTTTATCTGTTAAACGTGATATAAATGTTTTGTAACCGATACATAGTTTGTTTAATTAACAAAATGCTTAGGTATAATCAATGAAAAGTATTTTTATTTTGTTGTGTTTGAGGTATAAATTAACTAAACTTTTCGATGTGAGCCTGACAGGCGACGATCAACACGTTAACAGATATGGTCATTATCAAGAAAACATCGATTTATTGTCAACCATGAATAATTCGAAGTCCCGCTGTTTCGAAGTTTTTCTGTTAGTCCCTTGAACTTCGAAACATCGCAGTTTGACTGTATGTGGCTGTTTAAAACTAAACTATCCTCTAACATGTACCAATTTAATGCTAATAACGCCCTGATAACTTAATTATATACCTAGATAAAGCTAACCAACACCCGAATATATATCTAGTATACGCTAAACAATGCCCTGACGTGAACCTAGATAAATAAAAAAAAAATACCCGAATATGTACCTACTATAAGCTAAACAATGTCCTAACGTGAACCTATATAAAGCTAAATATGTACCTAGTTAAAGCTAAACAAAATACCCTAGTATGCACCTAGTTGAATCTAAAAAAATATCCCTATATGTATCTAGTTAAGGCTAAACAATACTCGAATATGAACCTAGTTAAAGATCAACATTATCCTGAAATGTACCTAGTTAACTCTGCCGACTGTCGTTTTGCCGAATATTAATGTACCAAGAGTAAATGACTGTATTGCCCTTCAAAACTAAATTAAACCCGTCAATTATTTAAATGGCACACTAAATATAATTTGTTACAGCGAACAGTCGTATTGATGTACATATATCACTAGTAAATTTCTACTTAATACGTCAAGGTCTTTAACACATTGCTGGGATAATTAACACCATAGGAGAAAATACAATCTACAACAAAATTGGAGAAAATTACATTAACGCCATTTCCTGGAGTTAAATATGTATGTCTGATGTATTGACCAACAGCTGTATTACACACCCGAGCTTACAGTAACACACACCAAACCAGATTACACAGCGCCAATTAATGTTGTTTTCATAATGATGATATAATATTGTCACATCAACAAGCAAACACTGCATTTATGGCGTTACGTGTGCTATTACTACAAAATGTAATTGGCTAGATTTAAATTTTACACACATTTTCTTTCGCATATAAACAATACGTTGATGTTCCCAATTCGCCAACATGGATTTATAACGTAAATGTAGCATACCATCCAATTCAATTGAATCCGGAAGACCGGCATTGTCGATAATCACAATACTTATCACAATACTTGGAATTTATCTGCTAAGTATAAATACATAAGTACACGGACCACGTACTGCGTATGTAGGGGTTTTTTTCGGAGAAAAATTTAGAAATCGGACAGTAACAGATTTAAAAGGACACATATATGAAACCTATAAGGTAAATACATTTTCACATATCTTTGCTGTACTGAATTTGGAAGGCCCAAATAAAACACTGACGACTGAAAATCTGTATAATCAAGGATACAGTAAAGCAATTTCCTACACAGTGTTGCCACAATCACAACGACAAGTCGGTATGATGAGTAATTTGCACATCCCTTAAGAACTTCTGGAAAATGAACCAACTGATTTAAGGAACCATTCACACTAAAATGGATTATATCAGAAACATTCAGTAACAGTCGAACGTTTCTGTTTCTCGACAAATAAACATAAAGTATTACACGGCAGCAACCAAAACCGTGTCCGATAAACACCGATATATTTGTTTTGTAATTGAAAATACATACTCGCATTTCTACTTGGTTATAATCACGTGATAACCGATCATTTATCCTGTTTAAGTTGTAAAATGTATTTGTTCTTTGTATTAGCCACATATATTTAGACTATTCATTAAGCTTGAGAACTCATACACAGTATTAATAAACACACATAGATTTATACTATTTATTTAGCCTGATAACTGATACTGTATTAGCCACACGTAGATTTAGACTATTCATTAAGCCTGGTAACTGATACTGTTTTAGTCACATGCAGATTTAGACTATTCATTAAGCCTGACAAAAGATAATGTATTCTTTGTATTAGCCACGTTAAGAAATGACACAATGCTGTTTTTCGCATCTAAAAAACGTTGTATTTTACATCAAAACAAGGCCATATGAATCGAAGCAAAGACCGTAATGACAGGTAGAAAAACACAATATAGTATAGGAACGTCACATCATAATCCAACCTTCTGAATTTGATAGAAACTTAGATGAAGATCCTACCTCACACAAAGACTATGGTTCATAAGATGATTATCACATTTGTAAACTTCATATATCAGAGAAAATTGTATTTATCCGTTTCATCTTCCTTTAAAAAAAACCTGTATACATGTACACGTACGTAAAATTGGTATGTCTTCTACCAAATTGACATGTCAGTAATTCTATAAAACTTGCGCCCTGATGGAACGTTAGTTTACGGTATAAATAACACTTGTTTGGTAGCATTTGTTACTTCTTATTTGTAATTAACTAAACTTAATATCAATACTATTGTATTATATTATCATAATTATAAATAATAGAATTATTATCATTATTGATATTTCATATCCAGGATTCTAATCACATCCATTATTTTGTGTTTATGTTCTATTGTCTGCAAACTATTTAAAGTCCAATTTTGTAACAACTTATTAGTTATATTTTTGTTCCTTATTATTTATTTGTTAATTCATACTTAAGGGTCATCTGTTGACATGTGATCTGTTAAGCTGTTTGTAAATTGCAATAAAATATGCGAAAAAAGCAGAGGTACGCGATTAACTCATTAGATCAAATGTATTGCACAAACTAGCCATGTCGTTTTTCTCACAAGTGTCTATAGCACACAGTACATCTTACCAAAGAGAAGCTGTTAGTATCAACAGTGACTTAATGATGATTTCGAGAAACTATATATCCACCTTAACATTTTGGTATATTACAACATTATTCTCCAATATAAATGACCCTTAAACAAATATGAAATAACACATACATGGTATTCGATAAGTAATAATGAATAAATGGTAACTAAATATATCCCTCCACGGTTTACATATCTACTTTTGTAATATGAAAATAAACCGGGAAAACGTAATGGCAGACAGCAAGATAATACGGGGATCACCGAAAGGTTGTCCTTAATGGTGATACTAACGTCACAGAAACACACTATAGGACAGAAGTAGGGCATATATCGGCGAGAGTGAAAACGAGGTCAATATAAGTAGACATGTGGTACAGTTGTGTTATCTCGTTAATGAGAGAAGATCCCAATATAATCGATAGATATCGTGACCACTGACTTAATGAACACTGAGCTGTGTGAGATTTAATAACCAGATAGACACGTTTAGGTGTTATTTCAACTCTCCTATCCCTACATTAATGTATTGTGTATATACATCGATGATAGGTATTTGGTCGGATTAGTGTTATGAGTATCAGTACCAGACCTGTATTGTATGTATGAGTCCGAAGTAAGGCAAAATATCTTGAGCATGAACCCTTGGAAAGATGTAATTCCCTTCCTTTGTAAATATGCATTCATGCATGACTTCAAACAAACAGTGTTATCTTGTCAGGAACGTCAAATTACAGTTTATAATTCCAATTGTTTATTAATTTCGTTATAAAGTATCTACCATTATCATGTTTTCAATAAAATAAACATAACTTTAATAAAAAACATGAATGCATAAGTTAATGAAAAACCAATTCGTTACAATACAGGAAAGAAAGTCTGAAACAAACACCAATTCGCTACGATACCAGAAAGCAAGTCTGAAACAACAACAATTCGTCACAGTTAAGGAAGACAAGTCTGAACCATACACCAATTCGTCACAGTAAAGGCAGACAATTCTGAACCATACACCAATTCGTTACTGTAAACGAAGACAAGTCTGAACCATACAACAATTCGCTACTGTAAAGGAAGGCAAGTCTGAACCATACACCAATTCGTTACTGTAAAGGAAGACAAGTCTGAACCATACACCTATTCGTTACTGTAAAGGAAGACAAGTCTGAACCATACATCAATTCGTTACTGTAAAGGAAGACAAGTCTGAACCATACACCAATTCGTTACTGTAAAGGAAGACAAGTCTGAACCATACATCAATTCGTTACTGTAAAGGAAGACAAGTCTGAACCATACACCTATTCGTTACAGTAGAGGAAGACAAGTCTGAACCATACACCAATTCGTTACTGTAAAGGAAGACAAGTCTGAACCATACACCAATTCGTTACAATAAATGAAGACAAGTCTGAACCATACACCAATTCGTCAAGGTAAAGGAAGACAAGTCTGAACCATACACCAATTCGTTACAGTAAAGGCAGACAAGTCTGAACCATACACCAATTCGTTACAGTAAAGGAAGACAAGTCTGAACCATACAACAATTACTTACTATAAAGGAAGACAAGTCTGAACCATACAACAATTCGTTACTGTAAAGGAAGACAAGTCTGAACCATACAACAATTCGTTACAGTAAAGGAAGGCAAGTCTGAACCATACACCAATTCGTTACTATAAAGGAAGACAAGTCTGAACCACGTTACTGTAAATGAAGACAAGTCTGAACCATACAACAATTCGTTACTGTAAAGGAAGGCAAGTCTGAACCATTCACCAATTCGTTACTATAAAGGAAGACAAGTCTGAACCACACACCAATTCGTTACTGTAAATGAAGACAAGTCTGAACCATACACCAATTCATAACTGTAAAGGAAGACAAGTCTGAATCATACACCTATTCGTTACTGTAAAGGAAGACAAGTCTGAACCATACACCAATTAGTTACTGTAAATGATGACACGTCTGAACCATACACCTATTAGTTACAGTAAAGGAAGACAAGTCTGAACCATACATCAATTCGTTACTGTAAAGGCAGACAAGTCTGAACCATACACCTATTAGTTACAGTAAAGGAAGACAAGTCTGAACCATACACCAATTCGTTACTGTAAAGGAAGACACGTCTGAACCATAAACCTATTCGTTACTGTAAAGGAAGACAAGTCTGAACCATACACCTATTCGTTACTGTAAAGGAAGACAAGTCTGAACCATACACCAATTCGTTACTGTAAAGGAAGACACGTCTGAACCATACACCTATTAGTTACAGTAAAGGAAGACAAGTCTGAACCAGATAGTAACTTGTAACAATATAGGAATCAAACCAATTAATCAGCTTTAACGAAACACTTTGTCATTGTGATATCGTGATTTAAAACGTCATTGTAATATCGTGATTTAAAACAATCAGATAAATGGCCTTGAATACACAGCAGACTAAGCATCCTGACGTCAATTACTCTGCAGTTAAGCCAACGCTGAATACAATGGTATTTGTCGTTCCAGGAAAAGACTAGCTCAAATGAATAGGTTCCCTATCCAATGAGAGTCCATAAACCGGACAGGGTCTTCAGAAAACCAAAGTCAATACAACACTTTGTAGATTGTAGACATTGGAATTGCTACTGTATCGACTGGGTCAATCTGAAGGCTGATACAAGACAAATATTGATCTAATTGTATAGGCCTATCACACACTAGCGTGGATCCTATGTGACAGGGTAAAGTGATATTAACATGGGTCGTATGGAAGAGATATTGGCGTGGATCATGGATCATAAGTTAGAGACATTGGCGTGGATCATATGTTAGAGGCATTGGCGTGGATCATATGTAAGCGGTATTGGCGAGGATCATATGTAAGCGGTATTGGCGAGGATCATATGTTGGAGACATTGGCGAGGATCATATGTTAGAGGCATTGGCGTGGATCATATATTAGAGACATTAACATAGGTCGTATGTAAAAGATATTGGCATGGATCATATCTACAATGTTGGTGTGGATTATATGTTACCAGACACCAGATAAAACTGCAAGGTACCAATTTTGGTGGGGACCAACATATTGATGGAAATCATGTAAGCAAGTTTATGGTGATAAGTTGCAGAAAGGAGCCTCACTCTCGACGCCTTGGTATATTACATTCAAATGTATGGCATTGCGTCAACAGAATTTGGTGTGGAAAAAATTCTGTCTCGATGAGGTAAAGAGTGCTGAAGTTAAGCCCAATAGTCAAGTAACTATTAATTGCTACGTAGATTATCAAGTCGAGCATACACCTACGAGTGCTTATCTTACAATATCGAAGGAGTCGACGTTAGTGGATGATTTGGACATATCGCCCAGTCTTATTCAGTACCATTATAGAAGAAATTGTGTTGTTCCTGTGACCATATCTAACATCACAGCCAGGAATATCACCATTCAACCTCGAGCGGTGCCTTGTAAGATTCAGTCAGTGAAAGTCGAAGGATGTTTGCAAGATGTTGACTCACCTGACGATTCTGATGATTTTGTAGACACGGATATGGAAGCCTTGATACAACAGATGAAGTTTGATGACAGATTGTCTGAAGGGAGGTAACCATCAGTAAACAGATGATTTCCAGTTTCCCTGATATATTTTCTAAAGGGGATATGAATCTAGGACACTCTAATGCTGTTCATCACCGTATTGAGCTCACAGACGAAGTGCCATTTAAAGAACGTCATCGTCGTATTCCTCCTGCTATGCTCAATGGAGTGCGTGATCACTCATAGAGAGGTTAGAGTTGGTATTGTGGAAAAATCAGATACCAGAGAAATGCTCTTATTTCAAGAAGAAAGTGAGGTTTCTTGGTTTTGTTATTTTAAAGACGGTATAGAAGCAGCTCCTTATAAGGTGCAAAAGATAGTTTTTTGTGGATTCTGTGGCTATGTGACAGTTCTGACGGACTTTGACGAAGATGTTTGACTGGTTGGACGTTGTTTTCGTATGGTTTTAGTGAATGTTTTTTGTGTTTGGGCAGTTTTGAATTTGCGCTGGTAGACGGTTGTTGACTGGTTTGTCCTGGCTTGCTCGCTATATCAGTTAATTATTGTTTATACAAAAGGCGATGTTTGTGACGGGATATGGAGTGTGTGCCGTTGCGCTAGTCAACATTAATACCTGATACGTGTTATAAGTGTATTGTTATTTTTACTGAACATATGATATATACATTTGTATAAAAAGGTGAAATGATATATAATTTCGCTTGTATTGAATGTAATTTGTCTAATGAAAGCGAGTTTCATGCATGTGATGTGAGAGTAGAGCTTATATATTTTGTATGTTTGTATGTTACAGAATGCTTTATTTATTCATTGAAATCATTTTCAATAAATCTGAAAATATAACTACGAACCCTGCAGTGTTGTCTTTTGTCTGACATCTACATCCGCTACATCTGTGTAATTTTATCATATTTACATTTCCGGTCTATGTTCGTTACACACCTTAAGAACGAAAACATCGTTTACAAGTGTGTAAACATCAAGTTTGACACATAGGGATACATTATTCATAGCCGGACTGCTGCACACATGCGAAATTAGTGTGAATGCGCAATGACTGTTTTCGTTTCTGCTTTGACTTTGTTTTATAAAACATGAATGGAATATGATATAATGAACTAAAATATAACGATAAAAAAAATAAAATGTTTGAAATAACTTTCAGGAATCGAATAAAAAATGTTACTGTGGAACTATATTTTGTTTATTCCTGTAGTTGACAACCTTTCCCGCCAAACTGGAATCAGCTGTTTAGCGATTCAAGTAGTTGTCCGGCTGTTGAGTCTTTTCGTATAACGCCGAAAAAAGAATGCCGATTTGATTTTTCATACCATTAAATAAAAACATAGGTTGAAATGAAAATATAAGGAATATTTTTGTTTTTTATCGTTTACTGGTGTGTAAATTGCATTTTATACAGATATTTCAACCAGTAAAGTACAGTGTATTCCTTAACATAGCCGCAATTTGTATTTCAAGGTCAAAACAAAATAAGAGTTTATACAGTTAATGCCGGTCAAAACAAAAGTGTGCTATAGACACTTGTAAGCATACGAGCATTGCTATTTTATGGGTTTGATAATTTCTCCCTGCTACATCTTAACATATAAAAAATCTCTACAGAAAAATCTGTCAGCATCTACAGCAAATTATTGATTATTTTGAGGAACTTCATGTCCACTTCGGTATGTTACAAGACTAGTGTTGCGTTGTAGATATTTAGTCGTTGTTAAATTCCACAATATTCTCCTATATAGATGACCATCGACAGTATCCATGTGTTATCGGTCGCAGTGAATCTGGAATGCGTATTACCTACATGTAGTATACCACTCAATGTGATATGAGGGAACCACGTGCTATTCAAATAAATAGGACTCAGAAGGGCAATTGTTTGTTGATTGTTTAACCATTTACGGCTTTATTAAGATCATAATTAAGAACCGTGGAATAATATGTCCGACCAATAATTCAGTTCAGACACGAAAGCGGTAAGATAGACTATGTGGACATTGCCAGTTAGATATAAGTATAGTGATTTCTCTGTAGGCCTGCCCTATATCCTTACCGAGCCATAGGGTTTCAGGACTATCTACGGCGGCATTTCTGTACGATCAAGTCAAAATACTATTTAGACGTAGACAGCTAAAACACAACATAATAGTTATAATAATTTCGAAAAACGAAAGAAACCTATATTTGCACATTATTATTGGAGATTTCAAAACACAAATTATTTAATGAAGTTTTGACAATAATTCCTTAAAGTGAAATGGTGCATTCATAGTAGCACTTTACTTATACTTGAGTATGGTATTCAGGGTATGCCGAAAGGGGTCGGTAGTTTTTTTTTCGGAACAACATTCAAAACCTTTGTCGGTTTGCTTTGTTTATCCGGACTTTTTTTATCAAATGAGTACATCGTGATGACATGTCACACGATACAATAGTCAATTGTCATCTAGTTACCAGGAGGAAATTCTGTAATAAAGTCCATACTACAAGCATCTGGTAACATTTCCAGAATAAGTAAGACTTCGTTTAGCGATCAAGTTCCCGTACCAGGTTTAGCTAACACAGCCTTGTAGATTTATCAAATTGTATATACAGAGAGTCTTGGACGATATCCTCTTGTTGTTTATCGCATCTGTTTTATTAACGTAAATAGAGAAGGTGTCTCTGACAGATCATACCTTCATTACTTGATCTAAATTAGAGGTACCAAGAGTGGAATGATTTATAAATATTCCAAAATTATTACAAATAGCTATATGATTTAACATTTACAAACTTAGCAAAAATCATCTCAGTATTCAACAAAACAAATAAACCTAGACCCAATTTAATTTGTTCAATCAATACGATAAACTTTTTGGCACAGGAGTTTTTATTTGATTAATATAAAACATTGGCAATGATCACAGTAATTATCAACTATACTAGCGGTTGGGTTACCTCAAAACAGCACAGGTGAGAGTAACAACCTAATCACTAACGACTACCTAGGGAGACAAAATCGGTGAATGAGGGAAATAAATAAAATTCTAACACGCCTTAACAACCCGTTACTGATACCATTCCAGTGACTCGACAGTACCATTAAAATTGATAGAGTGTGTCGTCTAAGAGCCCTGATGATACACCATACCGTTCATTAATTTCCTTCCTTGAGGTCTGTACTACACTACATTTTGACTCAATCGCCCTTTATGGTAACGCTCACTTTAAATTTCAAAATCATATTGCCCTATGCATTATCGTTTCAACTGTACCTTCTCAGTACCTGTTTGGTACTATTTCATTTCAACATATTTTATTGATAATCAAATGGATTGAACATCAGGCTAAGCCTATATTAAAGTTCTCTCCATAAATTATTAAATTTATTTCAAATAATTAGTATTTGGTTATTAGTCAAGAATGGAAATTACAGTATATATATATATAGAAAGAGTATTTGTGAATAATATATAACGATAATCTATGTATTTTCTTTTTCTTTATGATAATTTTCAAATTATTGTTAAATATTTATGAGAACTCGTTTACTATGCAGGAGAGAGACAAGTGCCTGATCAACAACAGAGTTTCTGACTATAATGTCCATCTGGTAAATACCAGTAGTCTTTTACTCATGTGTTGACCAAACACGCATCTCCCTACCGCATATAAACTGGTACCATATAAGAATTTAAAATAAAACATAAAATTGTATAATTCTGATTATGTCCAAATCGAATAAGATTATCAAATGAGATTGTTCATAGGAAGGAGATAAATCAATTATACATAACTAGCAAGTCACCACATCTCACCCAACTTTACCCTGTAAGGCATGTAATAAATATAATGATGCTTAGTAAGAGGGTTACACTCACATTGACACTATTCACTCTTCATTTCTGTGGGATTCGGAGATAAAGAATACTGAATTTATGTTACATAGTGAAATATATCAGGAAAAGGTAATCATATTGACATGAGGAACAGACTGCATCAATTGACCATAAAGCCATGTGGAGTTCAGTGTTACAAACATTCGATCAAACGGCCTTGGATCCAGATCAGCAACACTATATACCTACACTAGCATAATCCCAGAAGCTTAACCAATACATGGAGATAATAAGGTATGTCACTTCTAGATACATAACGACATAAAATGTAATTTCATATTTTTGAAAGATAATTATGTAATGTATACTATTTACAACAATACTAATTAACAAAACCATCATTTAAGTCGGTTTTCACTCAGTGTAAGGCATTTGTTGTATACATACAAATGTATATATACGTCAGGCACACAATGTAACATGCATTTATACACATGTATCACCTGTACATTATAGTTGTACGTAATTTAAAGAATGTGTTGCAGGTATTGTGGTTTTAGTAAGGAAGTAGTTGGTACTATGATATCATATGTTGCCAAGGACAGTGGCCGAGTCGAAAGCATATCCCGAACTTTCTCAACAAAATGCAGTGATGGGAAAACTTTCTCAACAAAATGCAGTGATGGGAACTTTGTACGATTTCGAATACACACATATATATAATTCGTGCCCATATCCCAATCTGATACTTTAAAACTCAGGGATAGGGTATGTTCCTTCCAAAATAGTCTGTACCTATGAATAATGTGCTAGTCGCCACCTTACGAACAATACAAGCTGACTCGCCATGTATACAGGTTGGCTTTGTCAAAGATAAGAGTGAATTGCACAACGCCGAAGGGCACAACTAGCAGATTCTCAGATTAGTTCTTAGATAATCTCCAAAAGCACAGGTAACTTTGTCAAACAGCATGGTGATTGGTCACTGTTTTATACCATTAACCAATCAACTGTTTATCTTTGATCTTGCCCTGACATATTCTCAGGGTACAGAGGAAGTTATGCTTTTGAGAGTGGACTGTTTGGATTTCTAAGATGCAGTGTCTGTCAGGCGGGAACTATCAAGTGTTCATCCAATCAATATACGGGATTCTTTGTACGATATACTAATGCGCCTTGTCAGAGCCTTAGAAGTCGACGATCGAATGAGCGTTTCACCGAGGAGCCTAGTTGCAAAAAATGTTCCATAATCGCCTTCTCAAACCATTGAATGTAAACAATCAATGCCATTCGAATGCGCCTTCCAAAGAAGAGTCCAGGATGCATAAAGAGCCATTCCGTACGATGTAGGCGCCTTCTCAACCAACTGGCTATAAACAATGCCGTTAGATTGTGGAACGAATGTTGGATGCAGAAAATGCCGTTCGCAAACGTTGAATGTAAACAAAGCTATTTAAATGAGGCTTCCAAAAGCATTGGCAGGTTTTAAGGTCAAATCGTGGGGGGGAAATTCAAATAGTGGAAGCCATTTTTCGAATGCCTTTTTCAATTCATGGGGTAGCGTCATTGTACATATTATGACGTCACAATCGATTTCTGACTGGCACTGCCACCGAAAACCGCTCCAGGGTATAATGCATTAGTGAGACACATGCAAGCCAATTCATAGTTGAATTCACTGTATAACAGAACGATTATGTCATAAAACATAACAGTACCCGGAAAATTAATAAAAACATTACGCTGTCCGGGGAAGTTAAGCATAACAATATGGTTTCAGGGGAAGTTACGTATAGCATTACGGTATCCGGAAAAGTTTAGTAAAACATTACGGTGTCCTGGGTAGTTACGTATAACATTACGGTATCCGGAAAAGTTTAGTAAAAACATTACGGTGTCCTGGGTAGTTAAGTATACCATCACGGTGTCCGGGGAAGATTTGTATAACATTATGGTGTCCGGGGTAGTTAAGTGTAACATTACGGTGTCCGGGGAAATTTAGTATAATATTACGGTGTCCGGGGAAGTTTAGTTTAACATTACGGTGTCTGGGGAAGTTAAGTATAACATTACGGTGTCCGGGGAAGTTTAGTATAGTATTACGGTGTCCGGGGAAGTTAAGTTTAACATCACGGTGTCCGGGGAAATTTAGTATAATATTACGGTGTCCGGGGTAGTTAAGTATAACATTACGGTGTCCGGGGAAGTTTAGTATAACATTACGGTGTCCGGGGTAGTTAAGTATAACATCACGGTGTCCGGGGAAGTTTAGTATAACATCACGGTGTCTGGGGTAGTTAAGTATAACATCACGGTGTCCGGGAAAGTTAAGTATAACATTACGGTGTCCGGAGAAGTTTAGTATAACATTACGGTGTCCGGGGTGGTTAAGTATAACATTACGGTGTCCGGGGAAGTTTAGTATAACATCACGGTGTCCGGGGTAGTTAAGTATAACATTACGGTGTCCGGGGTAGTTAGGTATAACATCACGGTGTCCGGGGAAGTTAAGTACAACATTACGGTGTCTGGGGTAGTTAAGTATAACATTACGGTGTCCGGGGAAGTTTAGTGTAACATTACGGTGTCCGGGGTAGTTAAGTATAACTTCACGGTGTCCCGGGAAGTAAAGTATAACATTACGGTGTCCCGGGAAGTTAAGTATAACATTACGATGTTCGGGGAAGTTAAGTATAACATCACGGTGTCGGGGGAAGTTTATTATAACATCACGGTGTCCGGGGACGTTTAGTATAACATTACGGTGTCTGGGGAAGTTTAGTTTAACATTACGGTGTCCGGGGAAGTTTAGTATATGGTACCCGGAAAAGTTGAGTATAACATTATGGTACCCGGAAAAGTTTCGTAAAACATCACGGAACCGGGGAGTTCAGCATAATATAACGGTGCCAGGGGAAGTAAAGTATAATATCACGGTGTCCGGGGAAGTTTAGTATAACATTACGGTGTCCGGGGTAGTTAAGTATAACATTACGGTGTCCGGGGAAGTTTAGTATAACATTACGGCGTCCGGGGAAGTTTAGTATAACATTACGATGTTTAGTAAAATATCACTGTTACCGGGATTGTCTAATATAACATCACAGTATACGCAGTTTTACAATATATGTGGATATATACCTAGGGACTTGGAATATTGTTGTTATACCTTTAATATCTTACTTGTCAGACATTAACAAAAGATTTAATTACGACGTTAGACTCGAGACAGAGGACTGGCACGCGCCATGAACACGAGCCGAGCTTCAGAACACAATAGAGTTAGTAAGTATTTCATCACTCGGTTGGACTTCGCGTGACTGACTGATTGAAAATGTTTTTGTATTATTTTTTTTTTTTTATTTCTTAAGTAGATAAGTACGACACGTTATGATAAGTACGGACATGCATATGCCGCCCAGCCCTTCCTAGAGGGAAGTGTTCCTCTCACCCGTAGGTGTTATAACTTACAATACTTTGCAAAGGAAACTTATTGTTAATAAACAGAGTTACACGGCCTTAATATAGCAGATCCTATATATCGCTAATCCTTCCCATTCCTGCTTTACTTCTCTCGCTGTTTTAATTCATAATCGAATGAAATGTATTCACTGTTGTCCGTTATAAAACATGATGAATTAATGACGTTAATAAGTCGGCAAAACGTTAACGACAATAAAAATACATTTGAACTCCAAAAGTTCTTGACAGTTCCCAAAACCAACACAACAGGCACTAAATATGTCCAAAACCAACACAGAAGGTACCAAATATACCCAAAACCAACACAGAAAACACTAAATACACCCAAAAACCAACACAGAAGGCACTAAATACACCCAAAAACCAACACAGAAGGCACTAAATTTACACCCAAAAACCAACACAGAAGGTACTAAATACACCCAAAAACCAACAAAGGCACTAATATACCAAAAACTAATAAAAAGACACTAAAAAGACCCAAAACCAACACAGAAGGTACCAAATATACCCATACCAAATACCTACATACAGAGTTCTACTAATTAACACACGCGTTGTAATAACTGAATCAACACGCGGAGATGATGTTCGTATTTACTCTTTGATTAAATATAGGTAATATTTGAATATCGATCAGCGACAAAATTAATGAAACATTAAGGTAGGATTAGAAATTGGTAAAAATTTGGGTAACCCTGACGTTCATAATATACTCAAAACTATCACAAAAAGGACCAAATATACCCAAAACTATCACAGAATGTACCAAATATACCCAAAACTATCACAGAAGGTACCAAATATACCCATAACTATCACAGGAGGTACCAAATATACCCATAACTATCACAGGAGGTACCAAATATACCCAAAACTATCACAGAAGGTACCAAATATACCCATAACTATCACAGGAGGTACCAAATATACCCATAACTATCACAGGAGGTACCAAATATACCCAAAACTATCACAGGAGGTACCAAATATACCCAAAACTATCACAGGAGGTACCAAATATACCCAAAACTATCACAGGAGGTACCAAATATACCGTAAACTATCACAGGAGGTACCAAATATACCCATAACTATCACAGGAGGTACCAAATACACCCACAACTATCACAGGAGGTACCAAATATACCCAAAACTATCACCGAAGGTACCAAATATACCCAAAACTATCACAGAAGGTACCAAATATACCGTAAACTATCACAGGAGGTACCAAATATACCCATACCTATCACAGGAGGTACCAAATATACCCAAAACTATCACAGGAGGTACCAAATATACCGTAAACTATCACAGGAGGTACATATGTACCAAATATACCCATAACTATCACAGAAGGTACCAAATATACCGTAAACTATCACAGGAGGTACCAAATATACCCATACCTATCACAGGAGGTACCAAATATATCCAAAACTATCACAGGAGGTACCAAATATACCGTAAACTATCACAGGAGGTACATATGTACCAAATATACCCAAAACTATCACAGGAGGTACCAAATATACCCAAAACTATCACAGGAGGTACCAAATATATACCCATAACTATCAAAGAAGGTACCAAATATATCCAAAACAAGACACTAGAATATACAAAACTAATCTTTTTCTCTTATTTTCGAGACTTTCTGTTTTCTCAACCGTAGGACAAAACGTCACGTATCTGCTTGAGATTTCCATTGATATTCTCACTCACTGTCTTGTCCGGATATATCTACTGACGTGAATTTAAATAGAATGATGTTGCAACTTCCGGTTGATGAACTTATTACATTCAAAATAGCATTTTACTCCGATTTTTCCGTCCTACCTCAGCATATTATCTAACACGAACATTTACAAGTCGGTTAAGAATTACTAATGCTAAAATATATACGCATAATACAGAAAAGCTTTTTGAATATCAGACTCGCTGTCGGATTCCAGTTCTTCGATTCCTCCCTGTCCGATTCCAGCTCTTCAAATGTCAGGCTCGCTGTCCGATTTGAGCTTTTCCAATGTCTTACTCGCTGCCGAATTGCAGCACCTCGGATGTCAGACTCGATGTCGAATTCAGCTCCTCGAATGCCAGACTCACTGTCGAATTCCAGCACTTCGATTCCTTCTTGACCGATTTCAGCTCTTTGAATGTCGGACTAGCTGTCGGATTCTAGCTCCCCGATTTCGTTTAGTACATTTCTAATAAACTATAAAAATGTCGGCGATATCACGTATGCTGTTACATTGTATCTGGCATTATATACTTTTTGAAACAATTAACAATGATATAAAAACGGAAGTTAGTAGATTCAAGAGTCATAAATTAATCCAGGACGTCGAACCCCCCAAAAAGTTACACTTTTCGAGCATTGTTGCCTTTTAACCTTTACTTTAATTACTGTTTTAGAGAATAAAAGCAATATAACAGAAAACTGGAAAAAATAGTTATATTTGGAAAAATCACGCGACATACGAAAGCATTCTCTTTATGTTTCGTAGCAACTGGTAACGCTGGAAATCTATATTCATCTGGTGCGACTTGCTTTTCTCTCACGTTTTGTACGTAACTTCTAACAGAGAAATGATCGCGCTCACAATCAACCTTGTACTTTTACTCAACTTAAAAATGCGTGAGTGAATGAGTAAATAAATAAATGAAAATCGCAATAGTTCATATAGTACAATTATATATGATATAGGGAATTATAATCTGGATGTTTCATAACGTGTTAAGTACTTCACGTTTCAACGTATTACGTACAAGAGCGCTAAGTTGACATGCAATATATATATCCTTCTCCGAAGTTTGTACCGGATGAACTCTGTAATATAATTGTCAACACGTCACATGGTCAAATTACACTAGTTGAAGAGAGTGACCTTGCGCGTGACAATGCAAACAAAAATCTTTTCCTTCTTACGCGTGTGTCGCCACCAGTACATATAGACAATTGCGAGGCTGTCAGTTGGCAGTCGTGTTAGGCTGAAAGGTCAAGTATCGATCAGAGAATCAATCGATTTCTCATGGCCTACATATAACAACTCTTAGTACATGTATGGAAAACCTTTGAGCGCCGTTAAAAAATCGATGTAGCTTCCACCATACCACTAGTCCCAGCGACAGAATTACATTGAATACACATTGAAGGTAGGAGGGGGCGCATCCAATTAGACCCATACAAACGCTGTATAGATGTAGACTCTGTGACGGGGTAACGTGGACAGCATACGAGTCATTTAATGGGAGTATCAAATCAATTTACATATTGCGCGTGCAACTGTTCAGCTATGAGTTATATATATTATATAATACTTTCTTGAAATTCAATATACCTGAGCTAAGAGCAAGCATGCCAGGACACTCTCATTGTGTTAACGCATTACTCACGCCTGTCGTCGCGCTCAGAAGCCACAGTGCCCTATACCGTACAGTCAGCGGAGGACGTAAGGCATTGCTACTAAATTTGAATCACTCTGTATGCAGTTGACACAATATAAATTTCCATAGTCCTAATGATTTCCAAATCAATTTGATTTATTAAGCGAATACTGTAAACACTGGTAATTTATTTAAAAAGGTATGACATTTAAGAAAAGTAGATTTGTGAATAAAAGGTTATTTAAATTACGAAAATGTAGTAATAGAATGTGTGAAGAGTTTTACGTAATTAGGCAGTGCTCTCCCAAACATGTTCCTTTTGATGATACCAAAAACCATAATAATAAAAATGCCTTCATTCTATGTACGATGTTTAAAGAAAGATAGAAGGATGAACTTGTCTGTCAAATGTAATAAGATCTTTTGGATAAAAAAAAAAGTAACATCTATGTTGTATGGTTGTGAAATATGGGGATTCACGAATATACAGAATATAGAACGTTTTTATTACAAATTGTGTAAGCTATTGCCTGGATTGAGAAAAGTACTATATGATTTATTGGGAACTAGGTATCAGCCAACGTTTAATACAATTAAAAGCTAGAATAATTAGTTACCAGTCAAGAATGTTGTCTCAAGAAAACCATGTTAACTATGTCCTTATAATCGAAAAGGTTCCGTCTTTGAGTTTTTTACGAAATATTCTAATGAGATTCACAGTTCCAGGGGGAAAATGAATTAACAATGAATAAAACTGACTGTCAAACAAAAGTTTTATGATGAACCTAAACTTAAATAGTGTTGCTTTTGTTACTTCAAATTCTGTGTGTTTTATAAAAAAAAATTTGTTTACCCAATCCTTATTCTTTGCAGCAACAAGTATGTCTGATCGACTTTGGACTTCCGACTCGTGGATTTGATCGCAAGTCCGACATTCTCCAAAACAAACCAGTTTGAGCATGCATGCCATATTTTTTGCGGTTCTTTTAAATATAGAGAGGGAAGCATCGCATAAAGGATTCCCTGAAATCAATGGGTAGTTTCCCGGTTTTACTTGCAGTTATAAATAACTACAGTATTAATTCTAACATTATATCTTAATTAGGATATATACATGTATTCTACCATTCAACGTGTTTTTGTAATTTCGTCATAATCCATATGTTACGAAAACACAGAGGCTTTACATATTTTACAAACTTATACAAAATTGGTTACATATGACTTATGACAACACAGTTTCTATATTCGATGATTAACGTCATTACGTTTCTTAAAATAAATATGTTTGACGCACTTTTTGATTTACACTCACTGTCAAATATAAATATGTGTTATGGTATGTGCGAGAAAGCATTTCTTAATCCGGAGCATTGTGATGGGTGATGGACTGGAGGTCTTGTCAGCGATCACATTACTTGGGGTTATACGAATACGTCGTGAGATAATCGTTTGATTGTCAATCATCAGTGTAATCTTACTACAAACGTAACATTCATAATAACACCTCTCAATTGATAATATCATCAGTATGTCATGACGTGTTTGAGTTAAAGGATATTCCTTTGAGTGTTTCGATCACCACCGTTTTGACTTTGTATGTTGAGTTTTAAAACGGTACATATCAAATTTAAACAGACGATAATGACATATCTCATCATGATTCAAATCCAGATCAACTGCTATATTTCAAATAGATTGGGATACTTTACTAAAACCGACCCAAGTACACAATACTAATCCCCTATAGGTGTAGAGCAATCCAAACCAAACACATCCTTCGAGGAAGTACTGGACACCTTTTATCTATTGATAGTAACAGTGATTTTGACCTTTGCCCTCCGGAACTAAAAAGAATCCCAATGAAGCAAGACGCAATGGAGGAGGTAACAGAAGCACTGTTACAACAGAACTATGTTCAACAGTAGGAGCGACGGACAGACAGCTGAGGGCGGTTAAATGGTTCACAATTGGACAAACACATTTTAGGGTGGTGTTTCTTTCTCAAACATGAACAGACACGTGTCTCTCAAAATGACTACTTTATTATATTGCTTCAAATGGAAGCCGCGATATTTCGGGGAAAGGGGAGACGGATTCGATGTGATTGTCATAACATGATTCAAATAAAGAAAGAACATTTCATATCAGAGTTTGGATATGGTTCGTATACGATTTAAAAAAAAAAAAGCATTTTTTTTGTTATTTCATTATACAAATGCCCAGCTGCCAAGGTAAAGGAATTATTGTACCACTTTAAATATGGACATGACTTCAGGACAGAGATCTCTTCAAGATACAAAACACTAAATTGTGTGAAATACGAATGATATCCATATCAACTGAATATCAATTTAAGCTACCGTTCCTAACGATGGTCAAGGGGCTGGCGCTTCTAATTTGTATAACTTCACCGATATAATATAAATCATGTGTGATCATGGTGTGACATGGTGTCAAGTTCTCAAGCAGTGCATACACATGAGACATCTCTCCAAATCCTTTAGGAGCGGCTGTATCAACAACAGCCCTACGACATGCCAGCCAGATACCAATGGCAATCATGCTGTCAGTCTTTATCAGAAATAAGTTATTCAAGTAATACAGTGAAGTTTGTATGATATCAAGACTTGATCAACATCAGAGGATTGTAGGTTCGAACTGCCACTATGTCATTGAAGATAGGCAGTTGTATCGTCCGTCAGGTAACATTAGTAGGAGATAGTTCAATTCATCATCGGTAGTGCAACAATATCCGGAAATACGGAATCGATCAGTTAATTTTCGGTTTGTTGGGAACATTATATACTTGTTATTTAAAAACGCTGAAAATCAAGCAGGTGAAAGAGGGCATGGTAATATATTCTGATATAGTGAACCATACTTAGTGATATACCAGGGAATGTACAAAAAGACCCATATATAGAGGGAGGACTAATAGCCTAACAGGTATTTGCTATATATCACTGGAATTAATTATGACGGATAAAATCATCAATCAAATGAGGAGTACCAAATTCTTCAACAGAAACCATCTTAATGGTACGACTTCATGGATAACATCATCAGATTATTCACTGTCCTTTCCTTCTAAATAGGAAACGACAGTGAAAGAAGAACAAATCAACTAAGTATCAAGACGGAACAGGTTCTTTTCAATGAGGCCACCTCAAGACATTTTTTTTTAAATTACTAAAACAGTATTCTGCATTTAGGAATTTAGCTTTGACCCGAATGAAATAACATGCTGCAGAATGGTCATCTGCTGAAGACCAAGACGGAAAGTTTATCAAGTGAGACCCAAACTACAGGTATCCATTGTATCTGTTGATGGTCAAACAGACACCGTTTTCTACGGGTAACCCTATTGATGGTCAAAAAGAAACCGTCTGCTACAGGTAACCATGTTGATGGTCAAAAAGAAATCGTTTGCTACAGGTTAATCAGTTGATGGTAAAAAACGTCTGCTACAGGGAACCTGTTGATGGTAAAAAAGAAACCGTCTGCTACAGTAAAACTTGTTGCAGGTCAAAAAATAAACCGTCTGCTACATGACAAGCTATTGATGATCAAAACGAAATCGTCTGCTACAGAGAAACCAGTTGACGGTAAAAAAAACCGTCTGCTACAGGGAAACCTATTAATGGTCAAAAAGAATCCCGTCTGTTGCATGGAAACCTGATGAAGGTCAGGAGGAAATAACGCAAAGCTTGGAGACTAAGTGGGCAACTTAAAACCCAGACGGACAGTATATCTGAGCATCACTACTTAGGTGACAGTTCCATAGTCTTTATAAAGTATATAACGTTCTGAGATTACATTATACGGATTAGCTTAAATCATTCCATATCAAATACTTACGTTTAATAAGCCAACATTTTCACTACAGTTTTTGGTCCATTTTCCCTGCTTCATTAACTTCGTCAGACCCAACTCAGATACGCTACTCCAGCTCTAAAACAACAATAAAAGTAGTGTTTAAACCAACCATAAAAATGCTTTTCATGTCTCATAGAAAATAGCAAGATACTGTATCGATATGTGTGAATAAAACCATTTTTCTTATTTATAGTTGATAAAAGGTTGTTACTTTCTAGAAGCGAGAAAAAACAATGGAAATTGAAACCACCAAGCTGTCTGTATAAGCTGCGTGCGTGTGTACTTGAGTATATCCGATCGATATGGTCAAATGTTATGGTACATCTAAAGATAAAAATGACTTTGTAATGACCTTTATATACCTATTCTTATATACTCCTCAATATAATCGGCATTGTGTGAAACAATAAATTTTCAATCTATAGGTCTTTTTACGTACATAAGTTATCATCAAATAATCGTAATGCGTAATACTCAGGCTTTTAACCTACTAAACAAAGCGCACTACAGTATGATATCAAAGTTCATTTCCGCCTTAGCAACACGAACTTTTACTCCTATGTAATTTTTCCATAAGGAAATTTAAGGTGAGAAACATTGCCGATACCGACTGCTCTAATTATCACCGTGACTAAATCAGAAGGTCATACTTGAGGATATGACGACAAAACGTAAAGGTGTGATTACACGTGTATTTCTGTTCAGTATTTTTTTCAATTCTATTTATTCCGGGAACCTTACAGCCAATAGATACACATGAATACCATACATACATAATACATATTGTTATATACATATTTTAGAGAAATATCTTATAACAGGTATGCATAATAAAGAGAGTCACGTGTAAGGCGCACTAGACATATGAAATGCAACCAAACACAAACATAATGAACTAAAACTGACAGGAGTGATCTCCTTGGTAACGTTTACCTGGTTGTAAATATATATCTTGGAATCTATTCTCAATTAATTTGTATTTTATTTTCTGTCAAGACGGCTCTCCATAGATACTGTATCCTAACCCTAAATCGGATCTAGTTCCAATTTGATATTTAAAGTCCACTCATCGTTATCTCACAACTCTGGTTCGTAGCATACTGTATTTCCAACATAACAAAAGTTAGATCTGACAGTAAGTGTGTCCCCACGACATCAGAAATTAGATTTGGCAGTGAATATGTCCATATTACACCACACGTTAGATTTGGCAGTGAATATGTCCATATTACACCATACGTTAGATTTGGCAGTGAGTGACAACGTGAGTTACAGTTGACATTAAGTGTGTCCCTACGACACCAGAAATTAGAGTTAGTAGAAGTGTGTCCCTACGACTCCAGAAATTAGAATTGGACGTGAATATCCCCACGACACCAGACGTTAGGTTTGTCAGTGTGTGCGACGGCACCAGAAGTTAGATTTGTAGTTAGTCACCTAGACACCAAACAAATATATCTGGCAGTGAATATGTTCCACGACACCAGAATTAGGGCTTGTCAGTAAGTGTCTCCCACGACATCAAATATTACTGTTGTTTATAGTGAGTGTGTCAACACGAAGTTGGAGTTACATGTAGCAGTTTGTGTGTCCGCACGACACCAGAAATTAGAGTTAGTAGAAGTGTGTTCCCACGACACCAGAAGTTGGAGTTGGCAGTTGGTGTGTCCCCACGACACCAGAAGTTGGAGTTGGCAGTAAGTGTGTCCCCACGACACCAGATATGCATGTAAGATTATACTATGTTGTCTGTCAATAATGATATTGGAAATTATATTATGTAAACAGTTACTACCGTTTCTACTTTTATTCCGATTTTATTTCCACTGGTTTTATAGGTTTACTAATACAACGCCGCCCCCAACTTTAAACTTCCGGCAGAGTGTACCCACCAATTGCAGGAACCAATCGATAGTACACGACACACATACGTGACAGCGTGCAAGCCAAATATCGATCCTTCAGATTAAATATGTCGTCCCAGCACAGACATAGCAAAGATATATAACACATACAACGTGCAATATAAGGTACAGATAATATACAACTCCGTGGTATATCTGTGATAATATACAACTACATACCGTGATATATATGTGACAACATTTTATACGGCTATCGTGGTATATCTGTGACAACATTATATACGACTAGGTATCGTGGTATACCTGTGACAACATTAATCATGACTAGGTATCGTGGTATATCTGTGACAACATTATACACGACTAGGTATCGTGGTATATCTGTGACAACATTATACACGATTAGGTATCGTGGTCTATCTGTGACAACATTAATTATGACAAGGTATCGTGGTATATCTGTGACAACATTATATACGACTAGGTATCGTGGTATATCTGTGACAACATTATATACGACTAGGTATCGTGGTATATCTGTGACAACATTATACACGACTAGGTATCGTTGTATACATGTGACAACATTATACACGACTAGGTATCGTGGTATATCTGTGACAACATTATACACGGCTAGGTATCGTGGTATACCTGTGACAACATTATATACGGCTAGGTATCGTTGTATACATGTGACAACATTATACACGACTAGGTATCGTGGTATATCCGTGACAACATTATACACGACTAGGTATCGTGATATACATGTGACAACATTGTATACGACTATATATCGTGGTATACCTGTGACAACATTATACACGACTAGGTATCGTGATATACCTGTGACAACATTATACACGACTATATATCGTGGTATACCTGTGACAACATTATACACGACTAGGTATCGTGGTATATCTGTGACAACATTATACACGATTAGGTATCGTGGTATATCTGTGACAACATTATACACGATTAGATATCGTGGTATATCTGTGACGACATTATACACGACTAGGTATCGTGATATACATGTGACAACATTATACACGACTAGATATCGTGATATACATGTATCAAATATACATACATGAATTATTTTATGGTACTGTACGATTACTTATTAATACTACGAAATGAAGAATATACGCGACAAACTCGGATTCGGATTGCTTAGCGCCACACGGACCAATGTCCTCCGGGCAACATGGTATCTATATGCTCAACTATCCATATGTATATGTATACATACAAATGTATCTATAAATAGAGCTGTGTAAGTGACCTACTGAAGAATGGACACTTGACTGACAGTGATGGAGTAGATCTAATCAGAACATGTGCACAATATTGACGACCAACTATAACATCATGGTAAACATCATTTCCAAAGTGACCCCGTCATTACATATTCAAATACTAACTCAACTCAAACAGGAGAGCGGGTTATTTTAAAAACAGATGATTTTGTTATTTTAAATGATACTGATCTCTGGGTTTGGAAATATGTCGGTAAACATATTATAAGCTTGGGGCACTTGCTGGCTGACCAACACTAATTCCTCTAACTGTACTCTCTGTTCGAGTAACGTGCGAGCCTTATCTGGAGAAGACAGCTTGCTAGAATACTGTATACGTGTATCTGTGTGGAGCAAGTTTAACATGGAGCTCCTGTATCCATACAAAATAAATTTTAAAAAAAGTTGGGATTTTTTTTTTTTTTGCAAGGGGAAAAGTCATATCTGCCATCCGGTGAAGGTTAAGTTGTACCAAATAAGGCTCCACCTAGAATCACTTTGTGTATACTCTTCATCATATTGATTTGTGTAAACAATACCTTACATCACTTTATGTATACACTACCTTACATCACTTTGTGTATACTCTACCTTACATCACTTTATGTATACACTACATTACATCACTCTGTGTATACACTACATTACATAACTTACATGTACGTCCCATGTTTTTATTTAGATGTAGACACAATATCGAGTATCTCCTGCCATGTTACGAAATGACAAGGTCAGTGCAAAATATATAGACATGCGAATAGGTTTTAAACCTGAATTTAGTAATGGATTAGTTAATCTCATAATGATACTTTATTAAAAAATTTCTTGTAAAAGTTAATTCCATATCAACATATGTCTCAGTTCGGACGTGTGGTATGAGATGTATCCACTTCTGAGCTCTACCATCAAACAATTTGACAGGTTTGTACAAATCATTTATTTATAATGTCTTTAATATAATGTCTAGTTATACAAACCTGCAACGTTTCGTCCTTCATGGACACCATGGTGGTGCCAGGAGACAATGGGGAAATCCTAAAGGGATTCGAGAGAAATCCCAAACGGCCTAAAATGTTTACCTATTCCAACATCCTCTATCACTGTCAATGATCACCGAACAAATCTGTCTCTCCAATCGCCTGTCGAGGTAATTAGGAATTGACTTATAAACACATTCACCATGTCCAATAAAACGGCGAGAATAATCAATCTTTTTCGTCGTATACAGTTCATTAGTGGTGTAGAGCGTACGCAATGTCAGCCAAAGCCCTTCAATAGTCCTCCGCCTGAACGCTGGCCAACGTTCTTCTGTATATGTCCACCTCCGATTAGGTTTTAAAAGGATTTCGGACGTATAATGTCTTTTAGGAACTAACAGGTAAGAAAGCATCTTACAACAAACTATTAAGGGCACGCATTTGTAATGCAAAAATATTACTGAAGGAAGGACATCTTACATTAAAGATATATCATCACACTGTAGTAGCCGAGGTAAGATAGACTTGATACAATCCTACGTAAGATAGACTTGATACAATCCTACGTAAGATAGACTTGATACAATCCTACGTAAGATAGACTTGATGTCGGCCTACGTAAGATAGACTTGATATAATCCTACGTAAGATAGACTTGATATAATCCTACATAAGATATGATTGATATAATCCTACGTAAGATAGACTTGATACAATCCTACGTAAGATAGACTTGATACAATCCTACGTAAGATAGACTTGATACAATCCTACGTAAGATAGACTTGATATAATCCTACGTAAGATAGACTTGATATAATCCTACATAAGATATGATTGATATAATCCTACGTAAGATAGACTTGATACAATCCTACGTAAGATAGACTTGATATAATCCTACGTAAGATAGACTTGATATAATCCTACGTAAGATAGACTAGATATAATCCTACGTAAGATAGACTTGATATAATCCTACGTAAGATAGACTTGAGATAATCCCATGTAGATAGACTTGATATAATCCTACGTAAGATAGACTTGATATAAGCCTACGTAAGATAGACTTGATATAATCCTACGTAAGATAGACTTGATATAACCATACGTAAGATAGACTTGATATAATTCTACATAAGATAGACTTGATATAATTCTACGTAAGATAGACTTGCTATAATCCTACGTGAGATAGACTTGATATAATCCTACGTAAGATAGACTTGATATAAGCCTACGTAAGATAGACTTGATATAAGCCTACATAAGATATGATTGATATAATCCTACGTAAGATAGACTTGGTATAAGCCTACGTAAGATAGACTTGATATAAGCCTACGTAAGATAGACTTGATATAAGTCTACTTAAGATAGACTTGATATAAGCCTACGTAAGATAGACTTGATGTAATCCTACGTAAGATAGACTTGATATAATCATACGTAAGATAGACTTGATGTAATCCTACGTAAGATAGACTTGATATAATCCTACGTAAGATAGACTTGATATAATCCTACGTAAGATAGACTTGATATAATCCTACGTAAGATATACTTGATATAAGTCTACGTACGATAGACTTGATATAAGCCTATGTAAGATAGACTTGATATAATACTACGTAAGATAGACTTGATATACGCCTACGTAAGATAGACTTGATATAAGTCTACGTACGATAGACTTGCTATAATCCTACGTAAGATAGACTTGATATAAGTCTACGTACGATAGACTTGATATAATCCTACGTAAGATAGACTTGATATAATCCTACGTACGATAGACTTGCTATAATCCTACGTAAGATAGACTTGATATAAGCCTACGTAAGATAGACTTGCTATAATCCTACGTAAGATAGACCTGGTATAAGCCTATGTAAGATAGACTTGATATAATCCTACGTAAGATAGACTTGATATAAGCCTATGTAAGATAGACTTGATATAATCCTACGTAAGATAGACTTGATATACGCCTACGTAAGATTGACTTGATATAAGCCCATGTAAGATAGACTTGATATAATCCTACGTAAGCTAGACTTGATATAAGTCTACGTACGATAGACTTGATATAATCCTACGTAAGATAGACTTGATATAATCCTACGTACGATAGACTTGCTATAATCCTACGTAAGATAGACTTGATATAAGCCTACGTAAGATAGACTTGCTATAATCCTACGTAAGATAGACCTGGTATAATCCTACATAAGATATGTTTGATATAATCCTACGTAAGATAGACTTGATATAATCCTACGTAAGATAGACTTGATATAATCCTACGTAAGATAGACTTGATATAAGCCCATGTAAGATAGACTTGATATAAGCCCATTAAGAAAATTTGCGGATGTCCTTTGCGAAAACGCGACGTCGAGGAAGCGAAATTATGACGGCGAGAGCGCTAGATTAATCTCGCGTTTCGCCGTCACGTTTTCGCGTTCTCGCGTTTTCACTCTTTCGCATTCTCGCGTTTCTGGTTCCTTGCCGTTGCGTTTTCACATTCTCGCGTTTTCGACCGAAGATCAAAAGAGCGAGAATTCGAAATTTGATATTTGACCCTAACGAGCCACCATATACACGTGTTTGGTTGATGGTGTGTGTTCTGACATCATCTTATTAGACGTTATGCAACAAATTTAATAAATCAGTTACGCTTCGCATGACACCAATCAGAAAATAGTATATGTGAACAACTTTAAATCCGATAAAACAGAGTTGAAAAGTATATCTTAAACAGCCAAATATAAGGATAATCTCTGAAACCACCATAATAATGGAGGGGCGAGACTTATCGCGAACTAATGGAGATAGGGATATATTTTCCATTGATTAGTAAATTTCTAGTCATTATTTGCTCTTTATTCTCTACTTATCATTGGTGTCGTTCATTACAGTCTCTCTAAATTCTATCACTAGGGCGTTGGCGATTGGCAGGAACGTTGTATCGCAATCTGTTAACTATATTTCAAAACTGTGAAAGGTTAAAGGTTAATGTTACAAGTACGAAGATGCAACAGTTTTTCATCAACGTTAGAATGTGCCGCCGGACATTGGCTAGGGATCCAAGGTCACAGTATACGTAGTATATACCAGGTAGAGTGGGTAGGCCCTTTGTGTCCTGGTCGCGAGCCTGGGCGTTAAGTGGCCGTGTAACAATACACGGATGGATCATTTAGGTACCAACAACGTGAGGCAGCCTCGTTTGTATACACCTGGCACTAATTAGAGCTAACAAATAACGTAGCTGACCCATTACAGCCCCGATCGATTGTTGTATGGATTCATCCTCTCCACACACACCAGCGTACAGGGCCAACACAGTCATCAGAGTGAGCATAGTCCACACCTTGGATGGACTAGAGAGCAGATAGGTACACACTCTCAGTAACTAAACACTAGATAGGTACACCCCCCCCCCCCCCCCCCCCCCCAGTAACTAAACACTAGTTAAGTACACACTCTCAGTAACTAAACACTAGTTAGGCACACACTCCCAGTAACTAAACACTAGTTAGGCACACACTCCAAGTAACTAAACACTAGATAGGTACACACTTTTAGTAACTAACCACTAGTTAGGTACACACTTTTAGTAACTAACCACTAGATAGGTACACACTTTTAGTAACTAACCACTAGATAGGTACACACTTTTAGTAACTAACCACTAGTTAGGTACACACTTTTAGTAACTAACCACTAGTTAGGTACACACTCTCAGTAACTAAACACTAGTTAGGTACACACTCCCAGTAACTAAACACTAGTTAGGTACACACTCTCTGTAACTAAACACTAGTTAGGTACACACTCCCAGTAACTAAACACTAGTTAGGTACACACTCCCAGTAACTAAACACTAGTTAGGTACACACTCCCAGTAACTAAACACTAGTTAGGTACACACTCTCAGTAACTAAACACTAGTTAGGTACACACTCTCAGTAACTAAACACTAGTTAGGTACACACTCTCAGTAACTAAACACTAGTTAGGTACACACTTTTAGTAACTAACCACTAGTTAGGTACACACTCCCAGTAACTAAACACTAGTTAGGTACACACTCTCTGTAACTAAACACTAGTTAGGTACACACTCTCAGTAACTAAACACTAGTTAGGTACACACTCCCAGTAACTAAACACTAGTTAGGTACACTCTCCAAGTAACTAACCACTAGATAGGTACACACTCTCAGTAACTAAACACTAGATAGGTACACACTCCCAGTAACTAACCACTAGTTAGGTACACACTCCCAGTAACTAAACACTAGTTAGGTACACATTCTCAGTAACTAAACACTAGTTAGGTACACACTCCCAGTAACTAAACACTAATTAGGTACACATTCTCAGTAACTAAACACTAGTTAGGTATACACCCTCAGTAACTAAACACTAGTAAGGTACACACTCTCTGTAGTGAACTTCTTAGTGAACATTGAAGTTATGTACAAATGCATTACCAGTGACTTCCAGAAGAGACTGGGTGACGGCAGGCAAAGAACATGTTGTAGACGCTGGAAAGACAGAGGACGACTAGGATCAGACTAGTACCGCGGTATTGTGGGGTAACGTTCATCGTCATGCTATCCATGAGGATGCAACCTACAATCAGCAAGAGTTCGAGTCTTGCGGATCCACCACGCGAAAACGAAGTGTCAACCAGAGGAGCGACAGCAGAAGAGGATAGACCTATTATTTGTTGAGATGAAGGTTCACACGAAGGAGAGGCACCTTTCAGCTGAGGATTTCTCCACCGCTGTACCACCACAGCGAGACATCACGAGTTTATCTGGGAGTGATGACAAATGAGAGGGGTGGGGTGGACCAACAGCGGAGAGAAGGAAGGAAATGAAGTGGCCACGAATAGGTGACAGGAGCACAAGGAAGTAACTTGATCATTTAGACGACGTATTGGAAATGACACTGCAAGGAGGAGAAGAAAGATCGAATCCCTGTCAACAATCCCATACACCCTGGGTGTGTTAGAGGCTTGGAATAGTGGAACAGAAAAGACTAGACACAGAATTCATACCAAACAGAAGGGAAAGGGAATCATCAGACTGCAAACTGAACAGATGATAGGTCAGACTGCAAACTGAACAGATAACAGGAGATAACTATCACAGAGATAATAAGATAACGGCAGCTGCGAGAGGATATCTGGAAACAACTTAGCACGTCCCAAATCACATCAAAGGCTCATCGGGGGCTACTTCCAAACTATATGATATCGGCAGTACTGGAAGATGCTATTACATGGGCAAGAATGCAGTTGGAAACCATTAAGCCGAGGAGCTTGGTCATCAAAAGAGACAAGGTATCAGGAGAAGTTCACTTAGAAGATCCCGAGGGGCGGCATCTTGCCCATGGTGAACAATCCGATCAAGTGATCAGGGAAGTGGTTTCATGCAATTTGAACGATGCCAACGAAACAAGAAATTGCAAGCACAATTGTAGGAAGGACTGGAGAAAATGGACAAGACTGGACTACCAGGGACAATTCGTGTGTGGATCTACAAACAGAGGCTTCTACCTCGACTGGCATGGCCTCTCACTGGCATGGCCTCTCACTCTGTCGTGTTGGTTATCTCGTTTACAAAATGACTAAAATAAGGTTTCAACAGGGGCCTCGTCACATCAATTACAGGTTGTTGTATTAATGTTTGATATTTCCGATGTGAACATAGCAATTATAAAAATGCACACATACCAATATTTGTAAATTGCAAACAGAAATCCAGACATGGTGTTTGCTTAGGGGGCATATCTATATTCATAGATTCATATTTATGCACAGGTCCATTTACAATAAATTTTAGAATAATGGGAAATAAAACCCTTGGTCTTTAGAGATATAATATCATTGTATTTGATATTTTCAGATGACCTTTGATGCAGGTTTGGCCGTTTTGATCAGCCAAATTAGTGCGGAGAATACACGACAGTAGAGTAAAGAGGAGTGAATATTCGTCCTCATCTGACAAATGCATTTTAAAAATATTAGTAAAATAATATCTAGCCCCAGGGTAAAACAGCTCACAATAGTCCTATCACACGATTCACTGGACATTGCATGTACAGTAACAAAATATTGGTACGGGTACGTCAAAATGTTTAGTTGGCTAATAGCTAATTTTGAACAAGTTCTTACCATTTCTGTTTCTACAAATTTTGTTGAAGATGTAAAAGGATAAGGCGGCATCAGGTAAAGACTACATCAGCCTTCTCCGTATAACTTCGGTATAACAAAGGTCAGGGATATTATCAGACAAATATAAAAACAATACATAGTGTGCATCAGTGTCCCGACCAGACCAGATATACAATACATATAGTGTGTCTCCATGTCCCCACCAAACCAGATATACAATATATATAGTACGTCTTCACGTCCTCACCAAACCAGATATACAATATATAGTACGTCTCCATGTCCCCACCAAACCAGATATACAATATATATAGTACGTCTTCATGTCCCCACCAAACCAGATATATAACGTCTCCATGTCCCCACCAAACCAGATATCCAATATATATAGTACGTCTCCATGTCCCCACCAAACCAGATATACAATATATATAGTACGTCTTCATGTCCCCACCAAACCAGATATATAACGTCTCCATGTCCCCACCAAACCAGATATACAATATATATTGTATGTCTCCATGTCCCCACCAAACCAGATATACATGTACAATATATATAGTACGTCTTCATGTCCACATCAAACCAGATATACAATATATATGGTACGTCTCCATGTCCCCACCAAACCAGATATACAATATATATAGTACGTCTCCGTGTCCCCACCAAACCAGATATACAATATACATAGCACGTCTCCATGTCCCCACCAAACCAGATATACAATATATATAGTACGTCTTCATGTCCCCACCAAACCAGATATATAACGTCTCCATGTCCTCACCAAACCAGATATACAATATATATAGTACGTCTCCATGTCCCCACCAAACCAGATATACAATATATATAGTACGTCTTCATGTCCCCACCAAACCAGATATATAACGTCTCCATGTCCCCACCAAACCAGATATATGGCACATATAGTACGTCTCCACGTCCCCACCAAACCAGATATACAATATATATAGTACGTCTCCATGTCCCCACCAAATCAGATATACAATATATATAGTACGTCTCCATGTCCCCACCAAACCAGATATACAATATATATAGTACGTCTCCATGTCCCCACCAAACCAGATATACATTACATATAGTACGTCTCCATGTCCCCACCAAACCAGATATATAACGTCTCCATGTCCCCATCAAACCAGATATAGTACGTCTCCATGTCCTCACCAAACCAGATATACAATATATATAGTACGTCTCCATGTCCCCACCAAACCAGATATACAATATATACAGTACGTCTCCGTGTTCGACCAGATATACAATATATATTGTATGTCTCCATGTCCCCACCAAATCAGATATACAATATATATAGAACGTCTCCATGTCCCCACCAAACCAGATATACAATATATATAGTACGTTTCTTTGTCCCCACCAGACCAGATATACAATACATATAGTACGTCTCCATGTCCCCACCAAACCAGATATACAATATATATAGTACGTCTCCGTGTCCCCACCAAACCAGATATACAATATATATGTAGTACGTATTCATGTCCCCACCAAACCAGATATATAACGTCTCCATGTCCCCACCAAACCAGATATAGTACGTCTCCATGTCCCCACCAAACCAGATATACAATAGATATAGTACGTCTCCATGTCCTCACCAAACCAGATATACAATATATATAGTACGTCTCCATGTCCCCACCAAACCAGATATACAATATATATAGTACGTCTCCATGTCCCCACCAAACCAGATATAGTACGTCTCCATGTCCCCACCAAACCAGATATAGTACGTCTCCATGTCCCCACCAAACCAGATATACAATATATATAGTACGTCTCCATGTCCCCACCAAACCAGATATATTACACATATACTACGTCCCCACGTCCCCACCAAACCAGATATACAATATATATAGTACATCTCCATGTCCCCACCAAACCAGATATACAATACATATCGTGCGTCTCCGTGTTCGACTGGATATACAATATATATAGTACGTCTCCATGTCCCCACATAACCAGATATAGTTTGTTTCCGTGTCCCCACCAGACCAGGTATTGTGTGTGTCCGTGTCCCCACCAGACCAGGTATTGTGTGTATCCGTGTTCCCACCAGACCAGGTATTGTGTGTGTCCGTGTCCCCACCAGACCAGGTATTGTGTGTGTCCGTGTCCCCACCAGACCAGGTATTGTGTGTGTCCGTGTCCCCACCAGACCAGGTATTGTGTGTGTCCGTGTCCCCACCAGACCAGGTATTGTGTGTGTCCGTGTCCCCACCAGACCATATATATACAAGTCAGTTAAATCAAAGCCTTTAGAGTCAGTAATGTACTATAATCTACATTGTAATAAAAACACAAGTATTTCTCCATCATATTCATAACATCCACAAATTAACGTATTTATATTTAAGAGGTCATTAACAACGTCTTCGTTATTCAACTGATTCCTAAGTAAAAATCTTGAATGTTTCGATAGTGAGCAAATAAAAATAACGTACCGCGCGATCCTCACCGAGGCGACAAGTACATATTGGAGAATCTTTTAAATTATTAAGAAAAGAGATCAGAGCTCAAACTGCGGGTTGTCATACTAAGTTGACACAATTACATTCATATTTCGACTGCCATTTTTGTGCAAATCTTTTTGTTGTAGCAGAGACAGTTTCATCATTTCCGAAAAGTAGGGCTTTACATTGTGTTTTTTTGTGATCGGTTAAAAGATATCAATTTGACTTGATATGTGAATTTAAGTGAATTCTACTGTTTTGACTATTTACAGTACAAATCTTAACAATAACTTCCAAATACATGTATTTTGCGAGACATGTATGGATACTTGCTTAATTGACAAAAATATTATTTTCTCTAATTATGGAAGTTGTAACTTTAAACTGTTCATTTAACTCGGTATAGCCTTCAAATTACCCATAAACTTTTTTGTAATGGCAAATACTCATTTTTTTTTTATCATTTTCTTTAGATTTAACGCTTTAGATAAAAGTTCTGCTTTTAACAAATTTCTTTATATTTAGCAGATCAGAAGAATATAATTTCTTTGTGTTAATCCGCCAAAACCAATGTTAAATGTGTGTGCTTCCCTTTTTGTGACAATATCATGTGTGTTATGTTTTCACGTTTCGGAGCCATAAACCAAAAGTGATGATTTTAGTGATCAATCAATCAAAAAAGGTGAAATTTTGGCTTTTCATGAAGCGCAAGAAATACATATTTTCAAAATAGTTGTTGAATAAGATGTTTTGTAATTCTTGTGAAACGAATTCTTCAAACATCTGTAACACAATTGTTTATTCACAGTATCATTACCAAGTTCTTGTGACAAACACACAGTGATCGATTAGTATCCTCTGTTAATACAATTATCTAATCTGTATCATCGACTGGCCCCGTGATTTCGTTTGTCCGGAGGCACTATGTACCGAGGGGTTCTCCTTCTCTCCCTGCTACTGAAATATCTGCTTCTGCCCTCCAACTATAAAACAAACACTAACTTTTATCCTCTTCATCAACTACATGTATCCAGTAACTTCCTGCCCCGTGTGGCCGATCATCTTGTACTACTGTTACCTAATCATATCGAGATGTTTACTCGAGATCCTTATGTCATACCTCTAATCTGTACGAAGACCGTCTGCCAGACAGTGGGAGATAGCACACCTGTAACGTTAATCCTAACCAGAGATAGCATTGCCCTATTCCGCAAACAAACGTAATAATTACCCATAAGTCAATAAATGAATTATAAGCCCTGGCTTTTCAGATGCATGTTTGCTTTTAAGGTTGACAATGCAAACTTCGCTTAATATAACAAAAAAAAATTAAACAAGATCAAAACGAGACTTGAACGCGGTGGCCACTAAAGAGTACATCCGTAAATTCTCTAAAAGTACTAGGAAAATCGTTACTATACTGGCCGCTCTACATAAACAGTTGCACGGTATCTCTCTCAGATGTTGCAAGGCATACCATGAAGTATTTTAAGCATTGATATTAATTTCTTCCTTAACAAATTCTTTATATGTTTTATGATGGGAGGTACCTCAGCAATCCTGCGTTGACCCCAGTAGTAATGTTCTCATTCCAGTACATATGTACGTAATTCACGTTCAAATATCAATTCCCACGCAGAGAATTACAAAGGTAAACGTTCAATTCAAGCACAATAATTATTAAAATGAATTGACACAAAAAGCTACGTCAAGTGAAAAGTGAAAGTGCGATCTTTAACAAAACAATTTTAAGCTTAGTCTAGGTCAAGCAGACTCTTCTTGACTATGACACACGCCAAACGTTTTATTGAGCGAATCTAACTAGACAGTCGGAACTCATTTGCAGCTTTCCTTTAAAATACACTATCACCACGTGTAATGGAGTTTTAGAGATGCAAAAAGGCACAGGTCACACTCCAGTCGTTATGGTAGAAAAAAGTCGTCTGCAGCATCCGGAGAACGAGGTTTTCAAAATGATGAAGAATAGGAATGTGACCGAGAAACAAACATGTCAGGACAAAATACTAAAAACAAATAATAAAAAGACGACCGACAGTTGGTGGAAGCGGAACAACACAGTATCAAAAACTTTTAAACAAAAATGGTTTTCGGAATTTGAATGACTGAAAAAAATGACGATGCTCATACTGATATTGTACTTTGGTATCTGTACAGTCACGTTGCATTGTAAAACATCGCTATTCAGTGTTTGTAATAATAACCAAATATGTTGACGATAGAATGGTGATTGGGTATTACTCAACAAAAACAGTCTTTGACACAGAAATACACAATATACTTGTGCACAGGTACTTGTGCAGAGGGTATGTGTCAAGTTTTCCAAGTAAAATAACAGTTTTGACAATAGTGAACTTACTGATACAGCGATTAATTAAAAAAACAAAACAATGATCTTGAAAGTTGTTAAGTGTGCTTTTTTTTTTTTTTTTTTTTAATTCTATTTTCGATAAGTTAAATATGAAAAGTATCATATCAGTACTCATATGATACATCATTTTCAGACACAAAATTATTGTACACTCACATTTTAACTTCATATCCCAGTTTTTAACTTCATAAACCCACTTTTGGGACACCTGGGGCACAGAAACCCCTTGTTATCACAAAAACTAAAATGAGTGGAAACACTGAGCAGCTTCTAAATGAACAGACTCAAACAGTTGTTAGATTGTTTCGTTCAGTTTTCCCACATGAGTTTCAATATTCCAATTAAGGTATCATATATGTTTAAAATCTGGAGACTCGTCTTTGATTTAATTTAATACATTTACCCTTTAAAGGCTCTCATATAGATATAGTTTACAAGATGAATCAATTTGCCATGTTTATAAGTAGAAAGAGATTTCACTTGGCTATAACCAATCACGATGGTCGCCTCATTGGTAGACTGATGTCAATATTAACTTGATGGAAATAACAAATTGGCATTGAAGTTAGTATTATAAAGACTTGGGGCTATAGAAACATTCAGAGAGGAATGTACTGTAGATTTTGGGTACAAAACGTATCATGTCTTACTTTTTAAAAGTGTACTGGTCATTATGTTAAAGTACAAAACATCTCATGAAGTTTATGGTTGGGTGCGTAACGTCTCATTTTAACCTTTAAACTTTAGTGAGTTACTGTTTGGGTACACAACATCTCATGTCTACCTCTATAGTCTATACAATAGTAATTCCATATCACTCTATACCAGTTAGTAAGTTAATGTTTCACAATATATATCGACATGTTATACGGCATTTAGAGGACTATATCATTCAGTCACACAGACATGTACATTGTATGTACGTATGTATGCTGTAACATGATAATATTAAGTATTTTCATCTGAATCCCTACATATGTGTAGGCCATGCAAGTTTCCGTTTTAGCGGAAACCGGAAGTAATTGTCATGATCGAACCCCTCAGTTTCATAAAACACACAATGTAGTGTACGGTGTAACTTACAATGTTGTAATAAGTACGACCTTGGTATACTTATGAATCGCCTAAGTAACTGTAAATTTGAGGCTAAAATGTGTCCATGGTCTGGCATATGTATCGCCTATCTAAAACCGAAATTACTATATCACAAATAGGACACAAGTTCGATATCATAATAATCTACTTTCTTTATGATAGTTTATCATTGCGGCTGTTTGAGAGTGAGCTAGACAAGGTAAGTAGAATACTTAGATATCGAATGGACATGTACATCTCAGGACGAGTTTCTTTACTTAGATATCGAATGGACATCTCAGGACAAGTTTCTTTACTTAGATATCGAATGGACATCTCACAACACGTTTCTTTACTTAGACATCGAATTTCCAGTCACTTCGCCCAGCAATTAGTATTGAATCCGATGACAGGTATAAAAGAATTATTGATTTGTTTCCGAAATCGGGACCTTTTTGGTAAACATGGATAACACATGGCCAACGTAACCTCTGACAGCAGTATGTCCGACTTGTCTTATGTTGGTAGCTCGTCTCCACAACGTTACCTCTGACAGCAGTATGTCCGACTTGTCTTATGTTGGTAGCTCGTCTCCACAACGTTACCTCTGACAGCAGTGTGTCCGACTTGTCTTATGTTGGTAGCTCGTCTCCACAACGTAACCTCTGATGTTGGGAGGTTGGTTCTAGGACAAAACTCACTTTGAGTTTGTATTTACTATTTACTACAAAAACACTGAACATGTATTGAAAATCTACCCTAACTTCCGTCATTTTGAGAAATTCATGTCACCAATTAAAATGTTCTCCACTCTTTAAAATTACCCGCACCATTTTATTATTTCCCATATCATACTTCCTCCCATTCCTTGCCGATTCTATCCATCCCTCCTTCCCTTTATACATTTAACGACCCTCCGATTTCTGCCGCCAAGAAAGTACCTCTGGCTTATTTTACAGTCCGTGTCTTCATTCCTTCATGACAATGCCTCCAAAGTATACAGGATTCCTATTGTGTTACCACCCTCCCTTCCCTCTCCAAAGTATACAGGATTCCTATTGTGTTACCATCCTCCCTTCCCTCTCCAAAGTATACAGGATTCCTATTGTGTTACCACCCTCCCGTCCCTCACCAAAGTATACAGGATTCCTATTGTGTTACCACCCTCCCTTCCCTCTCCAAAGTATACATGATTTCTATTGTGTAACCAACCTCCCTTCCCTCTCCAAAGTATACATGATTTCTATTGTGTTACCACCCTCCCTTCCCTCTCCAAAGTATACAGGATTCCTATTGTGTTACCACCCTCCCGTCCCTCTCTAAAGTATACAGGATTTCTATTGTGTAACCACCCTCCCGTCCCTCACCAAAGTTAAAAAGATCCTATTTTTAAAACCACCCCCCTTCCCCTCTCCAAAGTATCAAATTCCTTTTGTGTAAACCCCCCCCCTTCCCCTCTAAGTTCGGCCCCCATTGTTTAAACCCCTCCCTTCCCTCTCCAAAGTATACAGAATTCCTATTGTGTTACCACCCTCCCTTCCCTTTCCAAAGTATACAGGATTTTTTCAGTTTTAAATTTTTTTTATTCATCCTTTTGCATATAACAAGTACATGAAATACATAGAAAAAAAAAACATCAGTTATAGATACAGTTTTGCAGCAGCACAATATCATTTTTGAGAAGAGTATCAAGGTAAAATGAGTGGTATCCCTAATACAACTTTTAAAAAATGTGAAATTGTAATTTTAATTTAAACAATGTTTAAGGTAAAAAATGAAATTTATTGAACAATTTGGATAAAATTTATTTTTTTTAATTAAGTTTTTTTTTTCCCCCCCCTTCCCCCGTAACGGATTCCATACTTACCCCCCCTTTCCCCTCCAAAGAACAAATTTCCCATTCTTCCCCCTCCCCCTTTCCCCCTTCCAAAATTTTTTTTATTCTTCCTCCCCCCCTTAAAAAGGATTTGGGTTCCTTTTTTCCCCTTTCCCCCCCCTTCCCCCTTATAAAAATTCTTTTGTTAAAACCCCCCCCCTTTTCCCCCCAAATTCTTCCTTGTTCCATTTTTACCCCCCCCCCCAAAGTATACAGGATTTTTTGTTTACCACCCTCCGTCCCTCACCAAAAAGTATACAGGATTCCTATTGTGTACCACCCTCCCGTCCCTCTCCAAAGTATACAGGATTCCTATTGTGTTACCACCCTCCCTTCCCTCTCCAAAGTATACAGGATTCCTATTGTGTTACCATCCCTCTCCTTCCCTCTCCAAAGTATACAGGATTCCTATTGTGTTACCACCCTCCCTTCCCTCTCCAAAGTATACAGGATTCCTATTGTGTTACCACCCTCTCTTCCCTCTCCAAAGTATACAGGATTCCTATTGTGTTACCACCCTCCCTTCCCTCTCCAAAGTATACAGGATTCCTATTGTGTTACCAGCCCTCCCTTCCCTCTCCAAAGTATACAGGATTCCTATTGTGTTACCACCCTCCCGTCCCTCTCCAAAGTATACAGGATTCCTATTGTGTTACCACCCTCCCTTCCCTCTCCAAAGTATACAGGATTCCTATTGTGTTACCACCCTCCCGTCCCTCTCCAAAGTATACAGGATTCCTATTGTGTTACCATCCTCCCTTCCCTCTCCAAAGTATACAGGATTCCTATTGTGTTACCACCCTCCCGTCCCTCTCCAAAGTATACAGGATTCCTATTGTGTTACCATCCCTCCCTTCCCCTCTCCAAAGTATACAGGATTCATATTGTGTTACCACCCTCCCTTCCCTCTCCAAAGTTTATACAGGATTCCTATTGTGTTACCACCCTCCCTTCCCTCTCCAAAGTATACAGGATTCCTATTGTGTTACCAACCTCCCTTCCCTCTCCAAAATATACATGATTTCTATTGTGTAACCAACCTCCCGTCCCTCACCAAAGTATACAGGATTCCTACTGTGTTACCACCCTCCCGTCCCTCTCCAAAGTATACATGATTTCTATTGTTTTACCACCCTCCCTTCCCTCTCCAAAGTATACAGGATTCCTATTGTGTAACCAACCCTCCCGTCCCTCACCAAAGTATACATGATTTCTATTGTGTTACCACCCTCCCTTCCCTCTCCAAAGTATACAGGATTCCTATTGTGTTACCATCCTCCCTTCCCTCTCCAAAGTATACATGATTTCTATTGTGTAACCATCCTCCCGTACCTCTCCAAAGTATACAGGATTTCTATTGTTTTACCAACCTCCCTTCCCTCTCCAAAGTATACAGGATTCCTATTGTGTAACCAACCTCCCCCCTCTCCAAAGTATATAGGATTCCTATTGTGTTACCACCCTCCCGTCCCTCACCAATGTATACAGGATTCCTATTGGTTTACCACCCTCCCTTCCCTCTCCAAAGTATACAGGATTTCTATTGTGTTACCAACCTCCCTTCCCTCTCCAAAGTATACATGATTTCTATTGTGTAACCAACCTCCCATCCCTCACCAAAGTATACAGGATTCCTACTGTGTTACCACCCTCCCGTCCCTCTCCAAAGTATACATGATTTCTATTGTTTTACCACCCTCCCGTCCCTCTCCAAAGTATACAGGATTCCTATTGTGTTACATTGTACCATCCTCCGTTCCCTCTCCACAATATACAGGATTCCTATTGTGTTACATTGTACCATCCTCCGTTCCCTCTCCACAATATACAGGATTCCTATTGTGTTACCATCCTCCCTTCCCTCTCCAAAGTATACATGATTTCTATTGTGTAACCAACCTCCCTTCCCTCTCCAAAGTATACAGGATTCCTATTGTGTTACCACCCCCCCGTCCCTCTCCAAAGTATACAGGATTACTATTGTGTTACCACCCTCCCTTCCCTCTCCAAAGTATACAGGATTCCTATTGTGTTACCACCCTCCCTTCCCTCACCAAAGTATACAGGATTCCTATTGTGTTACCACCCTCCCTTCCCTCACCAAAGTATACAGGATTCCTATTGTGTTACCACCCTCTCTTCCCTCTCCAAAGTATCAATGGTTTCTATTGTGTTACCACCCTCCCGTCCCTCTCCAAAGTTTATACAGGATTCCTATTGTGTTACCATCATTCCTTCCCTCTCCAAAGTATACAGGATTCCTAGTGTGTAACCAACCTCCCTTCCCTCTCCAAAGTATACAGGATTCCTATTGTGTTACCACCCTCCCGTCCCTCACCAAAGTATACAGGATTCCTATTGTGTTACCACCCTCCCGTCCCTCTCCAAAGTATACAGGATTCCTATTGTGTTACCACCCTCCCGTCCCTCACCAAAGTATACAGGATTCCTATTGTGTTACCACCCTCCCTTCCCTCTCCAAAGTATACAGGATTCCTATTGTGTTACCATCCTCTCTTCCCTCTCCAAAGTATACAGGATTCTTATTGTGTTACCACCCTGCCTTCCCTCTCCAAAGTTTATACATGATTCCTATTGTGTTACCATCCTTCCCGTCCCTCTCCAAAGTATACAGGATTCCTGTTGTGTTACCACCCTCCCGTCCCTCTCCAAAGTATACAGGATTCCTATTGTGTTACCACCCTCTCTTCCCTCTCCAAAGTATACAGAATTCCTATTGTGTTACCACCCTCTCTTCCCTCTCCAAAGAATACAGGATTCCTATTGTGTTACCAGCCTCCCTTCCCTCTCCAAAGTATACAGGATTCCTATTGTGTTACCACCCTCCCGTCCCTCTCCAAAGTATACAGGATTCATATTGTGTTACCACCCTCTCTTCCCTCTCCAAAGTATACAGGATTCCTATTGTGTTACCACCCTCCCGTCCCTCTCCAAAGTATACAGGATTTCTATTGTGTTACCACCCTCTCTTCCCTCTCCAAAGTATACAGGATTCCTATTGTGTTACCACCCTCCCGTCCCTCTCCAAAGTATACAGACTTCCTATTGTGTTACCATCCCTCCCTTCCCTCTCCAAAGTATACAGGATTCCTATTGTGTTACCACCCTCCCTTCCCTCTCCAAAGTATACATGATTCCTATTGTGTTACCACCCTCCCTTCCCTCTCCAAAGTATACAGGATTCCTATTGTGTTACCACCCTCCCGTCCCTCTCCAAAGTATACAGGATTCCTATTGTGTTACCACCCTCCCGTCCCTCTCCAAGGTGGTATACAGGATTCGTATTGTGTTACCACCCTCCCGTCCCTCTCCAAAGTATACAGGATTCCTATTTTGTTACCACCCTCCCTTCCCTCTCCAAAGTATACAGGATTTCTATTGTGTTACCACCCTCCCGTCCCTCTCCAAAGTATACAGGATTCCTATTGTGTTACCACCCTCCCTTCCCTCACCAAAGTATACAGGATTCCTATTGTGTTACCATCCTCTCTTCCCTCTCCAAAGTATATAGGATTCCTATTGTGTTACGACCCTCCCGTCCCTCACCAAAGTATACAGGATTCCTATTGTGTTACCATCCTCCCGTCCCTCTCCAAAGTATACATGATTTCTATTGTTTTACCACCCTCCCTTCCCCTCTCCAAAGTATACAGGATTCCTATTGTGTTACGACCCTCCCGTCCCTCACCAAAGTATACAGGATTCCTATTGTGTTACCATCCTCCCGTCCCTCTCCAAAGTATACATGATTTCTATTGTTTTACCAGCCTCCATTCCCTCTCCAAAGTATACAGGATTCCTATTGTGTTACCACCCTCCCGTCCCTCTCCAAAGTATACATGATTTCTATTGTTTTACCACCCTCCCTTCCCTCTCCAAAGTATACAGGATTCCTATTGTGTAACCAACCTCCCGTCCCTCACCAAAGTATACATGATTTCTATTGTGTTACCACCCTCCCTTCCCTCTCCAAAGTATACATGATTTCTATTGTGTAACCAACCTCCCTTCCCTCTCCAAAATATACAGGATTTTTATTGTGTTACCACCCTCCCGTCCATCTCCAAAGTATACATGATTTCTATTGTGTAACCAACCTCCCTTCCCTCTCCAAAGTATACAGGATTCCTAGTGTGTAACCAACCTCCCTTCCCTCTCAAAAGTATACAGGATTCCTATTGTGTTACCACCCTCCCGTCCCTCTCCAAAGTATACAGGATTCCTAACGTGTTACCACCCTCCCGTCCCTCTCCAAAGTATACAGGATTCCTATTGTGTTACCACCCTTCCATCCCTCTCCAAAGTATACAGGATTCCTATTGTGTTACCATCCTCCCTTCCCTCTACAAAGTATACAGGATTCCTATTGTGTTACCACCCTCCCATCCCTCTCCAAAGTATACAGGATTCCTATTGTGTTACCACCCTCCCGTCCCTCTCCAAAGTATACAGGATTCCTAACGTGTTGCCACCCTCCCGTCCCTCTCCAAAGTATACAGGATTCCTATTGTGTTACCACCCTCCCATCCCTCTCCAAAGTATACAGGATTCCTATTGTGTTACCATCCTCCCTTCCCTCTCCAAAGTATACAGGATTCCTATTGTGTTACCACCCTCCCATCCCTCTCCAAAGTATACAGGATTCCTATTGTGTTATCACCCTCCCGTCCCTCTCCAAAGTATACAGGATTCCTAACGTGTTACCATCCTCCCTTCCCTCTCCAAAGTATACATGATTCCTATTGTGTTACCACCCTCCCGTTCCTCTCCAAAGTATACAGGATTCCTATTGTGTTACCAGCCTCCCGTTCCTCTCCAAAGTATACAGGATTCCTATTGTGTTACCAGCCTCCCTTTCCCTCTCCAAAGTATATAGGATTCCTATTGTGTTACCACCCTCACTCATCACCAAAGTATACAGGAGTCATCATAGTATCGACTAAATATCGTTCAAAATACACACCACAGCGATAATCCGCTGATCTCGTTATCAGCAGTACCATCCAGGTTTTCTGTGACATCTAAAACCAATTGTGAGAATCGATTGTTGGGATCGATATCATTATGTTTAGTGTGTCCTACAGCCGTCTACCTATAGGCGAGCTGTAAACGCTATTTAATTAGTCCGCAATTCCATACCAACATTGTCATGTATAAGATAATTAGGTATAAGGCACAAGTTGTAGTGTTTCATTAGTCTTCCGTTTGAACCGACTAATCAATATTTGTGAATGTTACATGCAAATAATTCGTCGTCACAGGTCATAAATGTCTGTAACCATCTGACGAGGGCAAATCAAAGTGTGCAGTGGTAATCGTCAATGATCACGTTCGTAAGACCTGGCGAGTTATCTGGACGTGGTATTTACACTAAGACATATAAACAATTGGTTTCCCCGAGGGATGAGATAGCCATGTCTACCTGTACAGGGAGTACACACACACGAGTACACACTCCGCGAGTAGAGGCGAAATTATAATAAACCCAGTTTATGCGATTATCTGCTTTACACACAGCAGTGACACACGTTATCGGCTGAGGTTACATCGTGGTTACTTACGTTATTACAGTAGTGTATCGCCCATCACAGATTAAATAACCAAAACAAGACTGTAAATATGTGTGAAAATACCAGGGTATCGCTACCAGTATGAGGAACAGAGGTATAATGTGGCGTGGTGATAATGTATTATTGTGATTAGCATAATTTGTAGGATTACATTTGATGATGATGCGTGAACTGGTCGTGTTATTTCGGCTCCTGTACATGAAAGTATGCGTGTACCCACGAGTCAATGCCTAATTAGCCGTCGTAAGATTTGAGACTGGAAAACGATGTATACGGGTATCCTCAAATTTGTGTATATTAGTTTACCCCGTAGGCAAGAGGGCCCCTTATGTTGATGGAAAACCCTACTTCCTGTGAAACGTTGGAGGAAGTACACACTCTGAGGCGCACACACACTTTCCTCACACCATGGTGATACCACCGACTCCCCCGTAATAACCGATAATAATCTGGTTCATCACACACATACACACACACCCTATTCAATACCGTGTCACTCTCACACGTGAAATCTAACCCGTCCATAGCTTCTGTTCACTCCATGATAAGAATACTTGATGACAGATGAACATTTCTTCCCAATATATATATATCACCCCTGCTACTAATAATGCGACGCATGCTACAGATACATGCAGCCTCGAGTCGTGCTCTCTATATAAACAAATGCATCACAATTAATAAATAGTCCTCTTCAATTCTGCAGTTTAGCTTGTCGCCAGGCAGATTTGGAGGTGCATACATATGTGTGTAAATGTACTTACCAATAAATCCTGTAGGATTCGCTTTCTCCCTATACATTAGTAATGTTCCATTGGGCTAGCTATACCGGCTAGGATGGTGACGTTATTTACAAACGTACCACACAAATCGCTTGATATCCCACGCATACATCACAGAAATATCACAGTAATTGACACGAAGGTCTTAATTTTTAAATCCATATCATAAAAAACGGGTTACAGATGCAACAACATGGACCTGGACTCGACCACCATTCACTTGAATTCAGCATCCACATCTAAACACATAGACTTATGCATAAATCATCCTCGACATCAAAACGAGGCTTGTCGTCTGCTCAGCGCGTGGATGCTGCTTTGAGGAAGTAGAACGCTAGGCTATTGCAGTCATGAATGAAAAGAATTAGTTTCCGTGGAATATTTATAATTACGATATTTTATAGTTCACAGATGCGACAACAGCTAACATGTTAAGCATGTAGTCGAAAGGGTTACTACCAATCTGACATACGATTCATTATTCATGCTCAGCGTATCTATGATGACACAGAACTCATTATGTTCACGCTACGATCGATAGACTCATGGCAGACTCCCCGTGTATTCCGCCAGATAGTTTAATGTTCAAACGATTGATGGAAATCTCTTCCCTTCCATTCTTTGTCCTTTCGTTCCTTCTAATATCGTTATATACTTCCAATCGCAACATATTTTAATGTATATTTTTGTTTCTAAATAAACCCGTGACGCTTTGTTTCGGGCGACACATCTACATCTATCAATCAATGCTGATCCCATCATTAATTTTGAACCTTTTGTTTTACCGGAGTATCAATTTGGTGTTATTGTATTTAGTCAAACATAAAACTAAAATGATCTAGACCCCAGTTTCCTCAATATTCCTTAGCTTAATGAAAATCCTTAACTGGAAAATTTCCAATGTAAAACGATACAGAAACTAATGGAAAAGTCTTAGTTAAGGAACATTCCTTTAACTATGTAAGCTTTCCTATTGAAAAAAATAAGTTTAAGAATTTCGTGTAATTTTAAGACCACTTGTTCATTTCATCCACGCTTTTTGTATCTCGTGTTAAGCTTGATGTCGTTATTCGGAGACCGCTGTTGATTGATATATATTGGCTATTACCGATTTAACTCCTTAAGTAACCAGATCGTGTTATTATCCTATAATTTTTTCCAGAATTGACTTTTTCAGAAGAATTTAATACTTAACAAGATACCGTTAACATTAAAAATTTGTATAATTTCCCAAAATTGATATATCTTTAACATTCATTATGACTTTCCAGTACTTTTCTCGTCAGAGGGCACGTGGCTTGTGGTGACACATGACCTTGATGACAGCCATGTTTTCTTTAGCTGTTTGTAAAGGTTGTAGGTATTTCAACTGCTGGGTTTTACGTTGTATCCTAACCAACCAGATGGCAGTCAACTGATTAAACATATCGTATCTATGAAGACGTCAGAATGATAGACATCCTGTGATACGCACGACACAAGTGTACAGATTCCACATTTCAAATATAGCTATAACCAGTGGAAATGGGTTTAACTTTATATTTCTTCATTGTGTGTGAAAGACATTGTATACATTTACCTTCATTAATAATACTGTAATATATCAAATCATTGTGTATATCTAAACTGTGGTATATATTATCATTATGTATTGACACTGTGATATATATTATCATTGTGTATTGACACTGTGGTATATATTATCATTATGTATTGACATTGTGGTATATATTATCATTGTGTATTGACATTGTGGTATATGTTATCATTTGTGTATTGACACTGTGTTACATATCATCATTGTGTATTGACACTGTGATATATATTATCATTGTGTATTGACACTGTGATGTATATTATCATTTGTGTATTGACACTGTGGTATATATTCTCATTGTGTATTGACATTGTGGTATATTTTATCATTATGTACTGACAATGTGGTATATATTATCATTGTGTATTGACATTGTGTTCTATATTACCATTTGTGTATTGACAATGTGGTATATATTATCATTGTGTATTGACATTGTGGTATATGTTATCATTTGTGTATTGACACTGTGTTACATATCATCATTGTGTATTGACACTGTGATATATATTATCATTGTGTATTGACACTGTGATGTATATTATCATTTGTGTATTGACACTGTGGTATATATTCTCATTGTGTATTGACATTGTGGTATATTTTATCATTATGTACTGACAATGTGGTATATATTATCATTGTGTATTGACATTGTGTTCTATATTACCATTTGTGTATTGACAATGTGGTATATATTATCATTGTGTATTGACACTGTGGTATATATTATCATTGTGTATTGACACTGGGGTATATATTGTCATTGTGTATTGACACTGTGGTATATATCATCATTGTGTATTGACACTGTGGTATATATTATCATTGTGTATTGACACTGTGATATATATTATCACCGTGTATTGACACTGTGGTATATATTGCCATTGTGTATTGACACTGTGATATATATTATCATTGTGTATTGACACTGTGATACATATTATCATTGTGTATTGACACTGTGGTATATATTATCATTGTGTATTGACACTGTGATATATATTATCATTGTTGTGTATTGACACTGTGATATATATTATCATTGTGTATTGACACTGTGGTATATATTATCATTGTGTATTGAAACTGTGATATATATGATCATTGTGTATTGACACTGGGGTATATATTATCATTGTGTATTGACACTGTGGTATATATCATCATTGTGTATTGACACTGTGGTATATATTATCATTGTTTATTGACACTGTGGTATATATCAGCATTGTGTATTGACACTGTGGTATATATTATCATTGTGTATTGACATTGTGGTACGTATTATCATTTGTGTATTGACACTGTGTTATATATTATCATTGTGTATTGACACTGTGGTATATATTATCATTGTGTATTGACACTGTGGTATATATTACCATTGTGTATTGCCACTGTGATATATATTATCATTGTGTATTGACACTCGGTATATATTATCATTGTGTATTGACACTGTGATATATATTATCATTGTGTATTGACACTGTGGTATATATTGTCATTGTGTATTGACACTGTGGTATATATTATCGTTGTGTATTGACACTGTGGTATATATTATCATTGTGTATTGACATTGTGGTATATATTATCATTGTGTATTGACATTGTGGTATATATTATCATTGTGTATTGACACTGTGGTATATATTATCATTGTGTATTGACACTGTGGTATATATTGTCATTGTGTATTGACACTGTGGTATATATTATCATTGTGTATTGACACTGTGGTATATATTATCATTGTGTATTGACATTGTGGTATATATTATCATTGTGTATTGATATTGTGGTATATATTATCATTGTGTATTGACACTGTGGTATATATTATCATTGTGTATTGACACTGTGGTATATATTGTCATTGTGTATTGACACTGTGGTATATATTATCATTGTGTATTGACACTGTGGTATATATTATCATTGTTTATTGACACTGTGATATATATATTATCATTGTGTATTGACACTGTGATGTATATTATCATTGTGTATTGACACTGTGATATATATTATCATTGTGTATTGACACTGGGGTATATATTATAATTGTGTATTGACACTGTGGGATATATTATCATTGTGTATTGACACTGTGGTATATATTAAAATTGTGTATTGACACTGTGGTATATATTATCATTGTGTATTGACACTGTGGTATATATTATTAGTATGTATTGATATTGTGGTATATATTATCATTGTGTATTGGCACTGTGGTATATATTATCACTGTGTATTGACACTGTGATATATATTATCATTGTGTATTGACACTGTGGTATATATTGTCATTGTGTATTGACACTGTGATATATATTATCATTGTGTATTGACATTTTGATGTATATTATCATTGTGTATTGACACTGCGGTATATATTATCATCGTGTATTGACACTGTGATATGTAGTATCATTATTTCTACCACAATACCCTGTGTTATTCAACTCTCAGACCATCAGTTAATCATTACAGCTGTTGATTAACAATATGTTTATAACACACGTGGTATAAACTATGTACGCATTTTGATTGGCTAACACGGTGAACTTTGACCCAAGCTGCAATTGTTATTGACGTCATCAATAATCTAATGACGTCACATCACCGGGTCTCGCACGTCACCGGTACAGTTTATTTGCATACGCGAAATTATACTTGGCCACGTTTACCTTTGATTCAAGCCGATATTATTGTGGTAGAAACAGGTCACACGACTCTAAATTGTTGGATATGGAATGTTTTTCACACTCGTTAGTTATTTTTTTAAAGTTGCAAAAAACACTCGCTAAAGCTCGTGTCTTCTGTAACTTTAAAAAAATAACTTACTCTTGTGAAACAAATTCCATATCCAACAACCACTCGTTGTGTAACCTCTATGTATTGACCCTGTAGTATATATTATCATTGTGTATTGACACTGTGGTATATATTATCATTGTGTATTGACACTGTGGTATATATTATCATTGTGTATTGACACTGTGGTATATATTATCATTGTGTATTGACACTCGGTATATATTATCATTGTGTATTGACACTGTGATATATATTATCATTGTGTATTGACACTGTGGTATATATTGTCATTGTGTTTTGTCACTGTGGTATATATTATCGTTGTGTATTGACACTGTGGTATATATTATCATTGTGTATTGACATTGTGGTATATATTATCATTGTGTATTGACATTGTGGTATATATTATCATTGTGTATTGACACTGTGGTATATATTATCATTGTGTATTGACACTGTGGTATATATTATCATTGTGTATTGACACTGTGGTATATATTATCATTGTGTATTGACACTGTGGTATATATTATCATTGTGTATTGACACTTTGGTATATATTATCATTGTGAATTGACACTGTGGTATATATTATCATTGTGTATTGACACTGTGGTATATCGTATCATTGTGCATTGACACTGTGGTATATATTATCATTGTGTATTGACACTGTGGTATATATTATCACTGTGTATTGACACTGTGGTATATATTATCATTGTGTATTGACACTGTGGTATATATTTTCATTGTGTATTGACACTGTGGTATATATTATCATTGTGTATTGACATTGTGGTATATATTATCATTGTGTATTGACACTGTGGTATATATTATCATTGTGTATTGACATTGTGATATATATTATCATTGTGTATTGACACTGTGGTATATATTATCATTGTGTATTGACATTGTGATATATATTATCATTGTGTATTGACACTGTGGTATATATTATCATCGTGTATTGACACTGTGATATATATTATCATTGTGTATTGACACTGTGGTATATATTATCATTGTGTATTGACACTGTGATATATATTATCATTGTGTATTGACACTGTGATATATATTATCATTGTGTATTGACACTGTGATATATATTATCATCGTGTATTGACACTGTGATATATATTATCATCGTGTATTGACACTGTAATATATATTATCTTTGTGTATTGACACTGTGGTATATATTATCATTGTGTATTGACACTGTGGTATATATTATCATTGTGTATTGACACTGTGGTATATATTATCATTGTGTATTGACACTGTGGTATATATTATCATTGTGTATTGACACTGTGGTATATATTGTCATTGTGTATTGACACTGTGATATATATTATCATTGTGTATTGACATTTTGATGTATATTATCATTGTGTATTGACACTGCGGTATATATCATCATCGTGTATTGACACTGTGATATGTAGTATCATTATTTCTACCACAATACCCTGTGTTATTCAACTCTCAGACCATCAGTTAATCATTACAGCTGTTGATTAACAATATGTTTATAACACACGTGGTATAAACTATGTACGCATTTTGATTGGCTAACACGGTGAACTTTGACCCAAGCTGCAATTGTTATTGACGTCATCAATAATCTAATGACGTCACATCACCGGGTCTCGCACGTCACCGGTACAGTTTATTTGCATACGCGAAATTATACTTGGCCACGTTTACCTTTGATTCAAGCCGATATTATTGTGGTAGAAACAGGTCACACGACTCTAAATTGTTGGATATGGAATGTTTTTCACACTCGTTAGTTATTTTTTTAAAGTTGCAAAAAACACTCGCTAAAGCTCGTGTCTTCTGTAACTTTAAAAAAATAACTTACTCTTGTGAAACAAATTCCATATCCAACAACCACTCGTTGTGTAACCTCTATGTATTGACCCTGTAGTATATATTATCATTGTGTATTGACACTGTGGTATATATTATCATTGTGTATTGACACTGTGGTATATATTATCATTGTGTATTGACACTGTGGTATATATTATCATTGTGTATTGACACTGGTATATATTATCATTGTGTATTGACACTGTGGTATATATTATCATTGTGTATTGACATTGTGGTATATATTATCATTGTGTATTGACATTGTGGTATATATTATCATTGTGTATTGACACTGTGGTATATATTATCATTGTGTATTGACACTGTGGTATATATTATCATTGTGTATTGACACTGTGGTATATATTATCATTGTGTATTGACATTGTGGTATATATTATCATTGTGTATTGACACTGTGGTATATATTATCATTGTGTATTGACACTGTGGTATATATTATCATTGTGTATTGACACTGTGGTATATATTATCATTGTGTATTGACACTTTGGTATATATTATCATTGTGAATTGACACTGTGGTATATATTATCATTGTGTATTGACACTGTGGTATATCGTATCATTGTGCATTGACACTGTGGTATATATTATCATTGTGTATTGACACTGTGGTATATATTATCACTGTGTATTGACACTGTGGTATATATTATCATTGTGTATTGACACTGTGGTATATATTTTCATTGTGTATTGACACTGTGGTATATATTATCATTGTGTATTGACATTGTGGTATATATTATCATTGTGTATTGACACTGTGGTATATATTATCATTGTGTATTGACATTGTGATATATATTATCATTGTGTATTGACACTGTGGTATATATTATCATTGTGTATTGACATTGTGATATATATTATCATTGTGTATTGACACTGTGGTATATATTATCATCGTGTATTGACACTGTGATATATATTATCATTGTGTATTGACACTGTGGTATATATTATCATTGTGTATTGACACTGTGATATATATTATCATTGTGTATTGACACTGTGATATATATTATCATTGTGTATTGACACTGTGATATATATTATCATCGTGTATTGACACTGTGATATATATTATCATCGTGTATTGACACTGTAATATATATTATCTTTGTGTATTGACACTGTGGTATATATTATCATTGTGTATTGACACTGTGGTATATATTATCATTGTGTATTGACACTGTGGTATATATTATCATTGTGTATTGACACTGTGGTATATATTATCATTGTGTATTGACACTGTGGTATATATTATCATTGTGTATTGACACTGTGGTATATATTATCATTGTGTATTGACACTGTGGTATATATTATCATTGTGTATTAACACTGTGGTATATATTGTCATTGTGTATTGACACTGTGATATATATTATCATTGTGCATTGACACTGTGGTATATATTATCATTGTGTATTGACATTGTGATGTATATTATCATTGTGTATTGACATTGTGGTATATATTATCATTGTGTATTGACACTGTGGTATATATTATCATTGTGTATTGACACTGTGATATATATTATCATTGTGTATTGACACTGTGGTATATATTATTAGTGTGTATTGATATTGTGGTATATATTATCATTGTGTATTGGCACTGTGGTATATATTATCACTGTGTATTGACACTGTGGTATATATTATCATTGTGTATTGACATTGTGATGTATATTATCATTGTGTATTGACATTGTGGTATATATTATCATTGTGTATTGACACTGTGGTATATATTATCATTGTGTATTGACACTGTGATATATATTATCATTGTGTATTGACACTGTGGTATATATTATTAGTGTGTATTGATATTGTGGTATATATTATCATTGTGTATTGGCACTGTGGTATATATTATCACTGTGTATTGACATTTTGATGTATATTATCATTGTGTATTGACACTGCGGTATATATTATCATCGTGTATTGACACTGTGATATGTAGTATCATACTTTCTACCACAATACCCTGTGTTATTCAACTCTCAGACCATCAGTTAATCATTACAGCTGTTGATTAACAATATGTTGATAACACACGTGGTATAAACTATGTACGCATTTTGATTGGCTAACACGGTAAACTTTGACCCAAGCTGCAATTGTTATTGACGTCATCAATAATCTAATGACGTCACATCACCGGGTCTCGCACGTCACCGGTACAGTTTATTTGCATACGCGAAATTATACTTGGCCACGTTTACCTTTGATTCAAGCCGATATTATTGTGGTAGAAACAGGTCACACGACTCTAAATTGTTGGATATGGAATGTTTTTCACACTCGTTAGTTATTTTTTTAAAGTTGCAAAAAACACTCGCTAAAGCTCGTGTCTTCTGTAACTTTAAAAAAATAACTTACTCTTGTGAAACAAATTCCATATCCAACAACCACTCGTTGTGTAACCTCTATGTATTGACCCTGTAGTATATATTATCATTGTGTATTGACACTGTGGTATATATTATCATTGTGTATTGACACTGTGGTATATATTATCATTGTGTATTGACACTGTGGTATATATTATCATTGTGTATTGACACTGTGGTATATATTATCATTGTGTATTGACACTGGTATATATTATCATTGTGTATTGACACTGTGGTATATATTATCATTGTGTATTGACATTGTGGTATATATTATCATTGTGTATTGACATTGTGGTATATATTATCATTGTGTATTGACACTGTGGTATATATTATCATTGTGTATTGACACTGTGGTATATATTATCATTGTGTATTGACACTGTGGTATATATTATCATTGTGTATTGACATTGTGGTATATATTATCATTGTGTATTGACACTGTGGTATATATTATCATTGTGTATTGACACTGTGGTATATATTATCATTGTGAATTGACACTGTGGTATATATTATCATTGTGTATTGACACTGTGGTATATATTATCATTGTGCATTGACACTGTGGTATATATTATCATTGTGTATTGACACTGTGGTATATATTATCATTGTGTATTGACACTGTGGTATATATTATCATTGTGTATTGACATTGTGGTATATATTATCATTGTGTATTGACATTGTGGTATATATTATCATTGTGTATTGACACTGTGGTATATATTATCATTGTGTATTGACATTGTGATATATATTATCATTGTGTATTGACACTGTGGTATATATTATCATTGTGTATTGACATTGTGATATATATTATCCTTGTGTATTGACACTGTGGTATATATTATCATCGTGTATTGACACTGTGATATATATTATCATTGTGTATTGACACTGTGGTATATATTATCATTGTGTATTGACACTGTGGTATATATTATCATTGTGTATTGACACTGTGATATATATTATCATTGTGTATTGACACTGTGATATATATTATCATCGTGTATTGACACTGTGATATATATTATCATCGTGTATTGACACTGTAATATATATTATCTTTGTGTATTGACACTGTGGTATATATTATCATTGTGTATTGACACTGTGGTATATATTATCATTGTGTATTGACACTGTGGTATATATTATCATTGTGTATTGACACTGTGGTATATATTATCATTGTGTATTGACACTGTGGTAGAAATTATCATTGTGTATTGACACTGTGGTATATATTATCATTGTGTATTGACACTGTGGTATATATTATCATTGTGTATTAACACTGTGGTATATATTGTCATTGTGTATTGACACTGTGATATATATTATCATTGTGCATTGACACTGTGGTATATATTATCATTGTGTATTGACATTGTGATGTATATTATCATTGTGTATTGACATTGTGGTATATATTATCATTGTGTATTGACACTGTGGTATATATTATCATTGTGTATTGACACTGTGATATATATTATCATTGTGTATTGACACTGTGGTATATATTATTAGTGTGTATTGATATTGTGGTATATATTATCATTGTGTATTGGCACTGTGGTATATATTATCACTGTGTATTGACACTGTGATATATATTATCATTGTGTATTGACACTGTGGTATATATTGTCATTGTGTATTGACACTGTGGTATATATTATCATTGTGTATTAACACTGTGGTATATATTGTCATTGTGTATTGACACTGTGATATATATTATCATTGTGCATTGACACTGTGGTATATATTATCATTGTGTATTGACATTGTGATGTATATTATCATTGTGTATTGACATTGTGGTATATATTATCATTGTGTATTGACACTGTGGTATATATTATCATTGTGTATTGACACTGTGATATATATTATCATTGTGTATTGACACTGTGGTATATATTATTAGTGTGTATTGATATTGTGGTATATATTATCATTGTGTATTGGCACTGTGGTATATATTATCACTGTGTATTGACACTGTGATATATATTATCATTGTGTATTGACACTGTGGTATATATTGTCATTGTGTATTGACACTGTGATATATATTATCATTGTGTATTGACATTTTGATGTATATTATCATTGTGTATTGACACTGCGGTATATATTATCATTGTGTATTGACACTGTGGTATATATTATCATTGTGCATTGACACTGTGGTATATATTATCATTGTGTATTGACACTGTGGTATATATTATCACTGTGTATTGACACTGTGGTATATATTATCATTGTGTATTGACACTGTGGTATATATTATCATTGTGTATTGACACTGTGGTATATATTATCATTGTGTATTGACATTGTGGTATATATTATCATTGTGTATTGACATTGTGGTATATATTATCATTGTGTATTGACACTGTGGTATATATTATCATTGTGTATTGACATTGTGATATATATTATCATTGTGTATTGACACTGTGGTATATATTATCATTGTGTATTGACATTGTGATATATATTATCATTGTGTATTGACAATGTGGTATATATTATCATCGTGTATTGACACTGTGATATATATTATCATTGTGTATTGACACTGTGGTATATATTATCATTGTGTATTGACACTGTGGTATATATTATCATTGTGTATTGACACTGTGATATATATTATCATTGTGTATTGACACTGTGATATATATTATCATCGTGTATTGACACTGTGATATATATTATCATCGTGTATTGACACTGTAATATATATTATCTTTGTGTATTGACACTGTGGTATATATTATCATTGTGTATTGACACTGTGGTATATATTATCATTGTGTATTGACACTGTGGTATATATTATCATTGTGTATTGACACTGTGGTATATATTATCATTGTGTATTGACACTGTGGTAGATATTATCATTGTGTATTGACACTGTGGTATATATTATCATTGTGTATTGACACTGTGGTATATATTATCATTGTGTATTAACACTGTGGTATATATTGTCATTGTGTATTGACACTGTGATATATATTATCATTGTGCATTGACACTGTGGTATATATTATCATTGTGTATTGACATTGTGATGTATATTATCATTGTGTATTGACATTGTGGTATATATTATCATTGTGTATTGACACTGTGGTATATATTATCATTGTGTATTGACACTGTGATATATATTATCATTGTGTATTGACACTGTGGTATATATTATTAGTGTGTATTGATATTGTGGTATATATTATCATTGTGTATTGGCACTGTGGTATATATTATCACTGTGTATTGACACTGTGATATATATTATCATTGTGTATTGACACTGTGGTATATATTGTCATTGTGTATTGACACTGTGGTATATTTTATCATTGTGTATTAACACTGTGGTATATATTGTCATTGTGTATTGACACTGTGATATATATTATCATTGTGCATTGACACTGTGGTATATATTATCATTGTGTATTGACATTGTGATGTATATTATCATTGTGTATTGACATTGTGGTATATATTATCATTGTGTATTGACACTGTGGTATATATTATCATTGTGTATTGACACTGTGATATATATTATCATTGTGTATTGACACTGTGGTATATATTATTAGTGTGTATTGATATTGTGGTATATATTATCATTGTGTATTGGCACTGTGGTATATATTATCACTGTGTATTGACACTGTGATATATATTATCATTGTGTATTGACACTGTGGTATATATTGTCATTGTGTATTGACACTGTGATATATATTATCATTGTGTATTGACATTTTGATGTATATTATCATTGTGTATTGACACTGCGGTATATATTATCATCGTGTATTGACACTGTGATATGTAGTATCATTATTTCTACCACAATACCCTGTGTTATTCAACTCTCAGACCATCAGTTAATCATTACAGCTGTTGATTAACAATATGTTGATAACACACGTGGTATAAACTATGTACGCATTTTGATTGGCTAACACGGTGAACTTTGACCCAAGCTGCAATTGTTATTGACGTCATCAATAATCTAATGACGTCACATCACCGGGTCTCGCACGTCACCGGTACAGTTTATTTGCATACGCGAAATTATACTTGGCCACGTTTACCTTTGATTCAAGCCGATATTATTGTGGTAGAAACAGGTCACACGACTCTAAATTGTTGGATATGGAATGTTTTTCACACTCGTTAGTTATTTTTTTAAAGTTGCAAAAAACACTCGCTAAAGCTCGTGTCTTCTGTAACTTTAAAAAAATAACTTACTCTTGTGAAACAAATTCCATATCCAACAACCACTCGTTGTGTAACCTCTATGTATTGACCCTGTAGTATATATTATCATTGTGTATTGACACTGTGGTATATATTATCATTGTGTATTGACACTGTGGTATATATTATCATTGTGTATTGACACTGTGGTATATATTATCATTGTGTATTGACACTGTGGTATATATTATCATTGTGTATTGACACTGGTATATATTATCATTGTGTATTGACACTGTGGTATATATTATCATTGTGTATTGACATTGTGGTATATATTATCATTCTGTATTGACATTGTGGTATATATTATCATTGTGTATTGACACTGTGGTATATATTATCATTGTGTATTGACACTGTGGTATATATTATCATTGTGTATTGACACTGTGGTATATATTATCATTGTGTATTGACATTGTGGTATATATTATCATTGTGTATTGACACTGTGGTATATATTATCATTGTGTATTGATACTGTGGTATATATTATCATTGTGTATTGACACTGTGGTATATATTATCATTGTGTATTGACACTTTGGTATATATTATCATTGTGAATTGACACTGTGGTATATATTATCATTGTGTATTGACACTGTGGTATATATTATCATTGTGCATTGACACTGTGGTATATATTATCATTGTGTATTGACACTGTGGTATATATTATCACTGTGTATTGACACTGTGGTATATATTATCATTGTGTATTGACACTGTGGTATATATTATCATTGTGTATTGACACTGTGGTATATATTATCATTGTGTATTGACATTGTGGTATATATTATCATTGTGTATTGACATTGTGGTATATATTATCATTGTGTATTGACACTGTGGTATATATTATCATTGTGTATTGACATTGTGATATATATTATCATTGTGTATTGACACTGTGGTATATATTATCATTGTGTATTGACATTGTGATATATATTATCATTGTGTATTGACACTGTGGTATATATTATCATCGTGTATTGACACTGTGATATATATTATCATTGTGTATTGACACTGTGGTATATATTATCATTGTGTATTGACACTGTGATATATATTATCATTGTGTATTGACACTGTGATATATATTATCATTGTGTATTGACACTGTGATATATATTATCATCGTGTATTGACACTGTGGTATATATTATCTTTGTGTATTGACACTGTGGTATATATTATCATTGTGTATTGACACTGTGGTATATATTATCATTGTGTATTGACACTGTGGTATATATTATCATTGTGTATTGACACTGTGGTATATATTATCATTGTGTATTGACACTGTGGTATATATTATCATTGTGTATTGACACTGTGGTATATATTATCATTGTGTATTGACACTGTGGTATATATTATCATTGTGTATTAACACTGTGGTATATATTGTCATTGTGTATTGACACTGTGATATATATTATCATTGTGCATTGACACTGTGGTATATATTATCATTGTGTATTGACATTGTGATGTATATTATCATTGTGTATTGACATTGTGGTATATATTATCATTGTGTATTGACACTGTGGTATATATTATCATTGTGTATTGACACTGTGGTATATATTATCATTGTGTATTGACACTGTGATACAAATTATCATTCTGTAATGTTTTAATTTCTACTGAAGGTGTTCTCAATGAAATAACCAACTTGAATCTGTTTCATATGTCCATGAATTTGGCCAGTTTTACATCATTATATGCGTATGAAAAAAATTATAGTACACAAGCTACCCGCCTGAGAGGGATGATTGATATGTTGTGAGCCTCGTATTGATGGAGGTACTCAAGGCTGTTCTGTTCTCTGACTATATACGGCCGTGTACCCAAGGACTAGTCTCTTAAGGAGCAAGACAAGCGGCTTCTGCAAAATGGACAAAATCGGTGAAAGAGCAGTGATCCAATAATTGAATAACAAAAGGTCAACACCTAAGGATATCCATAATAATATGGTAGTAACAATAGGGAAAGATGCCCCTTACTATGCTACAGTGAAAAGGTGGGTGGCGGAATTTAAGCACGGCCGTCAGAGCCTTGAGGATGGCCCCCGTCCTGGAAGGCCTGTCGATGTTGCAACCCCAGAAATGGTCAATAAAGTTCATGATATTGTTATGTGACTGACAGACGAGCCACAGGCAGATATATGGCCCGAAGATTTGGCATTTCATAGAGGAAAAAGGAAATTCTATTCTAACCGAGGATCTTACAATGACAAAGCTTTCGGCTCGATGGGTACAAAAACTTCTTGCATATGATCAGAATCACACCCGGCGCACATTATCGCGTGCTTATCTTAGCCTTTTTTTAAGGAAGATCCTGCCAGCTTCCTTCAGAAATGTGTCACTATGCATGAAACATGGGTCCAACATTTTACTCCAGAGGATAAATACAAATCGAAGCAATGGAAGCATCCTGGATCTCCCCCGCCTAGGAGGGCAAAGACTGTCTCAACAGCTGAGAGGATGATGGTCTCATTCTCACACTGTTCTATATAATGACATTCGATGTATAAGGGAAACCAGTCCTCATACTGTTCCATAGAATGACATTCGATATATAAGCGACATCCAGTACTCACATTGTTCTATATAATGGCATTGGATATATAAAGAGGTGTCGTAAATTTACATTTAGGTTTAAACAATTAGACACAATCTGTTTATAGATATTTAAAAGAAAAAATATGGTGAAATGGTTTTCAAAGCATATACGTGTTGTTGGTAGGCACTGTAGTCCTAACAATACATCGCTTTTTTTTGCCAAAAATGGAAAAACAAATGTATGGTTGTCGAGGGAAATGCTGCAAAGCAGAGATTTGTTCATTTCTTCCTTTTGTTTGGAAAAAAAGTTTAGGGCCGTATTTACTCTGTAAGCTAATGCATATTGACAATATAGATAAGATTAGGACCATATTTACTTCTGCTATCAAGTGTATATTGATATCATAGGTGATGCATTAGTTTCTATTGTAAAATTGATGAGTAAAACACAAATGTGTTTGGTCTGATAAAGTGAAGCAGGCAAGAAACTATTCTTCAAAATGTGGATTTATTATGACTTTTTTTGCTTCCTAGTCTATTCGTTAAGGCCTGGGCTATTTAAACGCTGTGGATTATCGACACCTAGATCAGAAATCATCCTTGTCTTTTCGTTAGAGACATGGTTACTTGAATTTTAAATAGCTACATGAATCTAGGACAGTTAAACACTGAGAGGCTAGCCTTGGTTGCTGTTTGTAAAAGAGGACATTTGCATCAACATATCTTTAAGATTGTTACCAATAGTCATGACAACAACCTATAGCATGCGTGTTTGAGAAAGTGTTCCGTGTGTCAGTTCGTTTATTATATCTTCATTTAATAAATTTTAGACAAAATAGTGATAAGAATTTTGTTGTGAAATACTTGAATTCGGAATCTGACCCATACGTATTTAAGATACTGCATAACCATGGCCAATCGTTAACATACAAATAGAAGAATGTTGACATGTAAATCTAACTCAGTCAATCAAATGGAGAAAAAGTCTGAACAGTATTTAGACTGACATGGATAAAATTGAAATAACAAGACCACGTGTTCCGTGAGGGTAACCGTCTTCTGCTTCATCGACGACATTCGCCATGTCAATCTAGATTTGATTATCCATATCAATGCCATGCTCTCAAAATGAGAAAAAAAAGAACAATGGAATCACCGGAGGAACCAACACGTATAGTACAGATGAAAATTGTGCTTTTTTCTTTATGAGAGCATGTTATTGGCCATAAAACGTTCCTACCACATGCGTTTCCTGAACCCTGTGTTAAGTGTCTGTCCTTTTCTGCAGTCGGCAGCTATTAAGTTGAACTTGAGGAGGCGGTTTTGGGTTGGGGGGTTTTCTGGCGCATATGATAAAGCTGACCAAATTCCGCACCCTTCATTACATTATGACAATATGTAATCATGACTTCATAGTACTGGCACTTTGGGAAAAGGGCCGAGACAGTTGTGGAAATCCATTACAGAAATGGAAGGTCCACATGATCATTTTGACTGGAGATTTTAAAAAATCGCAACGCTGAATATGTCTTTGGTAAGATCTAATAATTGAATGGGTAGGGTTTACTTGATTATGAAGAAAGCCAACGTCACAAATAGGAAAACAATATCCATTTCAGATAATCTGCATGTACGACTACGTATGTACCATTCATTATCGCTAACTGACGCGTTGACATCATTCAGGGAAGGGTGTTAATACACTAAAATTGATCAGAAGCACACCAGGCGCACATTATCGCATGCTAATCTTAACCCTTTTGATGAAGATCAGACTTTCTGACAACTTTCTTCAGAGATTTGTCACTATGGGTGAAACATGGGTCCATCATTTTACCCCAGAGGCCAAACAACAATCGAAGCGATGGAAGCACCCTGTCTCTCCCCCGCCAAAGAAGGCGAAGCCTGTTCCATCAGCTAGGAAGGTTATGGCCTCGGTTTTCTGGGATGCAGATGGTATTGTTGGTAGATTATCTCCAAAAGGGAAAAACAATCAATGGCACATACTATGCTTCACTTCTGAGGCAGTTACGGGAAAATATTAAACTTAAGCGCCGCGGAAAGCTCACAAAAGGTGTGTTATCCGTACAATGCTCCTGTTCACAGGTCTGTCATGGCTGCCATTCACGATTGTGGCTTTAAATTGGTTGACCATCCGCCCTATTCACCTGATCTCACTCCATCAGACTTTCATTTTTTTTTTCCAAAAGTGAAAACAGCCATTTCAGGCACTCACTTTCAGTCCGATAATTACGTCATGCATGTAGTGGATGACTCTCTGAACAGCCAAGGAAAGGAGTTAAATAAAAATCCTTCAATATGAAGCTCACAACATATCAATCAGCCCTCGTAGATAGTTACTGCTATTCATAGCCACTATGAAAATGGAAAAAAAACATTCAATCCCTATATGTGTTTTATACATACTTTAGTCTAGTCAATACCGTCAATACCAATACTGTACGCAAATAATGACATTGTGGTGCTCTTGTTCACAGATATAGAGGATATCTAACAGTGTCTTCAGTAATACCAAATATATTTCACGAGTGGGGCTAATATTTTGATATTTTTCACGAGTGCGCAGCACGAGTGAAAAATATCAAAATATTAGCCACACGAAAACCCTACCCCGTATGCTAACTAGGACTACAGCCATAATTTGTAAACAAAAAAAGTAGTTTCCCCTGTCCAGGTGCTGACATATATGTCGGGCTTTCTGATTGGTCAATTATTTTGGTATTTTCTAATCATTAACTTGATTGGTCAAATCAGCAAAAGTGATATTTTTCACTAGTGAAAAATATGATATTCTTCACTAGTGAAAAATATCACTTTTATAGAATGAATAATTTTTGATATTTCACAGGTAAAAATGTAATAAACAGTTTTAACCCCTCCGCTAATCCCATTGTTACATAAAAGACAGTCTCATTTATGCCATACAATTAACTTTATCTTATTTCTATCACGTATGTTCGAATCGCGTAGGTCGAGTTTTTCCTTCAATATCCTCAAGCTTACACGGACAATTACATTTGTAGTTAAATTTAAAGAAGCTGAAATCGATCGGGAACTGAAAATATATGAATGAAAGACAAATGTCGTCGATGTCATCTGTGGGCATTTTTTTTTCTTAACGAAGCTGGTAATAAACTTAATCTATGCTCGAAATAGCAACATCCGGGCCCAACATCTTTATATACTCAATATTAATTTTGTCACATTATATAAACAAACGTTTTATACAATGTACCGATAGATATTTCCTGTAGGTTTAGTTTTAATATCCAAGCAAACCGTGGCTTTGTTAATATTTTTGCAATTTTTTTTTAACGAAAATCAAAATGTTCATTTTGTAACATGCTTAAGAACTCATTCCTGAATTTTCACAAAATTAAACACACGTCTCGAAAATTGAGAAAGTTATAATGCAAACCGCGTTACATTTGTATCGCAATTATTTGCAAAATTGTAATTGTAACAAAGTTCACAAACATGCTTAAATTTACCCACCACAGATGTAAACATTCTGTTTTGTTATAAATCACCTTTCCATCTTATTAGGTTCAAACATGTATCAGACATTAAAGATGTTAACTAGTTGACAAAGCACGATGGCATTCCAAGTTGTGTGGCAATGCGAGAAACAACGGTATTTGATATTGTATGTTGGTATTTCCCTGGCCATGCTTCATGTTCGTAGCATTATTTAAAAGAGATTGACGTTAAATTCTTTTCAAAAATGTCATCGGGATGCGAATAAATGTAACATACAAAGTGTGTAGGAACCATATGCGGATTAATGCAGTCTATGAGTTTGTTTTCTAAAAATGATAAAAAAAAAAAAAAAAAAAAAAACATAACAAAAATAGACAAACAGAAGAAAAAAATAACAAGAAAACAAAAAAAGTGCAAGTTGTTGTAAATCTGGCAGTTTGATCATCGGAACAATGACTTGGAAGAATGGTAATAATTGTGTGTTTACAATGTAGTTAACGTCACCTATATAAGTCTATGAGAACAAGTAATAATCTCCAGTTAAACATTGGCCTTTCCCGAAGATTGTGTGGTGATGGTTCGCGGATATGCATGATGAATCAATGCGCCGGATGACAGCGCAATGTAAACGTTCTGGATGGCTGATCACTGCCTACGAGATAGGAGCATTGTTCACGATATTCTATTGCTACTTCCACTGTAATGTAACTGTTACGTGAACGGATGTTTTGCGTCGTTTCCGGTTCCTGCTTCGAGGGAAAAACAAAGTGAGTGTCAGGTCAGAATTGGCGTTAGTTAGTGCTTTCACGAGAATTTATAAACCACTTCAATGTATCTGAAAGATTGATTATCTTTAGCTGTTAAATCCAATAGATCAAGAGGAATAGGTTAGATTTCGTTTAACAATTCTCGAAAGTCAAAAGCTCATGAGAACAATTTATCATGTTTCGTTTTTCTCCACAATTGAACACATTAAATCCTTGAGAACCAGACAAAAATTAGTATCATTAAAATGGTCATGTTTTTCACTTTCCATCGAGATATGATGCATATGTATTGTGGCAGTAAAGCGCTTGAAATAGTCAGATGAGTTCAACTCTTGGGGTTTGTCAGCGCAATCTTAAAGACCACAATTAATTCCATATTAAAAGGTAACTTCTGCCCTTAATATGCATGTTTTATATATCAACAGAAAGTTGATAATGTGAAAATGATTCATACGTTGGTTATTTATGCACTTACTTTGACCAGACACTCACTCAATTTGTTTTTCCTTCGAAGCTGGAACCGGAAACGAAGCAAAAACATCCGTTGCCATAACCGTTACACTTCAGTTACTTCGCGTGTGCATAAAACAAATTCATTGCTGGTAAAACAAAATCTGTGAAAGGCCCAGGGTCTAGCGAAAACTTTTCTCGTGAATGCCCCTGTCATGCAATAGGGATTCGTGTGAATGTCGCTGCCAAGCGCTAGGGTTTCTCGTGAATGTCCCTGTAAAGCGAAAGGATCTCGTGTGCAAGTCCATGTCAAGCGACAGTGTTTGCGTAGACCGTCCCCATTTAGCATTAAGGTTTCTCTCTGAGGCCTAGTCGGACAGTGCTGGACTCTGAGGTCTAGTCGTACAGTGCTG